>NC_140631.1:24236309-24836309 GCF_057382275.1 Copadichromis virginalis | reverse complement strand
GTGCTTGCTCAGAGGGGATTGTTGGGGTTTTCTCTTTTCTTTTTTTTCCCTTCTTATTACCATTTTCCTTTATTTACCGATTTGTTTTGTTTACTTTTCTTTTACGTTGTTTCTTTATTTACTTGTTTAACTTTTTTTCAACTTATGTAATAAACTAATAAACCAATTGAATTTATCCTCTGCGTATTTTACATCTAATCTTTAAAGAATATTTCCAAAACATTTTCAAACATCACGATCTGTCTTTTGTTTGCTTGTTAAAACCCCGTAAATGGTGAAGTAAAAACCCTGTGATATGGTTTAAAACATCAAAATAGACTAAACAACTAGTCTAAAACTAAGAGACACAGGATAAAGTTGGTGTGAAGGTTTCAGTCTGTGAATGAATCTAAGCACCATCACCTTAACTTTAAATTCATCTCTGTTACCCTCTTTGTGACTGAACTCTGACCGTGAGCACCACAGCCACTGCGCACCAGTCACACGCACTTTAAATCCATCACAGTAAACCAGTTAGTTTACCTCAGTTTGTTTTGCGGCACATTTCACAACATGCAAAAGCATAATGTGCCATGTACAGACTCAAAATCTGATTTAAAAACATGAGGACTGACCTGTAAGCTTTACATTTACAGTTTATCACATACCACTGAGCAGTTCTTACCTGTAATTCTAAGCCCTCTTCTTCCTTTTCTGGTTTAAAACATCAAATTAGACTAAACAACTAGTCTAAAACCAAGAGACACTTAAATATTAAGTTAAACCTCTGGGGTCGCCGGACGCGTCGGCGCGTCAAAATCACATGACCAATTTAAGACGACACAGCTACAAGATGCACCGATTCAGAGGCTGTATCCCAATTCAGGGTCTGCAGCCTTAAAGGCCGCATTTTAAGGCCGATTACGTCACAGCGACGCGACGAAGGCCTAAAAATAAATGTTGGTTTCAGTTCTATGAAGCTTTGAGTATTTTGGATTAGTAGCACTGCTGTGTTTGTTGCATCATATTGCTGTAATTGTTTATATGCTTTATATATTCTGAGGTAAGTTGATCGATAGTGTTACATCATATTCTATAAGGATGTTATGTGTTTGTGTACTTTCTGCCCAGTTTGACCCATTTAGCAGAAGCCAGCTTGGTTCCACTTGCCTCTTACCCGTGATTTCAGTGGAAATTTCAAATTCAGGATCTGACACACACTGTTTCATGTCCTACACAGTTCTTGCAAGTTCATAGAAATTTCTGTTCAATTAGAACCAAATATTTGAGTTGATGGTTGAAATTGTTGTTGTAATTTGTGTTTTAAATGTTTTTAGATTGATGTTTTGTTTCCTTTACAATATTGTAAAGGAAACAAAACATCAATCAAAAAACTGTCCTCTTTTTCTTTTCTTTTTTTATTTGGGCTACTTAAATTTATTTTGGGCTACCAAAAACTGAAGAGTGCCTGCCCGAAGGGTAAGTTTCATGTTGGACTCATGGTTCTTTGTTAGTCCAGTTTAGGACAATGTCTCTGACGTATGTATCATATCAAATATATGTCATATCAAAACAACCCCACACCTGCAGTTGTTTCAGTTTTTCACAGGTGTTTCCTGTCAGCCGGTCAACCTCACTCAGGTGGACATCCATATCAGCCAACCAAACGACAAGCTCCTCCCTCTGTGCTTCAAATCCCTCCCACTCTGAGACCAGGAGCTGAGAGAGAGAAAACAAGGGTCAATTATAAAGAAGAGCGAAAAGTGAAACCTCCTGAGAAGGTCTGACTCGCATACCTGCAGTCGACCTATGATTGGCGTTCACGTCATCCCAGTGGCGGCCGCACTCCCTCGCCACTGCCAGCAGCCAAGTCTGCAGGGTGCCCTGGAAGAGCAGAGTTAATGTTCGACTCCTCACATCTCCAATGGTTGTACACGTTGTCATTAACGTGGCTTCACTCCACATCAGCCGCTTTGCTAAAACACCGGTGTCAGCACATAAGGACGCTGTCAGCCTGTCAGCTACGTTGATTAGCTGCGTATATACGAATGTGAATCGCATCATTGGCTGGACTGTGGCCTCGTTCTGATCCCATACGGGAGCAGCCAGCCACTCACTGACTAACACTGCAAAATAGAATTGTTAAAGTATTAATTTTAATTTCAATTCAGGTCAGAATTTTTTTCCGTGCGCAACGCAAATTTTCTGTGCGCAGTGACCGTGCCAGCAGTGCGCAATTGCGCACGTGTGCAGCTTAGAGGGAACATTGCACTGTAGGGATGTTTTCGGCAGCAGGAACTGGGAAATGACTCAAGGATGAGGGAAAGAGCAATGCAGCACCATACGTAAACATCCTTGATGATAACTTGCTCAAGGGCACTATAACAGGACAGTGATGCTAAGCACACAGTTAAGATAACAAAGGAATAAATGGTATATGCCACATTTCTCTAGAAGGCTCTGCTGTTTTTCCTGCAGCAGCACGCAGCTGTCCGAGCGGACGTTTGAACAGTGGAGAAGTTCCCACGTGAAGAACGACGAACAAAGTGCCAGCCACTGCAGCACCATGCTGCCTTTCCAATACAGTTACATTAGCAGATAATTTCCTTTTCTCGGGATGTAACGGCCACTAAACACTTTGCACACACAACACATTTACAGTAAACACTGCACACATTTGCTTTATTAGATTTTTACAGTAACGTTGCATTTTAAGCCTTTTAAATGGTCAAATAAAGTATATAAATATATTTCAAATGCATTTTATCTAACCATCAAAGTCTTAAGTCTCACAGATTTCCCTTTGGTAAACTGTCTTTCTGGGGGAATAACAGCAATGACAATGCAGGTGTTCAAGTACTGCTGACATTCCAAAGACTTCCTGTCCCCTCTAAATGACAAAAGCATTATTCCACAGTGTCAAGGTAACAGGATGAGCCTCATCTGCCAAATGCAAAATCAAATGTGATTTAAAAAGAGAAATCGAGCTCTTAGTTTCTTCCAGGTGCTCAATGTGTGTCCATATGCACCACACCTGCAGAGAAAACATCTGTGAGAGAGTTCTCCAGTGGACCGTTTGGGTTCATGTTTCAGACACATGAGCGTTTGCCACATAACCTCAGCTGACAGAGCCAGCACTCGGCCTGCAACCAGCAGCAACATCCCCACATGCTGGATCCACAAAGGCAGCTCCAACCAGTGGGACAGCCCTCCCACTGGCATGGATACAGCCACACAGGGAGGCAAGCCGCCCACCACCCAAACTCCCAGAGGTGTCCGAAACCCCGGCAGCAAGACATTTATGTGGAGCTGTGTACCAGCACTAGCTCAAACACGTTGGCAGGAGGATTACCGTTTGCCATGACAGCCTGTACGAGTGGGGGGCTGCTGCCGAAGCTGTTCTTCCACTGCGCCCCCGGGTGTTGTGGTTATCCATGAACACACACCACTCCAGTGCAGACACCATCCAACCCCACAGCAATTCAATGCACCACCGCTGTTAGTGTGGCACAAATGTTAAGGCGGCAAAGAACTGCAGAGTTTTTCTGATTCCTCTCGTGTTTTTGTGATTCATCTGCCCCCCCCCCTCTCATTTCCCCCCATTCATAAGCTCCTCCTCCAAGTACTCCTCCCATCTTCAAAATACTCTCTCCCTCTCTGTCCTTCTGCACGTCCTTTTCAGCTTAATGTCTCTGTTGGTTGTTTTCTCCTTCCTCAGTCTCCACCTTCACAACTCATAATACGCCTTTACTTCACCTCGCTGCTTATCCCACTTTACTTTTGAATACTTCCTCATCCCACCACCAAGCCTCCTTGTTCCATTTCCTCTGTGCAGAGGCTGCCCCGAACACCTCCTCAGCAGGTTGATTACGGCTTTAGTCACCAATACCTCATCTCAAGTCTTTCCTGACTTCTGCACAACATTTTTTGCTGGTATTTAAGTACAGCCTCGTTTTCATCGCCTTGTGCATGTGTGATGATGTGCTTCAAACGTAAGACCTTAAGCAGCAGACTCCACAGCATGCCTCTGCCCAGGTTATCGACAGCTACATCCAGCCATGCTGCAAACCTGGAGGTCAGGCCCAGCCTCCTTGCCAGCCAGCCGTCCACTGCTGCACAGAGAACAGTGGGGCTTAGATGGGATTAAACAGTTCTTATCTGCACTAAGAACAGTGTGAAGCTCATATTCAAGCAGCCCATGCAGACAGTTCTTACTTGTCATATGGAAAACACAAGTGATAAAAACTTCATCAAAGCTTAATGGACTCCGCCATAATATATTATTGCTTATAGATAAAAAGCTGGTGTCAAAACATCATCACCAGGACCCTGAATTCACCTGCAATGTACATCAGGACAAAACATGGACTCACAAAGACCAGCACCTTACTAATACCTTAATAATGCTTAATAGTGCAGCATTGTTATAAAGTGCTACACTTATTTCCTGAACGTTTACATTAGTCACACATCACTGTCAACATTATATTCAAACAGACCATTTATACTATCATATATAACTCACTGTAGCTAATTCATTTCTATCGTTACTCCCTTCCTTCTTTGGTTATTTCAGCACTACCTGCACAGTTACGTTGTTACATTATCTGTGCAAAATCGACAAAAATCTGTTTCTTCAGTTATTTATAAAGATCTGTTCAGGGTTTACGGATGGGTGACAAATTAAAGGAAAACTTAGCAAAGTCTCTTAGTACAGTTTTAGGATTAAAATAGGAGCTTCCATGCTCTGTGAGAAAAGAAGGAGGACAAATCAGGCCTGATTGTTTAAGACCTTGTATGTGAGGAGCAGGATTTTGAATTCTGGATTTAACAGGAAGCCAATACAGGAGAAATCTGCTCTCTCTTTCTAGTCCCTGTCAGGACTCTTGCTGCAGCATTTTGGATCAGCTGAAGGCTTTTCAGTGAGTTTTTAGGACATCCTGATAATAATGAATTACAGTCGTCCAGCCTGGAAGTAATAAATGCATGAACTAGTTTTTCAGCGTCACTCTGAGACAGGATATTTCTAACTTTAGAGATGTTGCGCAAATGGAAGAAAGTAGTCTTACATATTTGTTTAATATGTGCATTGAAGGACATGTCCTGGTCAAAAATGACTCCAAGGTTCCTCACAGCGTTACTGGAGGCCAAGGTAATGCCATCCAGAGTAAGAATCTGCTTAGATACCATATTTCTAGGCTTTTCAGGGCCGAGTACAATAACCTCAGTTTGATCTGAATTAAGAAGCAGAAAGTTAGCGGCCATCCAGGTCTTTATGTCTTTAAGACATTCCTGCAGTTTAACTCATTGGTGTGTGTTATCTGGCTTCATGGACAGATAGAGCTGGGTGTCATCTGCATAGCAGTGTAAATGTATGCTATGTCTTCTAATGATGCTGCCTAAGGGAAGCATGTATAATGTAAACAGAATTGGTCCTAGCACTGAACCCTGTGGAACTCCATAATTAACCTCAGTGTGTGAAGAGGACTCTCCATTTACATGCACAAACTGGAGTCTATTAGATAGATATGATACAAACCACTGCAGTGCAGTACCTGTAATACCTACAGCATGTTCTAATCGCTCTAATAGGATATTATGGTCGACAGTATCGAACGCTGCACTAAGGTCTAGCAGGACAAGCACAGACATGAGTCCACTGTCAGAGGCCATAGAAGGATCCTTTTAAATAGTCCAGAGTATGTGAAGCATTGTGGGTTAATTTATTATTAAACTGAGGCAGATAAAGTGCTTGAAGTTTACAGAATAAAGCGCTGTATGGTTAAAGGTAACTTTGAGTCTAAAGTGCCTTATGTGGTCAGTAAGACCTAAAAAAAGTATTTTAAATAGTCTTGAAATGCCCCTCTTCACATATGGTACATGTATGATCAACTGCATATACCTGCTTAGGAGAAATGCAGAAATTATTCAAGTTATTTTCAGCAAAGTCATTCAAAAGTTGTGCTCACAGATCCAGCGAGCTAAGCAGAGGGTGCATTACCATCAAGAGATACACGCAGTGAGTAAAGAGGGAGAAACACTACTGGTAAGCAGCCCATGCAGCAAACACCAGCCAATCCTGATGTATCCTGAAAAACACAGAGACATGACAAACTGAGACTCACACAGTACTTGATACACTTAAGGCCAGCTCACAATTTCTACACATTTTTCAAGTGTGGTCATTCTGCTTCAGCAGCTTCCCAACACACCAAAATGCTCCAGCAGGCAACAAGCTGCTTTATGTTCACAGCACCAGTTAAGTGACTCGTTATACAAACACACAGCAATGTAACACAACTGAGTGTTTCTCACCAACAATATTCGGCCAGTAAAGCAGAACTTGGAGCCCCATCTTCGGTTAAAGCCAAAGTCTCGTTGCAAAAATTACAACCTCTGTAACTACCCCCACAAATACGGCACCTGTGGTGTAATATATCCCCCAATGCTTTCAGTTTGTGTCTTGTACAGATCCCATGTGGTCGTTGAAGTGGCGCTTGTAGCGTTAAGTCCAAGTGTTTACTGTGATGGATTTAAAGTGCGTGTGACTGGTGCGCAGTGGCTGTGGTGCTCACGGTCAGAGTTCAGTCACAAAGAGGGTAACAGAGATGAATTTAAAGTTAAGGTGATGGTGCTTAGATTCATTCACAGACTGAAACCTTCACACCAACTTTATCCTGTGTCTCTTAGTTTTAGACTAGTTGTTTAGTCTATTTTGATGTTTTAAACCATATCACAGGGTTTTTACTTCACCATTTACGGGGTTTTAACAAGCAAACAAAAGACAGATCGTGATGTTTGAAAATGTTTTGGAAATATTCTTTAAAGATTAGATGTAAAATACGCAGAGGATAAATTCAATTGGTTTATTAGTTTATTACATAAGTTGAAAAAAAGTTAAACAAGTAAATAAAGAAACAACGTAAAAGAAAAGTAAACAAAACAAATCGGTAAATAAAGGAAAATGGTAATAAGAAGGGAAAAAAAAGAAAAGAGAAAACCCCAACAATCCCCTCTGAGCAAGCACTAGGCGACAGTGGGGAAGAAAAACTGCCTTTAAACGGGCAGAAACTTCCGGCAGAACCAGGCTCACGAGGGGCAGTCAACTGCCGGGACTGGTTGGGGTGAAAAAAGATGAAGGAGAGAGGGAAGAAGTGTTAGGAGAGAAGGGGAGAGGAGAGGTGAAAATTAAGATGGAACAGAGGTGGAGGGAGACGAGGTGACATCTGCAGTAGAAAAAATAGAAAAAGTAGAAAAAGCAGGAGTGTCCCTCCTCCAGAAGAAGCGGAAACGTTTTTTCTTCTTTTCCATGAGCTTTTCCACGACCACTTTTTTCTCTAGGATGAGGGTTCTCAGCTGATCGGTTGTTTCTTCAACTTCCTTCTCAAGTTTCTGGCATCTTTGCTCCATTTCTTTTAATAGATTGCACTTATCTGTATTTTGCTGTTGTTTTTCCTTGTGCATCTTTTCTAACTGCTCATTTCTTCTCTCCAAGTCCTGGAGAATACGTTTTTTTTCTTCTTCCTGTTGCTCTTTCTCTTGAAGAAGCTCTTTATTTTTGCACTCTGTTTCATCCAGCCTGACTTTCAGCACTTCGTATTTTTTCTTTATGCCTTTGAGTTGGTCCTGCATTTGTGTGACCCCTTCCTTTTTCTGTCCGAGGATTTGTGCAGTTTGTTCCATAGCTTCATCAAGCGTTCCTTGGAGCGCCTGATTCTTTTGCTCCATGTTTTGGAGATCCCTTTGCATCTGCCCAATAGTAGCATTCGCGCATTGAAGCTGGGCAGACGTTTCTTTTAATTCAGCACTCTTTGTCTTGTTTTCCTTCATCAGGACCAAAATCCTCTCTCGTGCTTCACCAAACTTTCCTTCCCAGGCCTCACTAATAATTTTTGTGTAAGGCTGGCGTTGCTGTTGTTTTTCCAGCTCTTGATTTCGTGCTTCCAATTGTCTGCACTTCTCCTCCAGTTGAAGCTTCTCTTCTTCAATTTGTTTAATTTTTGCATGTAGGTCGGAGTTTTCCTGTAATGTCCTTTGGACTGATGAGGCACCAATGGATCGTGTCATATCAGGCTTACCTCTTGCAGTGAGTGGCCGGCCAGACCTCGAAGGAGAGGCAGCAAGATTGTTTATTCTTTGTTGGTGTTTTCGTGGATACATTTTTAATCCTGTGCACAGTGACTCTGAAGAGGTTTACAAATACTTTCAAATGTATCTCTGGTCGAACGTTTGAAGGCTGCGAACAAACTGACTAAAACTTGCTGCTCCTGACCCCTATTTATAGAAAAACTTCAAAGGATCAAAGGCATGTCCTTGTGACATCATCACATGTCCTTGTGACATCATCACTCTTTATGAATCAGATTGTCACATGACATTTTAGAATGGGGATGTTTGTTTGTTTTTAAACCGTTTTCAAATTTAACCCTCTGTGGTCCAGGGTATAATTGGCCGTTCTTGACTATTTTTGATTTTACCTCTATATTTCACCTTTAAAATATGTTTTTCTTGCCTTATTTGGCACCATTATTTTCAGCACTACCTCAAATATCTGAAATTTGAGTTATTGTTTTCATTTTGGTATACTATATTAGCACAGTTCATCTAAATTAATAACACAATAAATTGTGTGTGCATCTCCTGTTTTGTCATGGTTGTATGTCCCGGTTCGTGACAGGCTGCATGAGCTCATCTGGTGGGAGTGTAGTACTGTAGTATTTCAGGCATAAAAACGTGGTTTTCACAGACCTTGTCACAGGGTCTGAGTTGGAAGATTTTGGTAAAGCTTTGTCCCTGAGGTAGTTGAAAAACCCCAGTTGGGTAAAGCGTTTGGGTTTTTTTGTTAACAGACATGCTTATCTATTTAGTTGGTGTTTTTTTTTTTCAGCTAAATTTTTTAGTGCAATTAGCACTTTCAGCATCAATCCATAGCAATGTGTTGTATTTTTCACATTGTCTGTGTGTAAAATACATATGTAAGCATAGATTACACAAAGGATCCTGCACGCCAAGCTGGATACAAATAGAAATCCCTGGAAACAATTCTTTCTGCGCTTAAGAGCAGCTTCCTATTGCAACGCTGGAGGATTTGTCACCATTACTGGATACGCTGCAGAAGCACAGCAAAGCAGTGACTGTGTGGAGTCGAAAACTATTACACCAACTACACTACACACTCACCCACATTACCCCAATCACTGGCGTGTTTACACAACAGAGACGCTGAGTCTTTGTTACGGGCGCCAGCCACTGTGACCTCGTTGTGTGGACACAGAGAGACCTTGCTGTGACTCGCGTCTTCCCTGCTGTGGATTTCTGGAAACCGCGCTTAAAGCAAGCACAAGACTTCTTTCGTAAAGTGTGCCTTCCTGAACTTGTTGGGAAATACTTCTGGAAACAACGTGCTGCTCTAAATAGCCTGTAATGTTTCACGTTGTGGTTAAAGATTGATGACAGCTGTGTGGTGCGATGTAAATAGTTTGCATTTCATTTTTATGTGATTGCTGTGTACATGTGAATAGATCTATAATAAAGAAAAACAAACAAATATACTATTCTTTTTTGTTTTATTAAGACAACTTCACACAAAGTACAGCTATTTACAATGTACCGACCCGGAAGTGCTTTCGCCCGGAGCTGCCGCACCCGCGGTCAATCCACCAGCTGCTGCCAATCAACTACCATCTTCAGCAGGGCTACTTAATGGTGTGGCTGAGCGACAGACAGTGCTGGAGTATTGCACTAAGCCTGGGATTGACGGAGGATTCACGGACACTAAGGAAGCACTTGGAGGAGAGACATGCACTCACTACCACGCACGGGCTTACACGGAAGGAGGGACGCACTATCACCATTGTTGCACATTTGAACTGTTGTCACCTTGCTGCACTGTAAATAAATGCACTGTCATTATTTCTGAGCTCCGCGCCTGAGTCCACTCTTTAAGTTGATCAAACCACGAATAAAGATAATTCAAATGGTCCTGTCCCACATTCAGTGATTTCAGTTCAGTTCAGTTTTATTTATAAAATTTCAAATCACAACAGCAGTCGCCTCAAAGCGCTTTGTGCTCTAAGGTAACGATCTTATGTCAATAAGATGGCACAGTTGCAACGAAAAGCTCCCTTTTAACTGGAAGAAAACTCCCGCAGAACGGGGGTCCTTCATGGGCCTCTGTCCCGCTGTACATCTCTGTCTATCTTGTGTGTGTGTGTGAGATTTGGTTTTCGGTCAGAAGCAGGACTCGGCCTGAGTTTCTTCTTAGATTGTTCAAAGAGCGCTGTCATGACAGAGCTGCCGAGGACCTGGTTGAAGTCACACCCAGATCTGTTTTGAGGAGTTTTAAATAAAATTCGGAAGTGACAGGAGCTCTAAACCTGGCGGTGCAGCTCATAGGCTATTTATTCTCAGGTACGGGAAGCAAAACGTGGCAGATTTTTCTATTAATTGTTTTGATTCTGGGGGGTTAGGGCAGAGGTGGAGCCAGACATTTGAAACACCCGGGGCTTAGCCCAAAAGGGTGGTATGGTATGGGGGGGGGGGGGGGGGGGGGGGGGGGGGGTAGAAATGACTGAAAGATTAATAGGCTCTGTTTTGAGTTTTGTTCAAAAAAGAATGACTTCAAATAGGGAAAGATATATATCACATGTGCAGGACACCTTAAACTAGTTTTTTAATTAAGCAGCAAGGCAGAACAAGGTCAGGGCTGTATCAAGACACGAGGACTAAACCCCAATTCAACCAGACCCAGAACTGATCCAGAATTAAAACAGGACTACAACAGTTCAAAATCAGGACTACTTGGGATTTAACCAAGACAGAACCACAATCAGAACTAGATGATAGTAGCACTAAAAATCATCATATACCTGCACTACACTTATTTTTTTAATTCTACCAAAGTACAATATTTAGATTGAGAAAAGTTTATAGAATTATTTAGCCTTGTTGTGCAAACAAGCCTGCACAACTTAATAAATATAGAATTTGAAAAATAACAAACCTAAAAAGAAACACTAGGTACTAGATACATAAGTACCTATGATACGGTGATACTTTTGGTAAACGACCATTTGACTAACATGTTTGTCTCACCTGCTCTTGTTCATCTCTGTTCTGTCCTCATTCTCCATCTCCCTCTCTGTTCCTCTCTCTCCCTCTTTGTGCTGACAACCATCAAATATACAGTTGAAACCAGACATTTATGTACTCTTCAGATCAAAACACTTTTTTAATTGTAACATCAAATCAGACTAAATGTTTATTTTTTTAGATTGATAAATATAAAAAACATATTTGTTAACTTTAAGAGTAAAGAGAGAAACAATCTGTATTTCTTAATTGCAAATGGCACCAAATTGTATTCAAAACTGAGCCACACTTATGGAGCTCCATAGTTCTTTTCCTGGTGTTTTTGTTGACATCTCTTAATTTTCCCATTTCAAAGAAACAGGCTCTGTGTTTTGCCTTATATGCATCCACAGCTGTGACACCACTTTACTCACATGGACTCTACTAACCTATCAGAAGCTTCTTCAGCTCAGAATGGAATCGTCTGCAGTTTTCTTATTAATTAACAATAAACTTAGTGTATATGTACTCCTAAATTGGATGAAAGTGATAAAAATAGACAGCTCTGTCTCTCTTTATTCTGACATTTAACTAATTCAAAAGATATTTCAATATTTATCTAAAACAAAAGTTTACTCTAAATTGATGTTGTACAGTAAAAACGTTTTATGTTTTCTCCCTAAAGTGTATGTAAATATCTGGTTACAAATGTGAATATCCTGCTGTTTACTGAAATCCCTCTTGTTTTGCATAGAAATATACTGAACAGCATACAAAGCATAATATATAAAATAACATTTACCTGAGTTTTTTCTTTGAAAGAACCCTCTAATGTCCATTCTTATATTTCAGTACATAACTGAAACCGAATTAGTCGGGGAGGGTAAGAACTGAAAATATGAAATAAACACATGTAAGCTAAGACTCTCTAAAAAAATAGCATTTGTTCGGCTTTTCATTTCGCCATTTGTTGATTCACTTGAAGAGCAAGTAACGTAATATTGGTCAAGTGATCAGTTTGATATCAATCTTTCGTGATACACCGTCATATTTACATTATTTGTACGGTACGAATGATTTGCTTTGGTAACTGGTCAAACTTAAGCTCTCCTTAGTATGGCTAGCTCCCTTTCTCCAACAGCGCACTCACGGGCAGCAGCTGCCCTGCCCTCTCGCTCAGTCGCTTAGTGCCTGAGCTCGGATCATACCAATATCAGGGGGGATTCACGCACAGTCGTAAATTCCCACAGTGTGCACTATGTGCTTCAAATATTGTGTGTACTTTTTGTTTTATACAGTTGTCAGCCAGGCATCTAACTATGAAAAAATTACACTCCAAAAGACCCCGGGCTTCTGACAAAACAACCCGGGCTTAAGCCCAGTAAGCCACCCTCACGCTCCGCCCCTGGGTTAGGGTGGGGGTTAGGAATATATATACATACAAATATACAAAAACTGATACAAACACCTGAGGACCCAGCCTTCATGGTCTAAGTGGGCCTCCAAAAGCCAGGTAGGCCGGAAGTGAGTGACCGAGCCCCAGGCCTCTCGGCCTGGGGCTCGGTCACTCAGGCACGGCTGGCTGCCGGCGGAGCTCACGGGCGCGTCACTGCAACTCCCCCTGGCTTCTGCTCCGCGGCTGCTGAGTGAGCCCTCATCTGGGATTAGGGATGGGTATCGAAAACCGGTTCTTGTTGAGAACCGGTTCCCACTGTTTCAATTCCTTGGAATTGTTTGCCATTTTTGCAAACGATTCCCTTATCGATTCCAGTCGCCCCGAATGACATCATCACGTTGCGGAGCGTCATTTACCTTGCAGGAAACGCGGCGCGTAAGCGGCTCAAACGCTCAAAAGTTTGGTTATACTTTACGAGAACGGATGACAACAGGGCAACTTGCAATACTTGCAAAGTAGATATTTCATTTAAGGGAGGAAACACTACGAATATGCAAAAGCATTTGCTCACAAAACACACGATGACCTTAAATGTATGTCGTGTTTTTAATTCCGCTCCGGACTCGTGAATCTCAACCCAGCAGCAGCGGTAACGTTTGCACGTCCTCTCCCGTTAATGCGGCAGGTAAATAATCAACTAACAGTGCATATTATGTTAGCGCGATCTGCCTCATTACAAAACCTGCCATTACTGTGCATTTAGGTGACCATGATGAGAGACAGACAGAGTCTGGCTGGCTCAGATGCTGGCAGCTCTCGCTGCAGTCTACCGTTAGCGTCTCCTTTCAGGCCAGGATAGACGAATGTCACCGAGCAGTGACTAAGTTTGTGGTAAAAGCCTTACACCCATTTGCCACAGCAGATGCCCCCGATTTTCGGTAAGTGAATGTGTTTAATTGTAGGCAGGGACATTACTGGATATTCTTGTGTAATTGCTACAGAATAATTTATGTTATACTTTGTTATTGCTACAGAAGAATATTTATTTTATTATTTTACATTTACAATTTTTTTTCCTGGGGCCCCTTTGACACCCCATTGAAGAGCCGTAGGCTGTGGATCTCTTAAGATCTCACTGTTGGGCTTGTAAGGCCATGTTACTCCTAAATTTCTATCTTGTTCAAAGAGAAGATATAAAACAAAGTTCTAAGCTAATCGACCTTAGTGTTCTCCTTTTTTAAAGAGAATCGATAAGAGAATCGAATCGTTAAACAGAATCGAAAATGGAATCGGAATCGTGAAAATCTTATCAATACCCATCCCTATCTGGGACTCTCCTCAGCTCTTTCTGGGACAGTGGCGCGGCTGCCCCTCTGTTGGTCTTCCTTGGTCTCTTGTGTTCTGGGGGCCTCTGGATGTCTGGAGTTTTGATCTCCTCCATACCTGCTTCATGCCCTGGAGGACGGGGCTGTGGCCCCCCCACACCCTCTAGCAGATCATTACATGAAGGAACCTTTAAAAAAAACAAACAAGCGCGTCCATGCTCACAGGTGTACACACGGGTGATCACACCCACAAACTACACCCTTTTTGGCTCCTACCTCAAAGCACACTGTGTTCTGTTGATCTTATGTGCTGCACAATAATGTTTAATATTTAGTATTTACTGTCATATTCCCATATATCATTGTGATGTTGTTTATTCTATTACTCTTGTTCTCTTCTGCTTGTTTTCTTTTTTCTTTCTCAGCAGGTGATCCAGGTGATTGTTTTATGCATTTTTTTTCTTTTTTTGTTTTTTTTCTGCCCGTTCTGTTGGTTTTTGTCTTTTGCCCTTCTCCCCCGTCCCTCTTCTCAGCTGTTTCTCTTTCCCTCTTTCTTTCCCCCAGTCAAGTCTGTCCCGTATTCAGTAAGTGAAAATAAAATAAACAATAAAAGGTGAATCAAATGGACCATTACGGCAAGGCTGGGATGGTCAATTTGGTAAAGTAAATCCGTTGGGCATCTTTCTTTGCCTTTAGACAACAATTCTGATGGCAAAAGAGCCAAACGGGACAGGCAAAAAAAAAAAAAAAAAAAAATTACGTCACGAGCTCTCTCGGTGGAGTGAAACTCTCCCGTCTGCTCCTTGCTATCTAAATATAACAGGACACTGGCGTAAATTCTCGACCTTCTTCTGTTTAATCGGCTTTCTGTTTGATGTTTATTCAGCTGTGTGAAAACCCCGGAGGAACCCTCCCGAGGGATTAATAAAGTTTTATTTAATCTAATAACTTTAATCTCAGCCAAACCAATTTACTCAGGAACAAATAAAACACTGAAAAAAGTCAAACATTAACAATTTTAGGTTATCTAAGTGACTTATATATCATGTTTAACATGAGGACAAACAGACTGAGGAGATGGACTGGGGGGGCTGGGGAGAACACACATGGATGCACATGACAAACGGGGGGACCTGAAATGAAACACAAGGAGGGGAACATAGGGACTGACAAGGGAGACGAGACATGGGTGGAGATAAAGACATGACTGAAGACACAGACACAGACTCTCATAGGGGTTAAGTGGCAGGAAGGCTGATGGGGTAGCTTATTTGTGTAATCAGGTCTCTCCCGTTTTAGTGACACTGGGAGCTGGTGATGGGACAGGGGAGTCAGCTGGAAAGTTGGACAGAATGTTGGTGCCAAACCGAAAACACTGTACACTGTAAAATCTAATTAGTTCACAGAACTCAAAAAAACTATGCAAACTCATTGCCTCAAAAAATTGAGTAAAGTTTACTTAAGACTAAGTTAGGGCAACTTATTCATTTTCATTTTGAGTACACTGTACAACCTCTTTAGTTCCCAGAACTCAAAAAAATCTATGCAAACTCGTTGCCTCAAAAAAACGAAGTAAAGCTTACTTAAGATGATTGTTAGGACAACTTATTCATTGCAAGTCTGCAGTATTAAGAATAACTTGATGTTTCTGACTGTACAATACTAATTGTTTACCCACTGATAAACATTTCAAGTTCAACTAAATTAAAAAGAACAATTGGTGGTAACCTGAATATGAATCATGATTAATAAATAATTAACAACACTTTTTGAAATGATGTTAAAATCAGCACAACTTTTATTTTCAAATGCAAAAAAAGTATAACAGCCAACATACTGGACACTGTTCTGCTGAACAACAAACAATTATACTGCCATCATTGTTATAATCTTACAATGAAACAAAGTCTCAGATTTAATGATTCTGAAACTAATTTTAGGCTTACCACAACTTTTTTTGTACTTACATTACTTATATAATCAAAATAAAATGTATTTATTGTTCAGTCACAACTGCAGTCTCTAGATTAAATAACACATTTGTTTTGCATTCAAATAGGAGCTTGGTATGTTGTAATATTTTAAGGATGGCTTGCTTCCAGTCCTGGTAGTAGTACTGCCTATGACTGTCATGGACTTAGGTGATCCAAATGTAAGTGCAGAAGAAAATCTTTGAACCTGAACCTGCTGGTGACCATCTTCACTGACCACACCATCTGTGACGGAGGACTCATCTCTCCTGGTGTCCTGCAAGCAAACAATCATATTTTTAGAAAACCAACATATTTGCTTTCTTAAAACATTTTTTTCTGCATTTACTATAGAACAGACCCAAATTTAGACAATCTCAGGCTCCCTCCCTGCTGGAGAGGTGACATTCAATGTCCCACTTGTCAGTCTGGATAGCCCTGACTTCCACCCAACATACAATAATGTCATTAATGCATCATTTTAAAAAGGCCAATAACTTTCATTCTGATGATGCGCAAAATGATTTGGGCACAAAACAAATTTAACTGTTCAAAAACTTGCAGACTTCACTATATACAGTGCAGACAGTGTGGACCCTCTAAACTAAGTTTGTGTCATGATGTGCAGTGTGGCAGGCAGGAATTGGACCCAAAATGCAGGACTCAGAGGAAAAAACGTGAACTCAAAAACTCTGCTTTAATGCAGGCTTGGAAGGAATAAAAAACAATAACAAACTAAACTGGGAAATCCAAGAATATAACTCACGAGAGAAAACACAGCACGAGAGGGGAACCAACGTTAACGACGCGACAACAAGAACTAACTGACAGGGACTAAAATACACTGGCAGGCACATTAGGAAACGAGGAACAGGTGGGCACACAGTTGGGACTCATGGACATAACGAGACACAGACCTACAAAGTAAAACAGGAAACACAAACTATTTTACAACACAAACGGGGACCCGAACGGAGCACAGAGGGAAGACACAGGTAGGGATAATAAACACGATGACCAAACCCAAAGAACTAATACAAAATCAGAATAAACTAGAAAATGATAATAATAAACTTAAAGCGCTGGATCACTGACCCAGGACCATGACAGTTTGTGGGATATGATGTTTCAAGAAATGCAGACCAAGCTGTCGTTGTTTGTTTACTTATACAGCGTGTCTTGTAGAATTAGTCATATCTCAAGTCTAATAACAGAAGACAGGAAAAGATCAGTAAAGAAACAACTTCCCCAAACCAAAGTACAAATGAAACGATAAGTAAAACAGGTTGATTTAAAGTATGATTAAAGTTCAGCCTGATTAATATAAATGTCACTGACAGTTGCTAATATATTGGAAAACCAAAATCCTTACCACTCACTTGATGTCTTTCTGTCCAACAACTCCTTTTCTAGACTTGTAAGAATTTGATGTAATGTGTGGAGTGCTGGTCCCGAGCCTCAAAAACACTAAGAAGCAAGCAGAGGGAGAAAAACCATAAAAGTATTCAGAAGCTGTATTGGCTGTGCAACCATTATAACCTATGACACAAAAGGTCAATGTACACTTCATACAACCAAATTAGAATAGCACATACAGTATTAAAACACCATCTACTACTGTGTCTGAATATGTGGTACACTGAAAAAAAGGCCATGTTGGATTTACTTAATTCAATAGTGGACATTGTTTGCACAAAACTGTTTTGCTTTGGCAGAAACTTAAACAACTGAGTTAAATCAACACAACTTATTCATATTCAATAAACCTGTGCATTTTGTGTTGATAAAACATGATTGAAACATGTTTAGATGAAGTAAGGGGAGCTCTTGGAATATTTTAATCCTTCGCAATGTTGTCATTTTACTTCAACGCTATTCAATAACGTTTAGTCCAGTACTGTTTGGTCACTTAAATACTACATGTTGTCTTCATATTACATAATGTTCAACAAAGTTTAGAGTCTGATTACCACAAAAATTGAATGGATCTATTGAACAACTCCTATCTTTATCGGGGTTGCAGGGGGGCTGGGGCATAATCCAGAAATGATGGGGTAAGAGGCAGGGTACACCCCGGACAGCTCACCAGTCTGTCACATAGAGACAAACAAACAAACAACCTCACACTCACAGTGATTTTCTTGCAGTTTGAAATCTCATGCGATCTTGTGAATTTCACGAGTCCACAAACTAACCACTCTTACTAGATTGTATCAGGTCATCTCAACAAGAACAAATTAAGTTGTTGAATTACATACAGATCCTACATGATTTAATTACGTTCAAGATAGAAACATGACATTTTTGTGTTCAAATTACAAGGTAGACTTTTTTAATGTAACAACCACCCAATTTACTTTGTTCGGTATACTGAAAAAAGTACAGGTGGCTGCTCGACTCGACTGAGATGGATGCCTTCCTCAAACCACGACCCAAAGCGCACAAGACTGAAATACCGTGCGGTGTCGTGAGAGTTAACATTGCTATATTATTGACTTACTTCACTTGAACATGATATGAACAATTTAATCTTCCCGTTCTGCATATCATGTAGTTTCTACACTATATAGTTGCACTCAGTGTTGGTCAAGTTACTTGAAAAAAGTAATCAGTAACTAATTACTGATTACTTCCCCCCAAAAGTAATCCCGTTACTTTACTGATTACTTATTTTCAAAAGTAATTAATTACTTAGTTACTTAGTTACTTTTTAAAAACACGATTTACAACCTGAATAGGTGATAAAGCGATAGATCTTTCAGCTCAATTCTACTTTTTCTACATAATCCATCATACAAAATGTAATCAAGTGGAAAAGTCTCTTTTTTTAACTTGTTTTATCAGTTTTAATCTTTTAACTTTATGCATCAAGCAAAAATTTAATTATATGCAACATTCTCTGACTTGAATAAATTAGTTTAACATTGAAACCTATTTTCTGCACATTCCAGCACATAAAATAAAATATTTTTTGTGTTTACACTCACTCTTTCAAATAGATGCAAGTAAAACACAGCAGAAAATAAATAAAGTCAAAGACTCAGCGGTCCTGTTGCTCTATTTTCACCTGTAAAGCAGGACTAGGGTAGGCGGAGGTTTACCCTGGTGCAGGTGTGCCGCGGTCAGTTGAAGAATCCGCGAGTTTCTCTGTGAGTTTCCCATTACGTCATTGCGCACTCGGTGCTTGCTTGGAAGTTTAGGGGTTTTTTTCGCTGTAAAAAGAAGTTTTCTTCCCACGCACGATGGACACTAATGGTTTTGTCACTTTTTATGGAATCAAACTCAAAGTAAGGTCAGTACTTCCACGCTTTAAACGCTGCACGCTCATACTCTCTCCCACAATCGATATATGATCCACTGTTGATCTGCACACAGCTGTTGTCACCAACGGCGCACTCGCTTACGTCACTGTCATGAGACATTCTCGCAAAAAAATCACGGTTTTAGTAACGCAGTAACGCAGCGTTCCTACGGGAAAGTAACGATAATCTAATTACCGTTTTTGCAATAGTAATCCCTTACTTTACTCGTTACTTGAAAAAAGTAATCAGATTACGCGTTACTGCCCATCTCTGGTTGCACTTAACTTTAAAGCATGAGGCAGTTGTGTTAAGCTGGGCACACACTGTGCAATTTTTTTTCTGTTGCGCGATTCAGCTCCTGCTCAAACTGTACGATTGACTCGCAGGGGTTAGAAGTTCGTAGGTCACGATGCAGGGTCTCACACTATACGGCCGATGCTCTGATGCGACCTGAGTGCTCACACTGTGCGTCCATAAAATGAAGGTTATAACAGAAAATCTGTCGCTCACTCTCCCTCTCTGTCTTTCACTCACACAGACACACCACCACCATCAACTTTGCTAAATTGCTAATGAAAAACATTGATCAAGCAGCTGTGATGAGCAGCAGTGTAAATCCAACTATTTTCACGGTTGTTGTGGTCGTGATAATTTTGTGAGGCCACATCGAAAAGGCTCGGATGAGCTTTCCAAAGTTCTACAAGTTGTGCCTCCATCGCTTGTGTCCAGATCACACGCTGCACTGCTGTGCTACTCCGTCTTTTTCACCGACGTTTATGTGTTTGCGCGTGCGCAGTGTGAGCGGCTGCGGTGACACCCTCACGACGGTCGTGAGGATTTCAAACAGGTTTTAAATCCTCCAGACCAAGCGATTGATGATCGGGAGCTGGTCGTGAGGTGTTAATCGCTTCTCGTTACCCCACGTATACTACACGATGCACGACGCACGATGAACGCCAAATTCGGGCCGATCACCAAAACTGTCGTACGACTCAAAAATCTGCTCAAAATGGGCCAAAAATCGCACAGTGTAAGCCCAGCATTAAATACACGCAAGATGCTTACATAAATCCAAGAGATGGCCAATCCCTTTTTTCCAGTGTATTGACACTGTCAGTTTAGGCCTAAAGCGATATGTGTGTGTGTGTGTGTGTGTGGTTTTTTTACTATACATGTTGCTAGATAGGCTGAGACACTGGGTGGGTGTATCTGGGTCTGCTTTGGATTAGTTCACATCTCTAAATACATAGGTCCTTTTCGACTTCTCTTACCTATGGTAAATGGACTGGTTCTTACAGTGGGGCAAAAAAGTATTTAGTCAGCCACCGATTGTGCAAGTTCCCCCACTTAAAATGATGACAGAGGTCAGTAATTTGCACCAGAGGTACACTTCAACTGTGAGAGACAGAATGTGAAAAAAAAAATCCATGAATCCACATGGTAGGATTTGTAAAGAATTTATTCGTAAATCAGGGTGGAAAATAAGTATTTGGTCACCTCAAACAAGGAAAATCTCTGGCTCTCACAGACCTGTAACGTCCTCTGTAAGAAGATTTTCTGTCCCCCACTCGTTACCTGTATGAATGGCACCTGTTTGAACTCATCATCTGTATAAAAGACACCTGTCCACAGCCTCAAACAGTCAGACTCCAAACTCCGCCATGGCCAAGACCAAAGAGCTTTCGAAGGACACCAGGAAAAGTATTGTAGACCTGCACCAGACTGGGAAGAGTGAATCTACAATAGGCAAGCAGCTTGGTGTGAAAAAATCAACTGTGGGAGCAATCATCAGAAAATGGAAGACATACAAGACCACTGATAATCTCCCACGATCTGGGGCTCCACGCAAGATCTCATCCCGTGGGGTCAAAATGATCATGAGAACGGTGAGCAAAGATCCCAGAACCACACGGGGGGACCTGGTGAATGACCTGCAGAGAGCTGGGACCAAAGTAACAAAGGTCACCATCAGTAACACACTACAACAGCAGGGAATCAAATCCCGCAGTGCCAGACGTGTTCCGCTGCTGAAGCCAGTGCATGTCCAGGCCCGTCTGAAGTTTGCCAGAGAGCACATGGATGATACAGCAGAGGATTGGGAGAATGTCATGTGGTCAGATGAAACCAAAGTAGAACTTTTTGGTATAAACTCAACTCGTCGTGTTTGGAGGAAGAAGAATACTGAGTTGCATCCCAAGAACACCATACCTACTGTGAAGCATGGGGGTGGAAACATCATGCTATGGGGCTGTTTTTCTGCCAAGGGGACAGGACGACTGATCCGTGTTAAGGACAGAATGAATGGGGCCATGTATCGTGAGATTTTGAGCCAAAACCTCCTTCCATCAGTGAAGGAGGTTCACTGATGGAAGATGAAACGAGGCTGGGTCTTCCAACATGACAATGATCCAAAACACACCGCCCGGGCAACAAAGGAGTGGCTCCGTAAGAAGCATTTGAAAGTCCTGGAGTGGCCTAGCCAGTCTCCAGACCTCAACCCCATAGAAAATCTGTGGCGGGAGTTGAAAGTCCGTGTTGCTCGGCGACAGCCCCAAAACATCACTGCTCTCGAGAAGATCTGCATGGAGGAATGGGCCAAAATACCAGCTACTGTGTGTGCAAACCTGGTAAAGACCTATAGTAAACGTTTGACCTCTGTTATTGCCAACAAAGGTTATGTTACAAAGTATTGAGTTGTATTTTTGTTATTGACCAAATACTTATTTTCCACCCTGATTTACGAATAAATTCTTTACAAATCCTACCATGTGGATTCATGGATTTTTTTTTTCACATTCTGTCTCTCACAGTTGAAGTGTACCTCTGGTGCAAGTTACTGACCTCTGTCATCATTTTAGGTGGGGGAACTTGCACAATCGGTGGCTGACTAAATACTTTTTTGCCCCACTGTATGTAGCGCTTTTCTACTCTATGTGAGCACTCAAAGTGCTTTATACAACTAATTCATTCACTCAATCACACAAGCACTCTTTCCTAAGCTGTTTCGGTGCGTTCACACCGAACGCGATAGACACGACCAGAGCGTCAGGTTCACGTGTAAAGTCAATGGAGGAGGGCGATGAAGTGCGTCTTGGGGTCCCACGAAAATTCAGAAGCAGATTTGTGTCGCGAAAACGCGATGGGTTAGTTTCTTGCCCAAGGATATTTGGCACGTAGACTAGTGGGAAACCAGGAATCGAACCACCAACCTTCCGATCCGTATGACCTGTATGACCTGCTCTACCTGCCTGGGCTACAGCCAGGTGTGCCACAGGGTTCTGTTTGGGATCTTTATTGTTTTTTTTGTAATTACTTCCTCTTCAGCACCTTCTGAGCACTCTTAAGGACATTTCTTATCACTACTATACAGATGATATTCAGATGATATTCAGTTGTATATCTCCTTTAAGCCCCAAGGTGTTTCGAAACTACAGAATTTTGCATAGGCGCATAGACTCCATTAGAGGTTGAATGTTCTTCAACTTAATGAGGAGAAAACCAAAGTAATTTATGTCATAAGAATGAGCAGACTCAAGTGCAGGACTCTGTTGATGTTGATGTTGCAACAATGATAGTTTATTTACACAATCACAAAGTGCGACCGGAAAAGGGGCTTCAGGAAATCCAGAGGGAAAACCACACTCTTCTTCGGTCACACACACCACGCTCCAGTTCGGTCACACACATGACACTGAGCAAAAACACTCATGCTCACAGGTCACTCCAAGGGTGGAAATTGGGACAGGCCAGGATGATCCATGTACATGAAAGCAAAATTAGAAGCCAGGAAAAACGCTAGGAATGAGAATACACAGGAAAGAGCCAAGGCTACGCTGACTGTCGCACAACGATCCAGTGATGAGAAACACTGAGCTGTCGCCTTAAGTAGTAAATGGTGTCAGGACAATGAGCAGCAGGTGCGTGATTGTTTGCAGGTGAGAACCCGCAATGAGTTCCGCACTGGCGAGAGAGAGAGAGAAAGAAAAACAACAACACTGCGATCTTAGATGAGATCACTCGCTGGGGAGACAGGGGGAACCATGACAATTTCCTCTTCAGCTTATAGGTTATTTGCTTTAAGGCATGCATTTGAGAGTTTTACCAGGGAGCCAAGAACTTTTGGTTTGAGGCTTGGCTTGAACCACAGCATCCAGGGCAGTGTGCAGTGAAGATGTAACATTGTTAACAAGATAATCAACTTCAATAGAAGTAGATTTGTAGAAATGAGAGCTGTTCCATCCAAACTGAGAAGCCATCACTCCTAACAAGACCAGGTTTTTCCCCAAAAGTTTCCCAATTATCTAAAAACCCCACACTGTTTTAATGGACATCAGCAATTTAAGGAAAACATGCGACTAAACATGCCACTCCCAGCCTGATTGGGGAGGGGACCAGAGTAAAGTACAGAGTCTGACATTGTTGGACAAATTTACCCACCAATATGAATTTCATATTCATCATGGATTGGTGCTGACACAAATGATTATTTTACTAAGTCAACATTATCGTTGGCAAGCATTTTCAGGGTTCATTCAGTGTCCTACCAAGGCCCCTGGACAACAGTCCACATTGGTTTCAGGTGTCTCTAACTCTAACTCTCTAGCTAACTGTGGCTACGCGGCCTTCACACCAACTACAGAGGGCTTGTTTTTCAGAATTTTCAAGGTTGCAGAGCCAGATCTTCAACTGATTGAGTAAAGACTGAGGAGTAGCTAAACATTTGACACACTGAGCAGGAAAGTGTGGGAGGATCAGATGATAAAGTCATGCTGCTCGGCCAAAAAGAGAAAAGGCCTCACACTTTTTCTCTTTTTGTGCTGGTAATTTCTCACTCCTTCCTGTGGTTATAATAACATTGATTACTTTTCTATAAATGAGTCAAAAGCAGTGGTTCTGACAAGTTTGCAGCATTGTGTTTTTAACACTGGCAGGCACAGTAGATTGTCTAACCACGTGCTCACTTAGGTGTTAAAATTACATACAGTCTTTAGAGCCTGCCATCAGCAAACCCACAACACTTTCCAGATAAACACATGCACACAGTCTTTCTCACCGTTGTTGTTTCTTTCTGTGTCTGCCACTTCCCACTATCTTTGTCTCTGTGTAACAAAAACTACTATCACCTTATTGTGTTGTCTACCTTGCACCCTGTTGCTCTCCTCTGAAGGAGAGAGTGGTTTACATTAAGCAGCGACTTGGTGAGGATTTCTTTGTTTTTACTCTTTCAGTCACTTTTCATACACAAAATAAAAGTTCGGGTGAGCAGGTGAGTTTTGGTAGTTGTGTTTTGCTATGCTGTGTGCACTAGGAAAAACTGGTATTTTAGAGAAAATCTATCTATTGTTATTTTCAAAGATGATTTAAAAGAGGAATTTATTATTAAGATAAAGAAAAATGGTTTCTGCAGCAACATTTGTCGATCGTCTGTGGATTAATCAAATTTTGGTAAATCAATTTTGTTGATTCAGTATCTGCTCTTCCTGCGGGGTGTGGCTATAATCATCTCTTATTTGGTTTAGTAGAGATTAGTGAAGTAAATCATCATGAAGAAAAGTTTCCTCCTTTTCTTGGCAAAGAAAGAAGGTGATAGTGAATTTTTCTCTCTTAAGGTTAGGTTAGTAAATGTCTGCATTAAAGCAATGTAGTGAATTATGAATATAATGTTGTGCAAATGTGAGGTTATCAATCCTTACCCTCATAGGAGACCTTATTTGTGTTGTACAGAACTGTTTTGTTGGTGTGTATATGAAGTTTGTCATGTCAGAATGTTATATTGTATATTAGTCTGTCTTACAATGCATTGTCAAAATGTAAATATGTGCTACCCCAGGAATAGTAGCTGCTGCACTGCTGCAGTCAATAAACTAAACTAAACTAAACTAAACTAAACTAAACTAATTAGAGTCTTTATGTCATTTTAATAATGTGAAAGTGAGTCGCTGATCATAAAACATATCATAACTGTCATATTAGGTTCCGATCACTCATTACCAGTGTTGGTCAAGTTACTTGAAAAAAGTAATCAGTAACTAATTACTGATTACTCCCCCAAAAAAGTAATCCCGTTACTTTACTGATTACTTATTTTCAAAAGTAATTAATTACTTAGTTACTTAGTTACTTAGTTACTTTTTAAAAACACGATTTACAACCTGAAGAGGTGATAAAGTGATAGATCTTTCAGCCCAATTCTACTTTTTCTACATAATCCATCATACAAAATGTAATCAAATGGAAAAGTCTCTTTTTTTAACTTGTTTTATCAGTTTTAATCTTTTAACTTCATGCATCAAGCAAAACATTTAATTATATGCAACATTCTCTGACTTGAATAAATTAGTTTAACATTTAAACCTATTTTCTACACATTCCAGCACATAAAATAAAATATTTTTTGTGTTTTCACTCACTCTTTCAAACAGATGCAAGTAAAACACAGCAGAAAATAAATAAAGTCAAAGACTCAGCGGTCCTTTTGCTCTATTTTCACCTGTAAAGCAGGAGCAGGGTAGGCGGAGGGTTACCCTGGTGCAGGTGTGCTGCGGTCAGTTGAAGAATCCGCGCGAGTGTCTCTGTGAGTTTCCCATCACGTCGTAGCTACTCGGTGCTTGCTCGGAAGTTTAGGGGTTTTTTTCGCTGTAAAAAGAAGTTTTCTTCCCACGCACGATGGACGCTAATGTTTTTGTCACTTTTTATGGAATCAAACTCAAAGTAAGGTCAGTACTTCCACACTTTAAACGCTGCACGCTCATACTCTCTCCCACAATCGATATATTATCCATTGTTGATCTGCACACAGCTGCTGTCACCAACGTCGCACTTGCTTACGTCACTGTCATGAGACATTCTCGCAAAAAAATCACGGTTTTAGTAACGCAGTAACGCAGCGTTCCTACGGGAAAGTAACGGTAATCTAATTACCGATTTTGCAATAGTAATCCCTTACTTTACTCGTTACTTGAAAAAAGTAATCAGATTACAGTAACGCGTTACAAGTAACGCGTTACTGCCCATCTCTGCTCATTACAAAATAAAACAAAGCAAAAATCATTCAATTAGTTTTATATAACCTACAACACAGAATACATAAATCCAGAGACATATTTCATTTAACAACTCATACATATTTTTGGCATGTACCATGTTGAGGTCAAGGCATTCTTTTGTTATTTGTATTGACAACCAATTAATGCAATACACAGAGGTGAACAAGCATGTAAAGGTATTACTTTGTATTTAGAGATGGATGCTGAAGAGAGAACGCAGACAGTAAAATTGCGGCATGTCTTCTTCCCAAAGCAAGGACCTTCAATGTTGTTTTTTTAATTCCTGAATTTCTTGGACTTTGTAAATAACAAAGATGGTGATGCAAATGCTTCCCAGGATGACTGAAGCGATGTTCAAGGCCATGGCAGTTCGTGATGCATCCTCAGCTAGAGCTATTTCTCCCTGTTCGTTTGCAGCCTTCACCTTTAAAATTTTTAATAATCAAAGCTCAGTTTCATTTTACATGCAATTAAAGATGTGAGAAGAAGAGTGTATGAAAATCATCAGTGAAATGTTTGCTATAAGCAATTCAAGTTTTTCAATTTCACTTGTAGGACATGATTAAAGTGTAACATACAGTAGACCTGTTTAGAACTTCTTATTATCTACTCAGAAAACATTAATTGAATACTCATGAATCTGACTGGATTTCTTAGAATTTGCTGTATATTTTAATGATTTTACATTGACAGTTTAATCTAAATAAAAATCATCTTTGTAAAACACAAAATGTGTTTTTAAGCTGTGCATCAGAATAAAGAGAATCAATGAGAAAAACAAGTTCAGCAAATGTTACCTTCTTAGAGTAACGAATGGCAAAAGCCCCAAGAGGCAGACAGCAACAAAGAGCACTGAAGTAAGACCATCCAAGATAGGATGGAGGAGGAGCACGAGTTTGGCCAATTTCCATTTGGTCCTCTTTGCCAACTTGTAGTAGATGAGAATTATGAATTATTGGCAAGTGTCTGGATCGAGTGGCTGGTGGGAGTTATGACTCACATCGTTTTATTGTGTCGGGGTGTGGTTTAACTGCTTACGTAGAGCTGACCTCTTTGTGATATGAATGTAGGTCAACACATTTTTAAAGAATTTCCAAAAATGAGGTAAATAAGAAGAACAATTGTATTTACAAACAATATGTACACATTTCACCAGATCATCAGACTGAGCCCTGGAACATTGTATGTTATTTTGTTATTTTTTTTAAATTTATTTCATTAATTTAAAATGTTTTTTTTAAAGATATGACAACCTGATCTGAGATATCAAAAACAGGGTTTCAAAGTGTTTTACATCAAAACATGGTGTATAAAAATCTATCATGTCCCAAAGAAGCAAGAGAAACTCTAGTGCAGGAATAATTACAGTGGAACCGAGTAGCTGGGAATAAAATAACCTAAAAACCCACAAATAAGTCTTTCAAAATGATATAAAGGGAACATTTACTAGATTGTGGTTTAACATGCTGCATTCAGAACCATCAGCGTTGGGCTTTTTGAACTCTGAATTCATTTACTAAGGTCCCTTTAATCTATTTATCTTACACTAATTTGTGCTTCTGGAGCTAAAGGAAGATTTTGATCTCTATTTCTCTAATTTTCTTTTTGGGTTTTATCGACTTCAGTTCTTTCAACCTAAATAAAAGTTTTGTTTTTCTAATTTTTGACTGAAAATCCTGCATATAGGTCTTTCTGTCAAAAATATGATTATTTTTTAATTCAGTTCAATTTTGAAAAACTCTCTTTTAAAAGAAAGAAAGAAAGCTCTGGCAGAATGAGGAAAGCCATCTGCCATAACCCGTTGCTCTCACATTGGGAACGTTACTCTCACCACTCTTAAAGCAGTTCTCAAAACAGTTAAGGAATTTGTCACTCAAACAGTTGAACAACAAAACCCTTATCACTTGTCAATACATGCAAAGTCAGTAAATCACTTCAGCTGTGCCCAGTGAATAAAATAATTTCACCAGTGTTTTAAGACTTAGACACTAAAAGATTTGAAACTTTTTTTTACACAACTTCTTAAACTTCACCTTCAATAAACTGGTGGCTCTGACAAGTTTGCATCAGTGTGTTTTCTTTGCAGCCAAGTAGATCGTCTAACCACGAGTTCACTCAAGTGTCACAGTTTTTCTTCATTCCTTTGATGCAGTTCTCACATCAGGAATGCATTTCCCCACCCACACTGCCTTTCTCATTGTGTTTGTACACTTGCTTCACTCCTAACCAGAGCTCTCACTTGTCTCACACTTGTTCATATTGTCCAGCGTTCGATTTATGTTTTCAGATGGAGCAATTCAAACTTTTTTCAGATTAACATAGTTGTGACATCTTTATAATATATACATAATACATAATATATTGTAAATTTTTAATTTGTTGGATTAATAGAGGCTGTCTTATCTCACCTCATGTCATCTCATCTCATCTCGCCCGTTTTCATTTTGTCTCGTCTTATCTTATCTTATCAGCTCCTGCTGGGATGCTGCAGTGTTTTGTTGTGGCTACATTTTCTTTATGGGTTTAGTATGAATCAGTGAAGCTTGTCATGAAATATATTTTTGTCAAATAAAGAAATAAATAAATGATAGTGAGAGGTGAAGTAAATGTTTTCAGTAATTTAATGTGATGTGAGTTGTGATGTATATCTTAAGAGTAGGTCATGTTCTAGTGAGGACTCTGGTAACTCCTGGTGGCCTAGCTGCCCCTGGGTGGTCTGGGGCCTCTGATGCGCCGGCGGAGATGGGAGTCTCTTCAACTGGCGGTTAGTTTGTCACATCCTTGCAGGAGGCCTCTGCTCCACAGGAGTCTACCCTGCAGGTAGGGGAGGAGAGGAGAGGTGGAGAATGAACTCAACCTGTCTTATGTAGAATGGTGAATGATTGGATGATAGGGTGGGTGTAGTTTCCTCTGCGGTGGGGTTGGGTGGGTCACGCCTGGCTTGGCGGTGCTGCTGCTGTTGGCCCCGGTCTGGATGGGCCTTGGTGGGGGTGCCTATTGGGGTCAGCGGGTGAGTTCCCCCTCTAGGGGCAAGGGTACCAAGACCTGGGGTATAGAGTACGCTTGGGGAGTGTGATTGTGTGTACAGTGTCTATTTATGTCTGTCTCCACGTTGAGTGAGTGCTGAGTATTTGCATATGAGAGCATGAGGGTGGGAATGGATGTTTGTATCTGTGTGTGCCTGTATGTCATGTCTGTGTCTATATGTCAGGTCGGGTATCAGACGCCACCTCTCTAGGGACATATCAGGCCCTCCATGGTATGGAGGCCTATCTCCCCCACCACTCTCCCTGCCAGTGGCAGACGCCCTCAGACATCGGTGCATTGGTGGTTCTTTGTGTCCGGGGGCGTCCAGGTACACACCGGGTCACTCCTGGTGGCTGCTTGTCGGGGCCTGGAGCCTGGGGCTCGCTCGGGCCCCTTTGGGGGTGGGGTGCCCTCGGCCTGGGGCTCGGTCACTCTGGCACAGCTGGCTGCTGGCGGAGCTCACGGGCACGTCACTGCAACCCCCCCTGGCTTCTGCTCCGCGGCTGCTGAGTGACCTCTCATCTGGGACTCTCCTCAGCTCTTTCCGGGAGAGTGGCGCGGCTGCCCCTCCGTTGGTTCTTCTTGGTCTCTTGTGCTCTGAGGGCCTCTGGATGTCTGGAGCCTGGATCTCCTCCATACCTGCTTCATGCCCTGGAGGATGGGGCTATGGCCCTCTAACAGATCATTACATGAAGGAACCTTTTAAATACAAGTGCGCTCATGCTCACAGGTGTACAAACGGGTGCTCACAGACACAAACTACACCCTTTTTGGCTCCTACCTCAAAGCACACTGTGTGCTGTCGATCTTACGTGCTGCACGATAATATTTAATATTTAGTATTTACTGTTATATTCACATAGATTATTGCCATGATGTTGTTTATTATATTGCTTTTTTTGCTTGTTTTCTCTTTTTTCTTTCTCAACATTTTTTGTGTGTTTGTTTTGTTGGTTTTTGTTTTTTTCCTCTTTATCACCGTTCCTCTTCCCTGCTGTTTCTCTTTCCCTCTTTCTTTCTTCCTTTTCTGGGGGAAATCCAGTCATGTCTGTCCCATGTGTAGCAAGTGAAAATAAAATAAAATAAACAATAAAAGCAAAGGTGAACTAAATAGACCAATATGGCAAGGTCGGGGTGGTCAATTTGGTAAAGTAAATCCGTTGGGCATCTTTCTTTGCCTTTAGACAATAATTCTGAATGCAAAAGAACCAAACGGGACATGCGGGGAAAAAAAATAAAAATAGAACAGCATGCAGCATCACGACATATGAGCGGGTGGAGTGAGGTATGGGGTCTTCAGGGCACGGGGGGCTGGGATGAGTTGGCAGTCTGGTTGGGGTCTGTGACGCTGGGCTTCCCTGTGACTGCTGGGCTGGGGGTCGTCTGCTTGCCCCCACCACAGGGAAAAAGGTAACATCTCTCGGGTCTGGGGGTCGATTGCCCCCCTGGGGGTGGTGATACCTGGACTTGGGAGTATAGAGTATGTCTGTGGAGTGTGAATGGGTGTATAGTGTTCATTTCTGTTTGTCTCTTCGTTGGGCAAGTGCTGAGTATTTGTTTTTTTGTGAATGAGGGTGGGAACATATGGTTGTGTCTGTGTGTGCCAGTTTGTCTATGTGTCAGGTCAAGTCCCCACCTCTGCCTCTTTGGGAACATCTTACCTCTCCGGTGGTCCTGCTTGGGTTTTTGGCACTCTGAGGAGCCTATGGAAGTACGGGCTCGGGTCTCCTCTGCCCCTGCTTCATGCTATGGGGGGGAGGGCTATGGCTCACCACACCCTCTAGCAGATCATTACATGGAGAAGCCTTTTGAACTCAAGCGCGCTCATGCACACAGGTGTGCACATGGGTGCTCACATTCACAAAAAAATTGTGTTATGCTGATTTATTTGTAAGCCATCTATGCCTGACCAATATAATATAATATAATACAATATAATACAATATAATATAATATAATATAATATAATATAATATAATATAATATAATATAATATAATATTACAGTCCTGCTCTATTTCACAGCTGGGCTGCTATCCCTGATGTAATCTATGTGCATGCCAGGTCTGCGCTGCTAGTTAAATCAAAAAATGAATACATTTAAAAACCTTGTACTGATAGTGTTTGGAGGCAAATCTTGACATAGGGTTAGAATTGAGGTAGGGGACAGGACCACATGAATGAGCATGTATGCATGGATTCAAAGGTGTGGCTCCTATACTGTAAGCCAATAGAATGAGCAGAATGAGATGTTAAATCCTATACTGCCACATGATGGCAGAAATGGTTACAGAACACAGGTCATATCTAATTTCTACATATTGGTTGTAGCACAGTGCTTATTTCTTAAGGTTTCAGAGGAATAACCAAACAAGTTGGGCTCTGATTTCTTCCCTGATGGAGATTTCTATGAATAATATCTATTTCACACTATAATTACTGCTTAAGTTCTATCTTTTGATTCGGTAGAAGTATTTAGTGTGTTTAATCTCTACAGTTAAGCACTTGTTGCATGGTCCATCCCACTCTTTCTGTCTTAACCTTCAAAGCTCAATGAAATTTCAACATTTAAAATGCTTTCTATAGGCTGTAAATGATTTTATAAGCCTGTTCTTATCTGTTATTATTCTATGTTATAAAGGCTATATATCCTTTAAGTCAGGGATGTGAAATGTACTTTACATCAAGGGCCTCATACAACAAGTGGGTTCACTTTGATTGTAAGTGGTCCTGACTAGTAAAAATAGCTTTTTTGTCAAAGTATAGTTTAACTGCACATTTAATCCTTGAGCTATCTCAATATAAGAACAAGTTGGAGGATTTCAACATAGATGAACATGTTGCAATATACTGCTGCAGCTACAGAAAGGAATCTGTCACCTTTAGGCTAAAGTTGCAAGAAATAAATATGTAAAATTACAGCAAAAGTTGTGGAAGCTCATTGCCCAGACTGTCCTCTGGAATATTTAAATTTCTGTATTTTCATTTATAATAATTTACTGCAGGATGGGTCACATGTAAAACATAATTTTAACTTCATTTGATGTTTCAAATTATTGTTCCTATTTTTCCAGAGTATTGTATTTATTTACACCACATAAAAATATAGAATATATTTCAAGTAAGCACCACGACCTTGATTGCTTCTTGAGTCTGTTTATGATCATACAGACAGTAAGTTGAAAAACTTCAGTGGAGCCAGGGAAATGCTTCTGTTTTCTCATCTTGAAGGAATTTTGGGAAAAGAGAATTCTCTGAAGGTGAAGACAAGACTGAATAAACATATGGTACATCTTTTATGCATCTATATTGATGTTTAATATAGATGTTTTATATTTATATTATATTTACAGAAGGTTATAAAATCCAAGTCAGTGAAAGAAACGGAAAAAAAGAAAAACAGAGGCAAAATTTACCACATGGCCACCAGGTGCCAAAGCAAAGGTGTCAAGTATCATAAACCCAATAATACAATATAGCTGATAGATGTTTTACAAACAGAAATGTTTAAAATAAGCCACAGACAATTTTCACTATCAAATTAAAAGAAGTACTTTTATTATAACACACACCCTTTGTTACAATTTTTATATATTTTCTTCTTTCATCACGGCCCATGCCAACATAACTGTAAATAAGACAAATAAAAACAATATTTTTTACAATAATATGCCTTTGTTTTCTTCCTTTTAGTAAATGGCACACTCGTGCAGTACTCTGATGCTGACATGCACTCATTGTTCTTCCTATAATTTTCATATCATATCATTTTGTTTTTGTTTTTGTTTTAATGGAAAAAGCCAATTAAACATAGTGTCACGGTTTGCCGGGGCAAGCCGTGTGAATAATAATGGATCCAACTGCAGGCTGCTGAAGTGGAGGGTGAGTTTATTTGCAACTAAAAGGTACAACAGACAGGGTGGCGAGGAACAAAACGGTGAAAACTCTAAACTGGGAAAACTAAATAAAACACTAACCGGAATACAAACGTGACATGCAGGGAGAATGACCAGAGAATCAACACAGAAGGGTGGAAGGGAAATAACACAGACGAACCAGCAACTACCATGACAGAAGACACAACTTAAATACACCCAGAGAACACAGGGAGATTACACGCAGGTGGGGAACACAGCTGGGAGTGATTATCGTGACGAGACTAGGGAGGCAAACTGAAAACACTCACATAAGACGCAGACCTTCACAATAAAACAGGAAACACATACACGCAATGACATAACACACCAACTAAACACAGACTGGGGGACACAGAACATAGGAACATGAACAGAAGAATACAAACACCCAAGGTAACCAAAACCACAGAATACTAATAGACTAAACATAAACACGGAGTCGCAGACTCCGGACCATGACACATAGTCTGCAAACACATGCGAACAAGGACCTGACATATATTCCTAATTAATGATCCATGTAGAGGAGGTGTAGCACATAATTATAAAAACTTTTTTGATTTTTACTCTTTATTTTCTGGCAAAATTTGGCCTTCTCTATCTTACATAAATGTAGCTGTAATCCAGACGATGATGATGATTATTCCAAAGACTGTTCCGAGGATGTTCAGGGTCTTGGCCGTCCTTGATGCTTCCTCAGCAATAGCTGATTCTCCCAGAGTGTTTGCATTTTGTGCCTTTAAGAAAAAAAAAATCTTTTTTTTTCTTTTACATTTAACTTGCTTAGAGAAAATATGTGTATATGTGTGATGGAAAAAATGATGCGTCAATGAAATCTGACTGGCTACCTTATAATAAGCACAAATCATTACAAATCAGCCTGGAGAAAACCTAAAAATAAAAATTCAAATATATTACTTTGAATTTTACTTTTAAGTGATTTAGCTGGTTATTTAAAAAAAAAAAAAACAACAGCAATGATGTTCTAAAAAACTGAAAGGCTTTGGATGATTGTTGCTCTGATCTTTCGGTGTGTTTCTGAAAGCAGGTACAGAAGAGCAAAAGTTTGAGCAGGGGAAAAAAAATCTTGATTCTCAGGGAATGTTTCCTACCTTGCAGGAAAAGATAATAGCAGGAATCCCAAGTGGCAGACAGCAGCATAAAGTGTTAAAGATGGACCAACCAAGATAGGATGGAGCAACAGCGTGGGTCGCGCCTTCTTCCATTGTGTCAATCTCTTGTACTTTATGGTTTATTGGTCAGTGTCTGGATCCAGTGGGTGGTGGGTGTTGTGACCCAAAACCTTTTATACTTCAGGGGTGTGGTTTTGGAGTTTAATAGCTAACAGCTGCATGTATGTGTGGAACAGAGAAGGGGAAAACCCCCTCCATGCACTTCTATAGGACTGAAATTCAAGAAAGATTCAAATGAAGCCAAGAAACTTCCCACTGTAAAGAGCCTCCTCCCTGGTTGAGTCTGGAAGCAAAATCTGCTTGTGTAAATGTAATTAATTAATTACAACAGTTTTATTCTGTAGCTCACATTGATTTATGACACCCAACACAATGTGTCATTGGTTAAATTGTTTTACTTTTGGTTTTCTATCTAATCAGAACATTGCAACAGAAATTAATTTTTTTTGTTTGTTTTTACTTCTGAGACTTAACTCATTGTATAATTAACAGGATTAAGGAAAAATAAGTTTTGGTAGATAATTAAATCTGCCTCCTTCTTTGAAGTAGCTTTTTTATGAGATGGCACGTTCAAAAGTTAAATTTGTACCAAATCGTTGTAACTGTGCTGAGCATGATTACAAGATGCAATTACTATCACGGTTTGGTGCTGTGGAGGGCAGGATGAGGACCAAAACGCAGGAGTCACGGACACAGAAGGGTGAACTTAGAGAAGCTCTATTGTACTGTGCAGATGTTCAGAAAATAAACTCACGAAAAAATACACTAAACCAGAATGTGAGAGCTGAAACACTGGAAAAAAACACGAACAGTAGGAGGGAACTGGGTGTCACAGGTGGAAACACAGCTGGGACTTATCAGATATAATGAGACAGAGGGAAAACAAAACTCAAAACACTGAACACATGACACAAGACTATCAAAGTAAAAGAGGAAACACAAGCAACATTGATTTTGGTTAAGAGCACGAGGTTTTGGAGAGTACAGTGGCCAATGGCACACTTTGAATCTGTCAAAGTTTACAAATCTGTGCATACTGATAAAACAAGCATAATTCTGGTCATGCTCACTAGTGGTGGTCATTATCTATCAGACAGGGAAGCCGAGCTTAGGTCACTAGGGGTCCATGATAAAATTTGGGCTCAATAATAACATTTTAGATGGACATGAGCAGATGGTCAAATCAATTTTGTTTTTATTTTCATAGGCATCGTCACAAAACCTTTCCGTCACACCTCATGTCTTCTTCTTCTTTCCGTTGTTCCTTTTAGGGTCAACAAAGTGATTTCACCCTTTTCCTAGTCTCCTCTTCTGTCACACTGACTGTCTAGATATCCCCCTTTATCAGACCCATGACTGTCATATCCACACTCTGGCTTTTTCTTCTCTCCTGCTCCTTTTCAGTGTGCCTTCTTTCTTTCCTCTTTCTTTGTCTTTGGCCAGCAGTAGTTGTAGCCACCGTTTGTTCTGCCCTTAAACAGGGTAAATAGAAGAGATTGACACGCTACTCTCGCCTTTAGCTCACAAAACCAAATCACATTTTCTCTACATAGATAAACTCGGCCTTAGGACACCATTCCCAAACTAAATTATCCTTCTTTTCTTTTCTAACTGAGGAATATATTAACCGTATGAACCATAACATGAAGTAAATGTATTTTATTAACTCATGTAAGACTCAACCAGTGGATCAAAGCACAATGAACCCAGGCAACACCCATTTCTGCTCTTTACATTCTCACTGCATATTCCCTACAGCAACACAGTCAAAAAACAATGAAATTCTGTTATGAAATTCTGTTATGTTATAAGAAACAGAATTAAATACCTCAGTAAGGAATCAGATTTCTTATCCATCACATTTGCACTTTAACTGTTGGCCAACAGCACTAGGAGTGGTTGTTGTTAACCTGAGCCCCCACAAGCCTAGTATGGAAATCTCATTCTTTATGAGTCACACGTTTGATCTGGCCAAGATTTTAAGCTGGATGCCCTTCCTGACCCAATGTTCTCTATTTTTCTTGCACTCAGAGTACACTAGCTTGTGGCCCACCTGTGGTCTGGTTTTAGATCAATCCATGAATGCAATACTGCTATAGCAATCCCTCTTTGGAGTGAAAATGATGATTCAGTGTCTTTCTGTAGTGCAATTGAATTCTTGCCATGCAATTTGCATATTCGCTGTAAGCATTGGTCTAAGTGCTTCAAAGATGTTCCCTAACCTCAGATCAAATTTGGGATACAGGATGGCCTCTGTTATTCTGCATCAATTCAAAACTACAGGATAAGTGGAAGATGTGCCTGAATATTTATAAACAAACAAGATCAAATAGATGGATTAAAGCTTCATTTTGAAGCACTAACAATATATATGCATGTAATAGAAGTAGCAGAAAGCACACAGTGTTCAGTTTTGTGAGAAAAATGGCATGAATTACAATAAATTTACTGGTGTTAAATGTTTTAAAAAGTAGAAACATTCACACTGATCTTTACAGATCAAGAAGAAGAAGACGTGGAATCTTGTGGAGAGTTAGTGCACAAAGAAAGATAAAGTGGAGCGTATTTAATGAATGACTGCTCTGTGCTGTCAGTATCTGTTGTCCACTGAGGCACGGAACTGCAGGAGCTAGATCCGGCCATACACAAGCCCCTGTCTGTAACTCACACAATATGCATTCTGTCCTGCTCCAGTGCATACACTCTACCATGGAAGTTCACAAACTATAGTAAATATTCTGACACGGAAATTCATAAGCAGTAGCTGGACACCAGATTAGACACGACAACTTTAGTCTGAAAACAACTATAATTTCTTAAAATTGCTTTTGTTTGATCAAATTAATTTTATGTGATTGGTTTCTGTGTCTCGCTGTGCTCTTAACCTTTGAAGCCTCTTTTCTGGAAATATTTTCAGCTTCCTAGTTTAAGACTTGTGTAGGATATTACACAGAACATTATACCAAAAAAATCTAATTCAATTCGAGACCGTAAGTGATATAATTGCAACTCTATCTTCGTTTTCTTTGTGCAGATGTGGACAATGAGCCTCACTGTGTGTGATGATTTGGATCTGTATTAAATGTCAAGCTGTGAACACAGACAGCCTGTGAGGAGGGAGGCAGCGAGCTTTCCTGTAGTACCATACTTCATGTGGAGTCTTCTTGTAATAGACAGTGAGAATTCCTATTTTGCACAAGCAGCTTGGTACAAAGCCCTTCCTGATTTCTTATTGTTTTGCATTTTTGTCTCTCGTGCTTGTTTCAGATCACCAAACAAATGTTAATATTAAACAAAGATAACCCTAGGAAATAAAAAAATGCAGTTTTTTTAAAATGATAATTTCATTTCTTATGGGGGAAAACATGTCCAAACCTCATCAAGATGTTTTTTTGTCAAATGTGAGATGAGCCTTTGACTCTTTCCGGTCAGCAGTGGTTTTCTTATCGGAACTATCCCATACATGCTAATTTATTCAATTTATTTCTTATTATTGAATTTTGAACTCTCAACTCAAGTGAGGAAATTCAGGAATGCAGTTTTAGATGCTGTTCTGCTCTGGCTCTCACTGTGACTTGTTTAAAATCCTCATTTAAAAACTGTTCTTTCGTATTATTTGGGTTAAACTTTGTCTAATATTAAAATGTCTTTGACACATGTAAGTGTGACATATATATGTAAAAAAAATTCAAGAAGGGGGCACTGTTTTTTTTTTTTTTTTTTTTTTAAACATTTTGTTATTCCTGACTATTTTCACTGGTTGAAGGATGAAACTTAAGAACGGATTTAGTCTCTTCATTACGACTATTTTGAATATTCTGTAGTTAATTAAAGATGAAAAGAATGCAGTACATACAAAGGAATAATAAAAGACCCACAGCACTATAAATGGACAGCTAGACGGACAACATATTTGGATAGATGTGTTTTCAACCACAAGGAGGCAGTTTAGCTCCACTGTAGAGAAAAATGGACGACGGGGTTTCCTATTGCGATAATATACAAGGTCTCTGCAGAATTCACAGCCCTCTGTCGTTATATGTAATGTATGAGGGGCAATTTACAGCATAATATTTACTCCTTAAAGGAGTAATGGCACGAACTCATCACTAGTAATACTACAACAGCTGCTAGTATAATAAGAATAAATATTTTATTTTTCTTTTCATTGAAATAATAATAATTAATTAATTAAAAAGACTACTAATTTCTATGGTAGTGAGTGCTGCCTTCAGATACTTCCTCTAATCGGCGATTAAAGAAACATAAACATAATTATGTAACACAATGCACTTATTTTAGTGATAAAAAATATGTTAAATACCGCATTCATAACCATGACGGAACTAACTTACATTCACAATGAATCAAACACGTCTCAGTGCTATTTTGATTCAGTTTTGATTTAGTTAAGAATTACCCTTTTTTTTTTCTTTAAAATTTGTCCCGCATTTATAACCCAGAGTAGTTAGCTAAAAGTAGTGTAGTTAAAAAGCCCCAGTTATTTACTTTCGCTGTTTGTTCCGGCTTCTTCTTGGCATTCTTATGACATAGCTTATTTGTGTAGTTTACGGGCGGGCCTGAAGGCATCACGTTGCTATGGTAACTCAACGCTGAAACCTGAGGGAGAAGTACATTCAGCGTCTTGCTGAGATAAAACGGAGCCACGTGTCTTAGAATCCAGCAAAAGCTGTCTAAAACGGACAAACACGCAATGGAGAAACTTGAAGACATCGAAAGTTTTCTGAAGAATGTTGATGAAATAAGTGAGTAATGGTAGAAGTATAGTTTACTAACGATATTAGCTAACACAAAGTTATTCTCTTGTACCCATTTTGCTAAGTTAATTAGCTGTAAACGCTAAAAAACTATTGTGTTCAATAAATATTGAGCTCAAAACGCAAATGTAGTGTATACTTCTGTGCTACTGGGAACTTTGTTGGTTTGAAGGTGTAGATTGTTGAGCTATTTCTTTACTTTTAGCCCTATTTCAAATGCCAAAGTAAAGCCTCTTGGAAAAGATCTCTCTATTTCTTTGAATTCTTTTCAGGTCAGCTTGTGGAGGACCTAAGGTCTTCTGATGCTGAAGCCCAACAAAAAGCAATGGAAAAAGCTGATTGCTACATCACTTCCTTGGCAGAGCCCTGCAGAACCAAAATCAACAAGATGACAGTCAACACAAACCCACCGCCACTCCCTCCTTCCATAGTAAAGACATGCATGCAGTCAACAGCATGTGTCTTAGTCTACAACTCCTTGTATCTTTCTCTGTCTCTCATCCACTCTCTGACCCTCAGGCAGGAACACTACAGACACTACAAACAGCTTCTTGTTGTGTTATCCACCTTGTTCTCTCTTGTTCTTTAAGAAAAAGAACACGGTGTACATTAAGCAGTGAGTAGGTTTTGACCTCTTTGCTACTGTTATTGTTTTTTAAATTGTTTTTTTCTTCTTTTACAGACTCCTCAGACTGAAACTCCAGGTGAGCCACAATGAAAATAAATGTCTCTGTGGTTGTCAGTTGCAGTGATTGAAAGCACACTGATACTGTGCCCAATAATGAAATATTTCAACCAAAGAAGCAAAAACTAGTATCCATTTTTCAAAGATAAATTAATAAAGAACATAAATGATTTATTCCTCCCATGAACTACCATGCATTAGAGGATATGAATGACTCGAAATCAGTGATGTTCTTTGAGTTGATTTGTCTAGAGGCCCTTTAGTCAAGGAGCCTTGTTAACTGTTTAACTCACCAAGGACTTGCATTACATCATCAGTTTTACTGCTTAAACATATGCAAATAGGAGTAATCTCTAGGCTAGTGTACAGTATTTTTATATACTGAGAAGCGCTGTGATGACATCCCACTGAACCCAGCACCCTGAATGTGATATTCCATTTAAAACAGCTTTTCAGCCGGCACTTCTTTTCAAGTCGCCCGGGGGTAAAACTCATTAACAGTTAAGCTTCAAATGTGTAAAAAAAATCACACCTCTTTGCGTGAATCTTCTAATATTGAAATTAACACAACATACACTGAATTCATGATGAGTAAGAAAAATAATCTTGTGCTCGGGGCTGAGAAAGCAAAACAGATTTTAAATTTCTCTGGCTCTTATTTATAGAGAATATCTAGCTTTGTGTGAACCCTCTTTGCATTATAAACACACACTCTGCACACTGTCTGGATCTGTGTAGTTACTAATAATGACTTTCTAAAACGACTGCAGTTTAAAAATAACAGAGCTTCTCAGACAGCGTTGGTTTGATTTTGTTTATTTAAATGGTGTGCAAACTCTCTTCATACTGTGCTCATTAAAAATGGCATTTTTTGACTATTTCCTCCTTTGTAGTACTCATGCTTAAGATTATTTTTTTAATTTCTGTTTTGATCAGAGAATTTCATGAAGATTATGGAGATGGATGCAGAAGAAAGGAAAGTTCGGAAAGCTGCAAATGTGAAAAAGGCTATCGGTTTGTGAAACTTAGCTACCAAACCCTCAGAGGTCTAATTCGAACTCCAAGCAATCAAAATATATGTATTTTTATTGTTTGTGTGTCTTTGCAGTTTGCATTTCTCCAAAATACAGGATTAGGGTTATCACCTGTGATGAATCAGACTTCAGAGGGTTCACCTGTTGTAGATGAGCATTTCTCTATAGTCATTGCTCTGCTGAGCTGACAGTGTTTCCTTTTTAAATGTAACTGCTTGTATCCATCCCTGCAGCGTTCAAGGACAAAGGGAATGAAGCTTATGCTCAAGAAGACTATGAAACTGCTGTAAAGTATTACAGCGATGGTTTGGCTGAAATCAAAGATATGCAGCCGCTGTACACAAACAGAGCTCAAGTAAATATCTTCAATCTATGCTTTACAATGAAAACACAAACTTCCCTTTTTTCTCAAGGGGAAACAGAGCAGAGATGCTTTTGTGTGTTTATGTGGACACAGAGTGCATTAGGCATCTGTGAAACAGAACTTTAGAGATTTTAAATTTAGAATCTTTGTTACCATCTGCAGTGAAATTATAAAATCATTATGTTCCCTTTCAAAATGTCCTGTCTAATGTTTACATCTGTGTAGGCCTATATTAAACTGGGAAAGTACAATGAGGCCGTCAGTGACTGTGAATGGGCCCTAAAGGTAAGGTCTGCCGCATATGTTATACTGAAGTCTAGTGAGCTCACCAGCAGTTTAGAAATATTCTCTAAAGAAACTGGGATGTTTGAAAAACTGGTTTAATTTGGTAATATCCTCAGAATAATGTTTTCTTTATGCTTCCCCAGAATGTCAAAGACACAATTTTTGGGTGGGAGATGTGCTCTGTAAACTGTTCATGTAATTTTCTCCAGTGCAGTGTGTCTGAAAGTCAGGTTGAATATTTATTTCTTACTGTGCAAGTGTGCTGGAGTCATTAAACGACCATTATGTAGATGAAGAGGTTTATTAAGTAATCCCATGATTATTTCATTTCTGCCAGTGTAATGAGAGGTGCATAAAGGCTTATCTACACATGGGTAAAGCATATCTGGGATTGAAGAAATATAACGAGGTGAGTAAGAATACCTCTCATTACAGTTGTACGCCTGAAGTAGAAAGATAATAAGAATTCTCAAGAAATTATAAATATGTTTCTGATTAAGATAATGTGGACTCACAGGAATCATCTGTAAATCTAATTTCAAATTATTTCAATTTATTTATTCCAAAATAGGATTACATCTAACACAGATAACCAGTAAAGCAAGATTTATTGTATGAATCACATTAAAGTGCACTGTAGCTTTTTGCAAACTGTATACCAGCTCTGCTGAGTCTAGAATCTTCTGGAGTCTTTAGTACATGATTGAAACACATTATATAGAAAGTGATGCAGAACATTTTTCCTTTTTTAGGCAAGAGGCTGTTTTGAAAAGATAGAAGAAATTCAACCTGGGAAGGAAAAAATAGTGAAAGGTAAAGAACTATTTCCCATGGACTACGCTAGGAAAAGGTCCATTAATGAAAATCACCATCTTTGGTCATGTATCATCCAGAACTGTTTTAAGATGGGTACAGCACACATTTACGTTTTTCTTTGAAAAACATCCACAATATTTTGTTTTTTTTTATACTTTGCTTAATTATTCTGTGAAAAGAGTCATATGTTTTCCTAACAATATAAAGCCATCATACTCCTCAAAAACATGACAGTTAGAGGAAGAATGCATCCGTTCATTTTCTTCCACTTGTCAGGGTAGCACCCTGTGGCAGCTGGGAGTCCATCTCGGTCTATCACAGGGCTAACACATAGAGACAGACAACCATTCACACTCACATTCACACCTATGGCCAATTTAGAATCACCAGTTAACCTACTGTAACATGCATGCCTTTGGTCTGTGGGAGGAAGCCAGATTACCTGGAGAGAATTCACACAGAGGGAGAGAACATGCTAACTCTACACAGAAAGGCATCAGCTGGATTGTGGATTTGAATTCAGGACCTTCCTGCTGTGAGGTGACAGTACTTAAAACGGCCCCGCTGTGCCATCCTTGATTAAAAAAAAAAAAAAACATTTAAGTGATGAAATATCCATCCACATGAAATATTAATCAGGTAATTAAAGGGTTAAGCAGTATTTTTTAGCATACAGGACTCTTTGTTCTCAGTCTGATGGTAAGATGGCAAAATGCTTACCAGGCCAAAAGAGTAGAGTTGTATGTAAAAGAATAGAAAGGGTTTAAAAACTTGTGATTTGAACTGTATGAGTCAGTATGAGTCCTTTCTTGGGGCCCTACTTTTACACACGTTATTGGAAGTCCCTGCCCCTAACGCATATGGTATGTGCACAATGACTGAGGCAGGAAGAGCAGCAGTGAGACATCCTCATGTCTTATCCTGTCAGTGACAAAAGATTAGACACTGGTTAGATCAGAAATAGTTTGAAAAGGAGGAGCTTGAGTGGAGGTGGGTTGCAGTGTGACTTCCTGAGGCAAATTGACTTTAGGCTAACTAAAGCAACTTAAGTAGTGGGACCTGTACCAGATTTGATAATCAGATTCATATAATGATACCAGCTGAGACCTAAGCTGATGTGACCTGGGATTATGTGGCCTGACCTGGTTTATCTGAACTAGCACTGTGCTCTATTTTGTTTTATTCCCAGATAGAACCTAACCTTCCTGCACTTTGTTACTTTAATGCATATGATGCATCAAGTTCAGTGTTTTACACTGATTTTGCTATTTTCTTATTTGGGCTATTAGGTCATATGTGATGTACCAATACATTTCTTATACATTGGCAAGTGACCTCTTTCTATTTGAGTGAATATTAATAGCAGGTGGTGGGTGTGGTAGTCATGCCAGGTTGACAGATGCACCACAGGAGACTCTTCTCAGATAGGGGCAGCTGCACTTACTGCTATGGAATAACTTACTTTCTCTAATTGCTTCTCCATTCTCTTTTGTTCTCCTTTGCAGAATACCTGACCCAGGTTGATTTGGGAAAGGAGAAAGAGACTCAGGAGATAAAGGCAAGGGAAGAGTTTGACAAGGGGAAGAGGAAGGCCACAACAGTGGTGGAGCTGTTGGAGAAGCTGTCAAAACCCGGTCAGATTGCCCTCTACTACTGCGGAGGATTGGAGATTCTGTCACAAGCACTTACTGACTGTGAGTGTTCAAACAATTGTTTCTCCTTTAATCACTGTTTTCAGTTTTTTCTTGGTAGACTGCGTCTCCGGTGCACCTATTTGTTGGTTTTATGACAAACAAACAAACAAACAAACAAACAAACAAACAAACAAACAAACAAACAAACAAACAAACAACAACAAAAAACGGATTTCAGGCTAGATTGGATAAGAAGACTTGAAGCAGAAAAAGAGATTACAATAATATGCTCTAAAAGCTTGTGCTAATTACAAAAATGCTTTTTTAAGTTTTGCAGGATTGCTTCATGGTAGGTTAAATGCTTACCATCCATGAAGTCCTGCACCATTAGTCTTTGGTACCAGTGACAGTGGAGCAAGTGTGTAAATGGTGGCTGATGTCCATTAAGTATCAGCTTCGCAGACGTTAATGTAAAATGAAAGACGTGCCAGACATTGTTCCTTAGTTTATTTAATAATGATCAGTGCATTAATATCAATCCAGATTCCATATTGGCCAAGGGCATGTGTCCAAATGCATTTTCACTTTTATTTTAAATCAAATATTTTCTTAAATGATTGAATTTCCAGCTATTTTTTGTGTTTTCTACCAGAGACATGTCTAATCAAGATATTGGTTAATTAAAAAAATAATTCATTAATTTTAAGTACTGTATATTCCTTTTTCATCCTGCTTGTAGAGTGATGCAGTTTTGTTCTTGAATCTATAAATAAACAATGAATTGCTTCATTAAAAACACCGTTACAGTATGTTTAAAACTTAAGTATTTTTTTCGACATGCCTCGTAACGTTCTGTACTTTTAGATGTTGATGGTATAGAGATCAGAGGTTTGCTTTCTTTGAAAAACTACATCTACCTCAGTTGCTGCTGTGTTTGTGTTATTTGTGTTTATTTATTTTGTCAGGATGCTGGCTCAGTTAAAATAAAGAGAATTAATCATAGCAGTGCTGAAATCCTCTATATATAGTCACGAAAAAGAAAGTTTTCAGGACCTCTGTGCAGTCCTGTAACTTGCAAGAAGCTTGATAGCTACATCCGAGAGCATTACTAGCATGTTAAATGTTAAATTTCATGACAGTAAAATTAGAAAAATTTTACTGTCTGGAAGGGTTACCACGAGAAAACCTCATCTCAATCAACGAAAGCAACATGCAAGCTATTGAATTATTGTTTTTTCACAGGACTGCCCAGTCTGCAGAGTCTTGTGAAAATGTTATTTTTCTTATAACTCTACATATAAAGCAACAGTACTTTTGTTAGAAACTGAAAAATTTTCCTGTTTATTGTCCCTCAACAGTGAAATGATATATCCACCTTTACATGTGAAACTGTTATTCAATAAATAATTTTCAGGCTTTTGTGCAGTGCCACTTCTGTGAAAATCTTTCATTTCTTCTTCACTGGTTCTTTTCAGGATTTCCTTATATAAAAATCCTGGAATTGCCACTCTGAAACTTTCTTTAGCGTCTAGTACAGACAGAAGTTTTTTTTTTCCTTTTTGTTTTACTGTGCCTGGTGGAGCAGCTTTAGTGCAATATTTAACAAAGCATCCACGATAGAACTTGTCCATTTACTAAGCTCAGCAGCATTATTTCACTCTGTCCTGTCGGTCACTACTGAATGTTGGAACTTCTCCATTGACACACTAGATTTGTGACAGCCTGGCCCCGGGCACTCTCCATGGACATGGGCCTCAAAATGGCATGTTTATATACATTTCAGTGCAAGAAGTGAGCTGTTGAAAAGAAACATATCTAATTCCTTTTGCTTGGTGGTAGCACAGAGCTTGTTTCTCAAGGTTTTAGATAGGCAGGAACACACTCTTATGGGCCTGATTTCTTCTTGGGTGAAGTAGGGAATTGGGCGGCCAACCACTATTTCACCCCATGTTCCTGTTTGACAATGATACACTCAGGCTGAAAAATAACCGATATGTTTACCAAGTCCTCTGCAGTCTGAAAAGGGGCCACTGTGGACAGGGAGTAATTGAACTTCACTGGGTGATTCACCCTTCCTATTTGAGCTGGTGATATTTTTGTGAATGTTTTTGACCTGCCAAATAACTTTGAAAGTCCATGCTACTAATGTAACTCTTTTTAGTTATTGCCACAAGGCAAAAATGGCAGTTTTTTTTATTCAATAGCAGCACTGTAACAGTATAACTCGCCAAGGTCAGTGGCTCCATCTGAAGTTTGTTTTTTTGTCTACTTATACTTTAAACATGTGGCAATGACGTGGTAATGAACTGCATCGAGTGTTCTGCTACCTGCATTGTAAATTTTCAGGTATTTTGACTGCAGGGGCAAGGCTGATGAAACTAATAATGTTTAAAGTTCACCACTCAGCAAACCATAAGAAGGTAAAGCACATCAAAATGAAATGGTAACTCTCTCTACTTCTTCTTCTTTCTTTTTTTTTGTTAACTTGTATGACTGTTTGTAACATAGGATGTTATGTTGCCCTGGGTATTGTCTGCCAAATGGCAAACATCTCTTATCAAATTTCACTTTTTTCTTCATTAGAAGAATAAAAGTGTCATGTCAAATGATATAATGCCTGTCTTACAGTGCCATTCAACAGAAAAGGGCAAAACTTACATAACTTACGACTGAAAGGATCTCAGCAGGGCTGACATTACAAGCTTTTCCCCCTAAAAGTACTCCTTCACTGCTCTGCTTTACTTCGTCTTCTTTGGTATTAGATAATAAACTGTTTCTTACTTTGCCTTAGTCTCTTAACATGTTTTATGTATTTTTCATTCCTGCCCTTGACTGTAAATCAGCCAGTGAAAAAGGTGCGTCTGCAAAATCTCTAAGCTGCCTGATGATGTTCCACTGCTTTCCGTCTTCTTACACCATATATTGTTCTCTTCAAACAGGTACAGGGCAGACCCTTTTCAGGCTGAACAATGGCTTTAGTATCATCGCCAGCAATGTCACGGTGAGAAGGTAAGGAGACCAGAGGGAGAGGTAGCAGTCAGCCCTCGGTGGAGCTTTGACAGATGGACTTAGAGGCAGGGGCATACAGAGACAATGATGGCATAAACTCGAGAGATCATTCACCGCCCCCTCTCCCTCCTCAGCTGTTTCTATGAAAGCCCAGAGAAGAAAAGATGATCACACTAGAGATTGAGATGAGTGCTGAAATAAGCAATGGCCCCCGTTCTGTCCCAGAAAGAGGTTGTGTTTTTGTACAAGATACAAATTATGACTCCCTCGTTTCAGATCAGTAAGGTTATTATTAACTTGTCACATGCTTTCAATGTAGTCCATTGTTAGCAATATCCTTTTTCAAGCTGGGACACAGTGTCCAGGAAGCAGAGGGTGCAAAGAAACTGCAGTCTGAGCTTGATGGAAATACTCAGTAAGGCTGCTGGTGTGAGCCAGATAAATCACCTAACACCTATGTGAGCCACGAAGCAGGAAAAGCCAGTGCCATTGTGGCCTGTCCTAATCACAAATTGAAGGGGCACTCTGAGTTTGGGTGCTCTTGGTCATTTCTGAGAGTTAAAGATAAGCAGGAAAAAAGGTCTAGAGTTCTTCAAAGTTACATTTTATGCTAAATATAGTATTTTTCAAGGTGTCTTTCAAGCTCTTCACTTTTACATATATAGCTGAATCTAAAAAATGAATGAATATTTTTTTTGTGAGTGCCTTTTTAAAAAAATAAACACTGTTCTGCAGTAGGGTTGTTTCATATAAAATTATCAGCTATGTTGTCTTTGGCAACTGGGTTTTATGTTTACTGACATACTCACATTGCTTGTATAATTTCTCTGCAGTTGCCTGTTGGAGAAAACAAATGATCCAGAGAGTCGTGAGCTGTGTGTGTCTGTTTTTAAAATATGGAGGAGAGTTTGTTGTGGAAATGGTATGTTGACAACTGAGGTACACTTCAGTGTCTGTCCATGTATCATTTTACTGTCACCGATTTAGAAGGAAAATAAGAAAACAATACTGTTGACCTCTAAATTAGTATTGTGGTCTTTATGCACATCTTGTCAGTATTTTGTTGAACATGTTTTTTGTGCTTAATCGCCCAAACTACAGATGGGTGACACATGGAATGTCTAGCATTTTGTGCAAGCCTTGATCATTTTTACACACTGTGTATTTGTAATATAAATACCTTCATTATCAACATAGGATTAATAATACAATGCTAAATTCATTAAAACTAGGTTGTTGTTTACTGGGAACTGACAATGGGACCACTGTGTCTAGTGTATCTGTCTCTTTATTCTTCTTTGTTTTTCCACTGCTTTCAGATGAAAACCAGAAGCTGTTGATGACATGTCCGGTCGCCACACAGTCCATTGTTCATTTGGCTTCATCGGAGCATGATGAAGTGGCGAAAGAATGTCTGGCACTGCTGTCGGTGTACTCAGAGATACCACGTGGCAGACATTTGGCCATTGAGAGCCTTGATTTGAACATGTAAGATATTACTTTATGTTGTCGGGAGATTCCACTAGCGATGACTCAGTTGGAGTGAAGATTCAGTTATTGTCCACCATAGTCAATCGCTTTGCAGGGACAGGAAATTATATATTATATAGACAGAAACAGTAATGCTCTTTTACCTCCTCCCTGCAGTGGAGGGACTTTAGTCTAGCCTCGGGCAATATGTTTGTTATTGTCACTCCAGGTGCGACATCATTTTAATGATATTTCAAGAACTTTTGTTCTGTCATTGCTCTGTTAACTCTGAGCAGCCCAAACAATTTGTTTTGCTACCCGTATACCTGCGGCTGAGCAGATTTTCAGAAAATGTAAAAAGAGCGATTTTTATTGTCAAAGTATTTCTGGCATTATTATCCCAGTTGTTGGTCCCAGGCTAAATGCCATCATTATGTGGGAACAAAATATTAATTTCCTTTAGTAATATCTTCTCCCTCTCTCTTTGTTTATCTGCCTTTGCTCTTATCTGAATGTAAAGGTTAGTGAGGAACCTCATGGTGTGCGTCTCAAAGCCAAAGAAGCAGCAGGAGAACACAGCGGTCAACATTCTGCAGAACTTTGCAACAGAAAGCCGGTATGATTCATTACTAACCCAACAAAATACTCAAGTCATGATCACTTCACGCAGTCTTTACAAACTAATAAAACAGAAACAAGGCCTACAGGACACTCCTGTTTGCCTAGCACAGATTTACCTGTATCAGCAGAAGTCTAGAGAGAAATAATAATGTGTTATCCAAGCCTTAATTACTACACTCATTAAAGCCAAGGCTGCTCTGCTTCTGATCGACTTCAACTTAAAGATGCTATTTTAGTGTAGTATACATATAAGCAGTATAGATATCATACAGCATTCTTAACCTTTAGTATTGAATTAAAGGGAAAATGACTGTGCAGTGCAGATACAAAGCTCACAGCAAATCCATCCGACTTTTACTGCCTTTGATGTGGATGAGTGACAGTCTTCAGAGACATGACAGTCAGTGCTGTTTGACCACTAAATTGAATTGTCCTGTATCTCTTGTATGACTTGGACATTTTGTGCATTTGGGGAGTATTTACAATTGGTGAGGCTCTAGGGTTCGAAGATAAGTCACTGGACTCAACTGTTCAGCTTGGAAAGCGGTCCCCTCCTTTGAGGTTATACACAGTTTTCGTTTCTTGAAGTTCTTGATTTGCTTTCTTCTGTCATGCATGGCTGTGTATAACTTAACCTGACATCATTCTCTCACCTTTGACTTTATTCCCATTGTAAAAACAGCACACAGGATATTGTCAATTTGCTACTTCAGTGTGACAGTAGAAGACCTTCTGTCATTTTCCATATTTATACTCAGACAAATCCTGCTTTGCATTTGTAGCAGACATGTTTTTTTAATATATATATATATATATGTATATATATATATATATATGTGTGTGTTATTTTTTTTTTCTCTTGCAGGTTTTGTATTCAGTTGAGAGATGTTTTGACAGACTCAGTCATTCTGCCAGTTACAACAATACTGGTAATATATGCAATTACTGGTTCACTTTATATGCAATTTGTGTGCATGTGGAAAAAGTACTCAAGTGTTTCCTGTATTTTTCAGAAAAATTTCAACACGTCCAATCAACATATACTTCCGTCACTGATATCAGGTCTCGGCTGTCTGGCTAGAGATGACGTCATTCGTCACAAGCTTGCTCATGATCCTGATTGTTGGAAGGCCTTTCTGGTTGCTGTTGTTAGTAATGGTTACACATTTGTCTCTTTCTTTAGAAAAGTGCAAATTGCTATTCATTGTGTTGACGTCATATGCCAAAGAAATTAAATGTCTTCTATAGTGTTGTCACAATGAGACAGAAAAGATGTCTGCTTATTATTTAGTGGAGGGTTTTATTCTCTCTCCACACAGAGGACATGCATTGCATCTGAATACAGAGAGATCCTCTACCCTTTACTTGGCTTGATTATGAACCTTTCAACCGTCACCTCCCCTGTTATCCAGGTAAATTCTCAGGTTCTCTGACTTTTTTCCTGACAACTTGAGGAACAACATTCTTACTACAAAATTCATTAATAGTAATAAAATAAGATTGATAGATTAGACTATATCAAAAAAAAAAAGAATAAAAGCCAATGGGAAAGGAAGCAGAAAGAGCAATTATTTGTTGTGACACCTATTTAAAGGTGAATTGAATGTGAAAATTGGATTATCCACTTTTCCATCTGTGGCTGTTTGAAGGAGCTTTCTGTTTCACTCTGCGACTCCTGTGTGGATCTCCTGAGGCATAACGACGAGGGAATCATAACTGTGAGTAAAGCTTATGCTCCAGCACTCTGAAGACTTTAACCTTAACAAAGAATATAGATTGATCAGGCATAACATTATGACCATGGACGTGTGAAGTGTACAGCACTCATTATTTCTTCATCATGGCTCCTTTTAGTGAGTGGGATATTGAGTGGGATATATCAGCTATTATTGTCAAGGTTGATGTTTTAGAAGCTGGAAAAATGGGTAAGCGTAAGGATTTGAGTGAGTTTGACAAAAGCTAAGTTGTGGCTTGACGACTGTATCACAGCATCTCTAAAAATATCGATCAAAAGGTCTAACAAGGATCACTGGTGAACAGGTGACAGAGTCAAGCATGGCTAAGGCTCAATAATGCATGTGGGGAGCAAAGGCTAGCCCATGGGGTTCAGCTCAACAGACAAGCTACTGTTACTGAACAAGTTAATGCTGGTTCTGATAGAAAGGTGTCAGAATACACAGCGCATCACATTTTGTTGCAGCAGACCAGTAAGGGGGCCCATGCTGACTCATGCCCATCGCCAAAGCTCTGACATTGGGCTTGTGAGCATCAGAACGGGACCTCGGAGCAGTGGAAGAAGGTGACCTGGTCTGATGCATCATGTTTTTTCTTTTACATCACGTGGTAGATGGCTGGGTGCACTTACCTTGGGAACACCCAGCACCAGGATGCACTATGGGAAAAAAGCAAGCACTGTGATACTTTGGACAATATTCTGCTGGGAGACCTTGGGTCCAGCCATCCATGCGGGTGTTATGTTGTCATGCACCACCTTTATTATTACTATTATTGTGTTGCTATTTTGTACATTATATATTATATATATTAGCTTTGCTGAGAGGATCTGTAATGAGCATGTATGTTCCAATTATACGTTGGAAACGACAGTTAACATTTGCTTTAAAGCATTAGAAAGTTGTCTTTATGGTAAAATATTAAGTAATAATTTCTTCAAAACACCCTTCAAAGTTTTTAAAGATGCATTATTCACATTATTGCCAGTAGAATAGAATAGAATTAGAATTCAACTTTATCGTCATTGCACATGCACAGGTACAGGGCAACGAAATGCAGTTTGCATCCATCCAGAAGTGCTTTAGTGATATAGATATATTACAACATATATTAGCAATAATATAGATATAGTAGTGGCTTTAGACCAAGCTGACTGCAGCCTGAAACCCAGTCTGGTCCTAATTTGTTGTTAAGAATAACCTTCTTTGTGTCGGCAAACAAAGAGAAAAGAAGGAACAATTTTTTTCATCACTTTTGTTCTATTTTGTCTACTGCACACCCACATATTGTGTAGTTTGTATCTTCAAAATATTAAACTGTGCTTTCAAAATCCTGGATAATACAGTGCAATTTAGACATTTTAACCTGCAATGAGTTTCCAGTTTGTAATAGCCTTATTTTTATTATTTTCTGAAAACACCCTTTTTCTTCAAATGTTTTTTTTCTGCTAGTTTTCCTTGCCCCATAGCAGTTTTTTGATAATCTGCTATCCAAATTCTCTGCTTTGTTTTTCAAGCCTCTACTTTTTTCAGTCTTGTATTATTTCATTTTCTAATGCCAGAATTCTTCATTGTTCTCCAGAGAGCCACAGGTGTGCTAAGCACTGTCCTACCCCAGTCCTCACAAGCCGTTCAGCATGTTATCCAAAGGGAAATGGTCAAAACCATGTGCAGGCTCCTGAAGGTGGTAACTGTGAACACTAATCTACTGCTCAAATGTCACCATAGTTATCTGCTTCTTCTTGTTGAAAGATGTCATTGTATAACACATATTCATTTCATAGTAGCGCATGCAACTACTTGCCCCGAATTCGTTGCTTATTTGTGAGCTTGGTTATTTGTCTTGTGCATTCATGTTTTGTATCATGTATCATCAAAGCAACACAAAATGCAACAAAGCCAGAGACCCAAATTTTCTCTATATATACATATTTGCCGTAATTCCACTAAAAGACAGTTTTTCTTCATATTTCACGTGACCTCTGACTGTCACCATAAATTTAATGTTTATCCACATTCTTTCTGCTGGTTTTAATGTCATTGTTATTTTTGTGCTTGCCTACCCAGGGAGCCGGGCAGACTGCCACTAAGTATGCCATTAAGACTTTGACAGTGTGCACTGCTGCCAGTCACTTGGCACGGGAGAAGCTGGTGAACTCTGATAAAAGTGAGGAATGATTGACGTGTTGGTTTTAACAAGCTCCTTCATTAGTCCATGAATATAATTTGAGTGCTGACCTAATATTCAAATAAAGTGTGTGCATGTGTGTGTTGATTCACATATGAGGACAGTAAATACTACATCCACTGATTTTTAAAAAAATTCTTTAGGTGTATTTAAATATATTTAATATACATCCTAATTGCCTTTCATTTACTATTTCACACAGAATTGTCTATAATACGTCGTTTGCTGAGCTCCAGCTGTGACGAGATGGTCTCAGGAAATGCAGCCCTGTGCTTGGCCCACTGCCTTGATTTGGAGGGAGTTGCCAGTGACCTGCTGGGCACTGATATTGTGCTGTTGCTGCTGCAGCACGCTGCAGGAGATGCTAAGAGGACAGCTGTGCAGCAAAATGCAGCAATAGCTCTTGGGAAGTTGTGTCGATGTGAACCCAGGTACCCTCTCACCCTAATCGATAAAGCCACGTAAACAATAGAACCAAGTCGCTCACCACGTATTGCTTTGAAGCTGATGCCATGTTGCTCCCGGACATTACACGCTTCCTAGGTGGCATTTTAATATATTTACTAGCAGGTCTTATGTCAACCAGCCATATTCACTCTCATTGATAGTCACGTATATCAAAGTTTATTAGTAATAGTTTAGTCAATATAGTTTATAAATGACCTAACTTTTAACCCCGTTAAATTGGTTTTCATGGATGCCTGGATGTTAAACGTAATTGTTACACCTGGTAGAGCAGTAACCCTGATCATTTTATTACAGATGAAAGGATTTAGACAGTTTTTAACTCTCTGTGTTGCCGAACTGATCGTGTGACAGCGGAGTTTGGGCCCAGGCACGGCTAATGACGTCAGATTTAAAGACCGGATTAAGACTCGACTGTACGCTGTGTTCGTGTTTTCCTGCAAAACAATAAGTTCCATTGGAGCAGCCCTTCAACGCCTCTCTCTGTCTCTCGCTAGCAAAGTTGACCCAGACAACAAAGTGAAGCCAGTTTTCGGCTACGAGCCCGACACTGAACCCGATGCATTAGCCAGAGGTCCCTTTACTATGGTTCAGAGCTGCGGACCTGTTTTATATACCCGCGGAATAGTTTTCTATATGAGATCGCTGCAAAAAGTGCAGCCTTACCTAATGTCCACCCTACTGTTACTCATTTATATTAAGATTTAAAAATCTAGTTGGTATTGGTATGGTGAGTAGCCTTCAGTAATAGTAATAAATCACACAGCAATAGTACATTCATGTAGTTGTAAAAAACATGATAATATATTAAGTAATCCAACGTTTTCAGAGTAACATTGAGTAACGTTACAGAATTCGTTACAAAATACATTTTGGGGCATGTATTCTGTAATCTGTAGTGAATATGTTTTAAGGGTAACCTTCCCAACACTGAGCATTGATAGTAGAGGTAAGAGATATAGCCTAAATATTATATCACAATATTTCAAGAAATTCATGAAAAGTATATTTTTGATGATACAGAAAAAAATAATGGCTCCGTTACTGATGCTTGCAGCTTGCAGGCAGTAGCATTTATTTCAGTGTAAGTAAATAAATCCTTCTTTTCCTGCTGTAATGATGAGGCACAGCCTAATTTGAAGTGCAAATCTACTGAAACAAGAACCCAGCAACAGCAACATTATAGTGTAATAGTAGTGTCACAGCATTATATCCAGCGGCACAGCAAAAGTTAAACGTAAGCAAAAAAGTAGCCTACGTAGTGTTTTCACTGAAAATTTCGGTAAAAATATAACATGGCTATTTAACAGTTCAGTTTAAAAATAACTAAAATGACTTAACTTTATAACTTTTTGGAAGCCTGTGATAACACTGAAAAATATTTTCTACTTTGGATTTTTTTTTTCATCTTTGAATGACCTTTAAACCAGCAGCTTAAAGCACTACTTTTGCAAAGAAATCATAAAATTTAGCTATCAATTATTTAATGAGTTTAACGAGCTCTTTTTTGGAGTAGCATTATTTGAGGATTTTATAAATATTTGGGAGAAATTAATGTTTTTTTAACAGTCTGTAAAATAAATGAGAAGAAAGCCCTTCTAAGGATCTGGAACATGTTAGGTTAAATATTGTTTCTCTGACTCTCACTGAAGAGTGAAATTTGAGTATGAACATCCATCTACTCATAAATCCACGAGGATATAAATAAAAAGTGATCACGTTCTTAGCTAAGCAGTGATGTGTCGCTGTGGGCCATCATCCACTATAGAACCTCTGCGATTATGCAAGTACAACTGGAATAGTACACTTTATAATAGGAGTCGGCAGCGACAACGTGTCTCTTTATTCCTAGAAAGACTAAAATATTCCTCCAGTTCCTGAGCTCACACGAGTGTAGTTATAATTGAATGCCAACCAGCTGAATATATTACTGCTACTTTCTTTTGCAAAAAATCCCCCAAAACTTTTTCTTCTTTTCCAGACACATGAGCAAACTTCGAGAACTACACGGCCTTGAGATTCTGCACTCGTGTGTAAAGCTCATCTCATGAACCCCTGACCACACATTTTATAATATCCTTCCTTGACCCCAGTCTTGTTTTCTCCTGTATTCTGTGTTAGGCGTTGATACTTGCTTACCTTTGGGTAAAAGTGAAAGTAAATGAAAATGAAGACGTGCCAGTCCTGGTTGTTTATTAGTCTTCCTATTTATTAAATTTCATTCAAGATTATATTGATTTGCTATTACAGAAAACCAAGTCTGACTAGAGATTCATTAAATATTTTCTGTATTTCATTTGGATTTGAGTCTCCTCCGTTCTCCTTGTATTTAAACACTGAACAGTGTTTAAATACACTGTTCAGTGTATTAGAACAGTGTATTTAAACACTGAACAGCTACAATATTCTGTGCTTATTTTTCATGGAGGTATTTCATGTATGAATCACCACATAAGTGCACCCAGTTATACCTTGTTTATCTGTAACTTATATGATTTGAATGCCATTGTTTTATAACATCAAATATCTGCTTCTTGTACAGTTGAATAAGCTGTATTGTATTGTTGTATTTTCAAGGATTGATATTGACCAGACAAGGCAACATTAACATGGTGATGGTATTTCTATTGGGAAATTGATTAGAAAAGTGAAATATTAACATGTTTATACTTCTTGAAACCTTTAGATACAGTTTCTGGGTTGTTTTTTTTTTACATTAACATGTAGCATTTTCAGTACAACTAATTGTATTGTTGCCCTATAGTCAGAGTTTCTGATACATATTGTTTAAAATTCCTTATTGAATTCGTTCATCTTCTAACCCATGGCCATGTAGTTGTGACTGTAAAGAGGGAGGATTACTGTGAAATCGAATCCACGTATAAATGAACTTCAGAGGACAAAAGCTCCCTGCATGGGATGGCACCATCTGCTAGTAACTGCAAACAGCTGATACCTTCTGCTCAGGTGGATTAAACAGTAATAAGAGCATTTAATCAGCGGGACTGATAAATCGCAAACAAGACAGAACAGAAATGAAAATGCTTCACTGTTTTATACTAGGACTCTTTCTGCTTCCAGGTATGTACTCACAGTTGTGTTTATTTTCTCAGTAAAGTAACTTAACTTAATGGTGAGCCCTGTATACTGCAGATTAATCAATTAATTGGCCAATTTAATAAATTATTTCTATGTTAGATAGAATATGTTTGTTTTTTGCAGCTTGCAGCTATATATAAACTGCATACAGTACACATATATGAGCTGTAAAGTTGTAATACTTAAAATACAATATACTGCTTAAAATGTAAAAAATATTAAAGCAACATTAAAAAATACAGAAATGATTATTTATTTGTTCATCAGAAGAAAATACCAAAATAAAAACAACAAAGAGTAGTCTGCAGAGTAGAGTAAAGATGCCGAAAATAATAAAATAAAATAGCAGCTCTTTGAATAAATTAAAAGAATTTTCCTCACATATATATTTAATTGTGTGTCATGCCTGGTAGATGGATAGATACATAAATGATATTCTGGCTCTTACATTTTAATTTTAAAGTAATTACCTAAATCAGAGGAATACATTCATAAGTTAAGGCGTATTACATTCATAAGACTACTTTGTTTAGCTCTATGATAATGTTTTAATATAATCAATATTAATTGATTTATCTTTCACATCCATTCTATGTGTGACCTGTATGTGTTACCCTGTATTTAAATATATGATGTTATGGTATAGGTTTGTTTTTTTTTTGCTGTTTCCTCAGTTTGCCGTAGAGTAATAACTCACAATATTAATGTGCAAAGATTAATTCAGTTTGTAAACTGGCTGATATCAATGCTGCAATTATCAGTGTAAACATCAACCTCAGACATTTTCTATCTTATGCATACATGTACTATAGCAGCAAGGCTCTTTTTCTAACACTATTTTAAACTTCTTAAAATCACCAGCAAGGACAAGTTATATGAGGGCAAGACAACCTCTCCAATAACTAAAACAGTGATGCTGATTTAAAATGTTTTAACCTCACTCAGTCACTCGGTCTTATTTTGAATACCAGGTGTTTGTACTAATGTGATTTTAAGACTTCAATAGTACTAAACAGTAACACATTTATTTTATTTATTTATTCATTTTTGTGCTATTTTTCATGCTAGGTTTAAGAAACAGAGCCTCTAGGGAGGACATTTGAGTGACATGTTTTGCTTTTGTCTTCGTAGTCAGGGCAGAAAAAGAAGATTTCCAAGGTTACTTCACAGAGCAAACAAAAAGCACAACTGTCACAAAAGATCTGCTTCTGAAAAATGAAAACACAACTGGTCATGGCACAGAAGCAATACCTACAGAGAAGACACATCAACATACCGCAATGGCATTGACTGCCAAGTTTCCAGAGGCGGTCTTGCTTGACACCAGACTGACAAAACCTTATAAGAAAAGTCTAATAACAAAGGCGTCAGCTTTAATTTCCCTACCAAGCTCAAAGCATTTTGTCTCCAGAAATGGGAATAGCTCTCTCATATTAAAGAGAGAGCCGTCGGCTATGAGGATTGACACTGAATCAGAAAAACTATTGATCTCTAATTATGAAAAGATCTCATCATCTTCTGCGCAATCTGCAATAGAATTAATGATGAATGACACCTCTGACCCAGAGGGCAATTTGACTGCAGAGGCAGTGAAAGCCCCTCCTTGGTTTCACACTCTTCTTGATTACAGGAATCAAAGAAACACTAACTCTGTTAAGCTCACATCTGCTGATGGATCCCTGAGACCTCCAGCGCTATCTGCATCTCATTCTCGTGTAATTGATAACCTGGATGCAGCACGTAATGACAGCAGTGACAAACAGTCTCAAGGCAAGGAAACCACAAACCCGAGAAGAGACCTGTATGGCTTGGGCACAGTGCAATCCATCTTTCAGAATGCTACAGCAGAAGATTCACCGAGAGGAAGCACAATAACAAACTTGTGTTTGACCTGCCTGAAAGATCAAAGGCCAAGCTCCACCGGGAAAGCTGCACTGTCAACTCATGGCTCCCCTGACAACAGTAAACTTACAGCCTCATTAACCAGTTTATATCAACAGTCAGCTCGAGTGCAAGAAGAAATGTTAAACAGAGACGTCAGTCATGCAAACCTCACCAAGCACTCCAGTTTCAGCGAGGGAGGAAGTTTACCTTACGATCAGACTTTCCTTTCTTTTTCCTTCAGTAACACTCAGAGTCATACTCAAAGCGTTTTGAATGATTCCCCAAACATTTTTTTTTCATCAGCTCCAGAAGCGGTTGCGTTTCACACACGACCTCTTGCTGAGGTGTCGTCAGAAACAAAAGAAGACACCAAGAAGCAATTGAGGCATACCTATCCTAGTGAAGCTTCTGTCAAAGAGAGACCCGTCTCAACATCTACAACATTTTCTCACTCATCAAAATCCTTTTATATTGCAAGGAAACCAGTAGAAAGTGGAGAAAAAGAGCTGTATGAAAAAAAAGTAAGCACTGGGGTCCCGCAGTCAGACCTGATATATTTCAGTAAGAATAACAAAACAGCTTCCCACAGTGTCTCAACAAACTTAAAAAGTTTCATTCAAAGACAGTCTTTGGACATCAGCAGTGGGCCGGTAAGCAATATGCCTGTTATTAGTTCAGCTCCCCACAGCACTCACATAAGTGTTCTTACAGAGGGTAGTGATCACAGCACTGCATCTCATCCAGCAGTAAGAATGAGCTCGATTGAAGCTCACAGTGCAGCAACACCCTTCAGCGGGAGTAGGCCAACCGCTTTGCCAGTCGAAAATCCTGAGTCTCACTTTCAGACAGGAAGAGTGGATTCTTTGATCTCTCTTCTGAGACTCCAAACACCAGCTAAACCAAGCTTTCAGACCAAAGGACCCATACTGACATTATTACCAAAGGATTCTGCCATAAAGCTTGCATCTGCAACCACAAAGACACACTTGACAGATAAACAAGATCCTCTGACATTTAACGCTGTACACAGCATTGTTAAACATTCTTCTGCTGATCCCCCAGGGCCAATGAATAAACCAGTTATAAGAGAACCACAAACTACAACCACCGCAACAACAGAAGTTTTGCCCAGGAAGTTGTTTCTCTCAGAGTTGAGTCAGGACTTTGGTGATGACATGCCCGTGTTGACACTACCAACACTATCAAGCAAATCTCTTTCTGAGAAACTGACAATAAGTAAATTTTCAGGGACTCAGTCTAAACTCATCCAGGTAGGAACTTATGATGTAGCTAGAGGGAAGAATGTAGCATCAACTCGTCAGTCTTATTCAACATATAGTGGGGATTTAATCAGAGAGTCACTAAGAGATAATGATACAAAATCAAGAGATGAAAATGAACAGGTGTTGTATGCAGTTGTAGAAAATGGGAACAAGACAGAAAACGATGAGGAGATGAACGCAATAATAAAGTTGCAGGAAGGAGAGAAAAACAGGAAAGACACAACTTTGAACTATCAAAGAGAAAAATTTAAAGAGAGCAGAGAAGGAGAACAAGAAAAAATAATCAATACCAGAGCTAAGACAAATCAAAATGTAGACAGGGAAGGGGAAGAAATGGCAGCGCAAACCGCCAACATGAGTAGGGAAAAAGGTGAAATGACTAATGGAGAGGAGGGTGTAACCTTGAGACAAAACCTGGATCAAAGCAAAGGGCAAATCAGTGATGAAGAAGGAGCTGAAAGAGACAGTGTGACTAAAATATATGAAGAGAATTTCCTAAAAGTTGCAGCTGAAAAGCAGAGTGAGTCTTTAAAAAGGGAAGAAGCAGAGGATAGAAGTGAGAAAACGCCAGAGGGGAAAGAAGACAATAAATGTGTTGGGGAAACTGGGAAAAAGGACATGACAAATGTTCCCTTTGGACCCCCTACTAATTCGAAAGAATTTAACAGAGATAAAGAACACATTGTTGAGAACCTGTCTCCCTGCCCCAGTTTGATTAAACAGCTGGGAACCACTGAGAACAAGGGCATTCATCTGGGAGAAAATGCTACAGCAATTGTGGAAATCACAAATAAATCATTTACCTATAAAGTGACAAAAAATCACAGAACAACAAGTCAGAGCCCCATCCAATCGAAAACAACATCTCTTCCCAAAGAGCCATACACACAGACTAGATCTCATCTCTCTCCCCCCAAGGACGTTTTTCCAAAACATGAAGTTACGTCATCACTCGCTAAAGAAAGTGCCCGGAACGAAGTTGTTGAAGCTACATTTGGACATCACACTTTAAAGTTTGGGGACGTATTAAAGCCATCGGTTTCCCCAAACAGCAGTGCAGCTAAATTCACTCACCCTTTACTAAAGACTATCAGCAATATGTTGTCACTCACCACCCATCGATTGACAACCGCAGCTGGATTCCCGAGAGCTGAGCCCCACTTTACAGTAAATAGTTCTACTCCCAATATATCAATTATTTACGACATCCCAGATCAGACGCATAAATTTAGTGCTTCAGTTTCAAAGGCCAATTCAATTTTACATACCGCAAATGAGAGCGAGCAAGCAGAATACATTATAGCATCAGTGAATCCCGGCCCACACCAGAAGATGTATAATCACTCATCTACTAGGCCACCCACGGCCACAGCCTTGTCATCCGAGGCCCACATCTCCATAGGCCAGTTGCAGCCTCGCCAAGCGCAGCCTGTCCCTCAGATCAGCGAGTCCTCCTCCTCCCCCTCTTTTGACATGACTTCAGGCCAGCCATGCTCATTTAAACTGTCAGAGCAGACAGCCCATCCAGATGCTCTGCATACCTCTGTTGATGGTAACGAGCAGAGATCTGTGCATACCCTAACGGCATCATCGAGTCCTAAAGCGGAAAACGATCAATTTCCCCATACCAACATGTCACCGCTGCTAAATCTCAGCCTGTTTGGAGGTGACATTTTACCTGGCACCTATAGGCTGACAGGTCTAACCGGATCAGCGGTTAGCCCTGTCTTACTAAACTTACTTAGGGCCAATTCCAACACTCAACATGCGAATGGTGAAAGTGACCGTGTCAAGTCTTTGTTAGGGACTGCTGATGAGACAAATCAAATCAAGGAGAACGATAATGCACGAACAATGGTGACCTTGAAAGTGAAACATTTAGAGCTGGTCACAGAGCAAATATCAGAGATGAGACTTGAAAAGAACAGTTTACCTTTTATTACACCAATGACCGGCAGCAATAAAGATAACATAGATGAACTTAATTCTTTGTCTATAATGCAGGCTGATAAACCAGCAATGAAAATGATTCATGAGAATGACCTGATCAGTGTAAATGGCGAAAATGAAGCAAACAGCACTGTGACAGTTCCCATCAAGTCTGTCATGCTTGCGGTTCATGCTGGGCCCAGGACTGAGCAGGCTATGGACGACAATTTTGTGTATGATTTTGGAACACCTGCCTTTAGCACACATGTGGCACCATCTGGCACCTCTCCAGATGTTGAGTCAGAAGGTTGGCCTGAAATGCCTAAAATCCAGCATGATGATGTGACTAAAATGTCTGTTTCTGATGTGAAGCATCATGCAGAAAAAACACCCGGAAAGCAAAACAATTCAGTGAGCAACAGTGCTCTCCCTGCTGCACATATTACTTTCAGAAATGATATCATTATCCTCAGTAAATCCACACACCAGACTGACGACCAGCTAATTACTTCTTCCTTTCAAATGATAACAGCAGTAACTGATGATTCCGTGTCCCTGGCTCCAACTCCTACCATAGGTGGTGTTACTGTGTCCAAAGAAGATCACGAATCACTGCTGATGGCTAGTGAGAGTGTGCCAGTTGTGGAAAACTCATCTCGCGCTGCTGCTGAGCACATAGAGCACTCGAATCGTCATACTGAGTCTTTGTCATTGATAGGGCGTCCCATAACTCCTACTACTGGCAAACCCAACCCTGCTGTGAAAAGACAACACACAACAGAAACACACAGTGCCGAGCTGCCTGAGGATAAAATTTCTGTACGGACTATTGAACAGAGTCAGCATGCTGCTCCTGCTGTATTTGTAATAACACATAATATTAATGACCCAGAGAAGGACATCCAAAGAGACTTGCTGCAGACATCCCACGGAGCTGAAGGTTTGCATGGTCCAACATCTACCATGCTTAGAAAAATGGAATATTCATTAATTAAAGACATCAAAACAGCTCTGACTACAAAGAGTGCTTTTGAAGCCAAACAATCTCTACTTGAGAAAATTTCTGCAGCATATACGCAGGACAGAACAGAGCAGCCTGACAGGCAGACCTCGCATGAAAAGACTTCAATAAGTCAATTGATATCTGGATTTATGGCAGATTCTGCACCAACTACAAGGATCTCGCCCACAGACATTATTAATAAAAGCAGCTGTAGGACTATCGGCTGTGCTCGGTCAACCAAGACGACTGAAACAACAACTGGACCAGGTGAAATTGATCATAGTCAGAAAATGTATAAAACACAGGGTGCAGTCACAGAAAGAGATCATTTCAGAGACGAGGACACTGCTGGCGCAAAACCAGAAAATGGCAATTGCAGCTCTGACTGTCTTGTAGCTGGAAAGGCTACACCGCAGGCCGCTGACCTTGAATATGCAACGCTTTCAGCATTCATCAGTATCGGTGAATCCGATCACGGCGTTGATGAAATGATGTCAGAAAAGGCCAGGAGTGTGGCAGCTAAAGCTGTTCATTTGGAGAGGCACTGGACACCTGAGAGGCCCCACTTTGTAAGGAAAACAACACAAAGACGCTTTCACAGAGAGACCTCGAAGGCTCAGGAGGTTCCTGCTAAAGAGGTCACTTTATCTGAACCTGAAGCAGCTCTTCTGCAGACCAAAATAAAGGCTACTGAGCTGACGGTGCTCTCTGAAAAAAACACAAAAACACAATTAAACCGAGGAGCAGGCAATGTCGAGGTACTTGAAGCGCAAAATGCCACCAGGTTAGTGAGTGCCGCGACTAAAGAAGAGTCTGGGCGCAGCCTGTTACTGCCAGAGTCTGAGTCCGAGCTGCCAAAGCTGAAGCGCAGGGGAAGGACCTCATCACATCTGTATCTCTCTGGGTAATGCTACTATTTATAATTAGTTAACACATACTGGAGATTTTGAATGATTAAAATATTGACTAGAAATGATCCCATGACTTTTACGTTTTTTTTCTTCCTAATTTGTGAAAAGAAGTCAGGAACCACAGTTGGCAAACAGACTAGGATGCCATTTTATTTATTTATTTCTGCAGTCAATGAATGTTTATAGCACAATTAGGAATTTTAGCTGAGCAAAATAACTTAGACATAACTACTACTACCCTTCACAACTGTGAAAACTCTGAGGTGGGAAGAGTTTTCAGAGCTGTATTTGTTCAACCTGAGATACTCATGTGACTGCAAGTCCTAAAGCTGATTTCTATACTAAATCAAAATAGATGTAAACGAATGTCTACATTGAGAAATCAATCACAAAATAAGATGTATGTTTATGTGTGTATGTTTAGCAGTAACATAAAGTATGTAATATGCAGTACTTTACACAATAACATTTTTGGTGCCGCCCTTCTTTAAAGATATTTATGATGTAAATATGTTAAGATTCATGTTGCAAATACACCAATTTGTTGGTAGTATAACAGAAGTTTCAGAGGATCTGTGTGGCAGTGGAAACTACACAGCAGAAATGAGTCTTGACCTTGGGAGAGGTGTAGAGCCTGGCGATGCTGTACCTGCCCAGGGGAACCTCAGAGTGGTTATCAACCTAAAGACAAACAACAGTCAGATAAACCTCGGGGTCACCTCCTGTTGCCTGTCTCCAACCATCCAGCCAGACCTTGCAAACTCTACCTGCTGTCTTTTCTCCAGGTAAACAGGAAAGCCGGAAATAAGCGTTTGTGTTCTTTTCCAACTCTTGCGTTCCGGCAATCCCCCACCACAATGAATTGGATAAACTGTCAAGAAAATGGATGGATGGATAGAATTCTGATGTCTTTGATAACATCAGTGTTTGTTGACTTCTTGTAATAAGGTTATTAGGCAGTCTCATTCAAACTTTGGATTAAATATAAGTTTAAATGTTCAATTTTTCCAAATCTCTGACCTGGTGATGGGGGAATAAAATAATTTTAAAAATTCAGGTATCACATTTTTACCAGGTAACACTTATCCACACGGCCCAGGGTTGTTATTATACGTAGGGCTAGACTGTCACTGCTTAAAATAATGTTTATTTTTATTTATTTATTTATTTTACCAGATAAACAGTTTTACTATAACTTACATCAATCAGGAAGCTGCAGGTCCATTTCTAAGAGTTAAATATTCTAGATAAAAAGAAGGCTGTTGTAGGTTGATGGTGTTATCTCTCTGAGCCAGGATCAGTCAGATAGATGGAAATTGGGTGCACTCCACACATATGGAGAAGCAGCAATATACTGTAAATAGACAACCTGTAAAATATCAAAGTCTGAGTGACTGTTAAACTTAAAAAAATGTTTACACCAGTGATGTGCAGGTTTTTTTTTCAAATGTATTTCTCCTGAGTGAAATGAAGAAAAAAAAAACAGTAAATCATTTTAAATTACCTTGAAATAATAACCTCAATAACTCCTAAAGAGCTGAGGAAACGCTTAAAAAATCAGCACACTGGTGAATATATTCTGGACGCTAAATCAGAATTTATAGCAAAACTTATTAACATTACATACCATAACTACCAATCTTACAACACCCTAAAACAAAAACTGACATTTACCTAATATGATTTATTGTTTTTTTAAGTGTTCAGCTCAGTCCAATCCAAAATATTGACACAAAAAGGGTGCACTGTTTATTGATTACTGCAGCTTCCATGGCATGTGGCAGGATTTTCTCACTTTAACCGCTTTTCCTTAAACATTCCGCTATTTCTTTTAAAGAAAAAAAAATCCACTAAGGTTATACTCTGCATTTGTTTTGGTGCCTCAGGTTAGCAGCAGAACCAGCAGGGATCACACTACTGCCCACTGCCTTGTCAACGAGTGCCAGCTTCACCATCAGTCTCTTCCAAATGATTAATTACTCAGTAGTGTACCTACACTGCGATCTGAGTGTCTGCCTGAGGAACCACTCTGACTGTGAAAGGGTAAGATTGCAGTGGGTGCACAGCGTAATGATGTGAGAGAATGAAAGAGCAAGCGACTGAAGGTAATTTAAATTTTGTGACACGGAAAACATGGAGACAGACTAGAAGTGAGCGGGCTCCTTTAAATTGGTTGGGTACAAGAGGAATCAAACACACAGCCTGGAACCCTGGTCATGTGATTATAGACACACTATAGGTTAGATGAGGTCTTCACAAAGTTAGAGAATAGCACTAGACAAGCAGCTCTAATACCAACCCCTGTATCCTGCTGTTTTGGGAATGAGGGCTCTGATTTAAGGAGAAAAGGGGAATCATCTGACAAGTGCATGTTAGAGGGCGGAGGTGAAAGAGAGGAAAAACTCCAGAGACTCATTTTGATGTCTGGCTTTGAAGAGCACTTCCACAGCTCCCACAGCAGCTGTGATTCTAGTATTGCTAAGTTCTCAGCCATTTTTCTTTTGTTTTTTCCTGTTACAGTGGTCATGTAAAACAGTGGGGATATATGATAGACGATAAAAGCTCCATCTTATAGAGCAGTAAAACACTTTGAGAGTTTGAGCTTTGACACAAATTGTACTGCATTATCTGCAACTTTCTTTGTCCACATCTATTGCTCCTTTCCCCCCTCTTGTTGTGACAAATTGTGTTTCTTCTTTGCACTTGATGTGAGACTATGCATTCTGGTGAAGCACATCAGCTACAGAAAAGCTATACATTGCATTGCAAAAACCCAGTTTGAGCTGCTCTAAATCAGAATGGGATGCCTAGATTAAATGAAAGCTGTTCCTTACAAGCTCAAATCCATATTTGCAGCTCTTTATTTGAAATAAATACTTCTGCTCATGCTCTTTTTATTCAACTAAAAAAAAAAACTGGCAGGAAAGAAATCAGGTTTTTCCAAAATATTTATCAGAGGAGTGATTTGTTTGTGTTGGTTTCGTGCACATTTCTTTCTGTTTATCATCACAGACAGAAAGAACAACCATCCATCACCCAAACAGATAATAACCTGTTAGCTATTTCACCAGTTTCCAAACTTAATTGTTTTATATCTCCTCGTCTTTTTGTAGCAGTGCCTTCAGAAGAGGCGTGCACTTCCCTCAGAGGGCTCGCAAACTTTTGCCACCAATCTGAAAAATCGCATATCCTTTGGACCCATGTTGAAACAAGTGAAGAACTCTACCTTTCCAGAGGAGATAGGTAATTATTAGCTGGTCCTTACACAAAAATGATGATCTGAGATAACAGAGCATGCACGGCAGATGATGTGACAGGAAATTAGATATTCTCCTCATGAGTGCGTCATATAAAGCTACACAATGAAAGTAAAAGAGATTAGGGAACACTGCACAAACAAGTCATGGCTGTGACTTTTACGGTCTGTTTGTGTTTTTATCAGAACCATCAGAACTGGACTTGGCTCTGGTCATAGTCAGCCTGGTGGTTGGCTCCTCGCTTGTCACAGTGATGCTGCTGCTGGTGTGGCTGGCCTACCGTAAACGGGGTGACTGGCTGCTCCGCTCGGCGGCTCCGCCACGAGCCTGCTGCGGCTGTCTTCACCCAGGAGGTGACTTGATCCTTCCGTGACCAAGGAAGGACCGTCGCCTTTTACACTGATCAAGTCTTTACCAAAATAGCTGCAGACAATTACATTAGTCAACAGACAGTGGAGCAGTCAATCATATTAACCACAGAGCAGAGGCGGCCAGCTGCATCGGCTGGTATAGGCTAGACTACACAATGAGGAGCAATCCAATTCACACCGCCTTTCGCAGGTGACACAGCTGTTGCAGTCTAATTTTGTACTTAACCATGAGCAGTCGATTATCATTCACAAATAAAAAAAAAAACACCTTGAGCCCTTTGTTTTATCCCCAGGGGCAAGAAATCAGCATGCTTTGTTTCCCACTTTGAGAATAATGGCTTGTGAATAACTGTTTCATACACGATAATGTATGCATTTGTGTCTTGTTACCTATATCGAGTCTTTGTGGTAGAAGCTCATTTATTATTGCAAGAGAACATACAACAGCCCTGAAATGTTGCTTCTGTATCTATACACTGTAATATGATGTGGCTAATAATATGAAATAGTGGGAAAAAAATATCAGAATATGTATCAGTGCTGATTTACTTTTAATCTGTGTCTAAAGAAGAATTTTTTCCTGATCTCAATCTCTAATCTGAATCCTTAATAAGTACAATGAAGCAAAATACAAATGGGAAAATCCTTTCTAGCAGTATTCCTAACATAATATTCCATGATCCATTTTATGTGCACCAGTAAAGTTTTTTTGGGGAACATTGTTAGCGCTGTTTCTTTCTCTTTCCTCATTTTGAATGTAGGTGCACTGCTGTGCAGGGAGTTCAACACTGACTTCCAATGAAGGATGATGACCTTCAGGGTTTTTAGTGGGAGCAAAAACAGACATGAACTTCAGGGGCAGTATTTGAATGATAAGATTCCATCAGCATAGAGTTCAGCTCAAGGTGTTCAAGACTCCCTCCCTCTGCGCGGACCGGTACCAGTCCGAGGCCCGGGGGTTGGGGACCGCTGGTTTATAGGAGAATCTAAAACTGTGCACTTTTATTTTGTATTTCTATCTATTAACATTCTCAGTGTTGCTGTTAAAAGTATAAACTCAGACTTCATAGTTATAGAAATCTAAAATTTCTCTAACTTGTATTCATAAACATTGCAAGGTGCCCAGAACACAGTGTCTTGAATGACGTTTTATCTGATGTCTGGATTTCCTGGCATTAATGGAAGCCCTCACTGCTGCTAAATATGTCAGTCAGACTTCAGGAAAAATACGATGGTAATCTCCCTGTGACCATGACATGACCTATGTCATGTTGCAACTATGCCACTATTTGTGGACAAAATATAAATTTCCAATTCTAATCTATGAAGATCTGATTTGACGGATTCAGTGTAAAAGTTAATGGGAATATCTGTTTCATGTGTGACGCACATGAAACAGGGGAGGCAGCTAGGTGAGTGTCCGAGAGAGTCAAGGAGTGAGTAGCCAAGATGCACAACATTTTTCCTGTCCGGAGGATTGTTGCAGGCAGGAGAGCAGACAAGTAAGAAACATGAAGACTGAGTTGACCAGCACTGGAAGACATGGTGAGAGACAGGTGAGTATTGAACCTAGAGCGTGGATACTGAAGATGCAGGGAGAAAATCATGTTAAAATAACATGAGGAGGAACATGAACATTAAGCAATATTATATGAGCTGATTTCCCACCGTGAGGTAGCAGACCATCTGGCGAAGAGTGGAGGCTAGAGCTGGTCTTCAAATCCTGGCCGGTGATTGATGATGATGATGATCATAATGATAATTATAATAAGTCCCTCCCTGCTACATTTAGTGTTTGTGCTTTTTCCTTCGCAACCCAGTTTTGTCATCTCCTTTCTGGAGCCTGTCCTGTAAATCTGAATCGCAACCTACCTGAAGAATATTTCAAACACCTCCAGCTACTCTCGCCTGCTTCAATCAGTCACTTCCTTTCCTTGGATAGGAATGGATTTACCTGCTTTCCACCTGCCTGAACACCATTCCCTGCACCCCTGGTCTGATTTGGATTTTGGCCTACCAGCCGTGAACATCTCTGGAAACTTTATTCATAAGACCAAAAAGAAGATAGTGGAACTTAATTAAAGAAGTCTGCAATGTCTTGTTCAATTGATCTTGGCTGCTGTTAACACTTTCTCTCTTCTTCTGGCAGGGCTCCTGGTCGCGTCCCTGATAAACCATCCTCCCCAGCCAATTACCAGCTGCCCCTAAATATTAACCAGCTTGCTCCTTGAGTCCATTTTAAGCCAAAATATGACACATTGGCGAAGACAACAACTCCTGTGCTCCCACTTTCATGCACTAGCAGACATGTTTTTTTAACTAATGGTATCAGAATTTACATAATATACCTTTAAATCAAAGTCCAAACAATAAGTAAATTATATGTTACTTTGTGTGTGCCTAGGCCAGTGATTCCCACAGTGTGGGGTGGGCACTGCTGGTGAAGTTACTGCAGGTAAGCCACAGTAATTCAGTTTGAAATTACTCACATGTGTAGAGTTAGAGGTGTATAAACATTTATTTATTAATGTAAAAAGTGAATTAAAACTGGTATTAGGAGATGGTCAGTTTGTGATATTAACCTGACCAGAATGTGCTGCTTTTAAATGGATGTTAGGGTCAGGTGGGTCACTTTGAATATGACTGGGTAGCATTACGAAAAACATAGTCAACAGCCTGTGTTATTCATGTTTTTTGAATACAATTTTCCAAAATATACATCACTTTCTTTTTTTAGGTGAGCTCCATGGGATTTTCTCAGGTTTTAAGTAGGCCACAACACAGTGTGCAGAATGACTCTTGACTTTGGCTGATCTAGGCAAATCGAAACAGACCCTGCTTTATATTATATGGGATTTAAATTTGAAACACTACTAAATTACTGCACCCTCAGATTTTGAACCACTATACAAAGGATAAATAATTATTTCACAGTTTTTCAGTCTGACTCTTTTTTGGTAACCATTATATTATTCCTTTTTTTTTTTTTTTTTTTAAACATTGTGACAATATTTATTATTCTGTAGAAATAAATAATGAGTAAAAAATGATGCTCTTGAGAGGCCCAGCAATGTTCTAGTCCAGTGGTGGCGTCTGTGTTCACAGAATATTAATAAGAAATGCTGGAGTTAAGCTTGTTAGCCATTAGAGGACGAAAACCCTTTAGCTCTAACCAGTCAGCTTACCGGGTGTGGTGGAGCTTGCTAATGCCATTGGCTGAGCTAAAGATGTGGGTTCCATCAATGAAGACAGACTTCCACCCTCAGGTAGCCTATCTGAAATCTTATCACGGATGCCTGCTTTACACTAGAACATCAATCCATGAGTCTCTCCTAAATAATAGTGCTAGTTAGTGAGGCATGACGCTGTGGCTGTCAGTGAATGTTAAATTCATTTATTATTGCACCCGTCTCTGTAGGATGAATGAAAGTGATTGGGTAGTTAGGACTTGAGTTGAGGGGTTGACACTTTAGCCATCTGCAGAATAAAAAAAATATATCTAAGCAGGGCATATTTTATGCCTGTGATGAAAACAGCCTTTCTGGTCTTTGTGGAAGAAGATATGCTGTCAAAATAAAACAAATGTGACCTTGTATTAAGTGAAGATCTTTCATATCATTAAATTATTAATTCTGCTCATGTCTTCCTATATATGAGTGCAACGGCATTCACAGCTCACCACAATGCCCTTTGATAGTGCTCTGCAGAAATAATGAATCTATAATCTTGTAAAGCCTCACAATAATATAGTTAGAGATTATCCCATTTTGGGCTTTGCAAAATAAACATATAATCAATAGGACATGTCTAAATGAATGTGACCCTGTAGATGTGTTCCACATGCGCTCTGCATCCCTGCAGGGAGAGCTGATAGATTTAAAAGGAGCCGGGAAGGGAAAATCCTTTAGAAGTAGAATTATTAACCAAAAAATTCTAACCATGTCTCACAAATGAAAGCCTGAACAAAAAGCTAGCTCAGAGGATGAAATGACAGCAGAATGCTGGGCTGTGGTTGGTCTCTCATAAGATGTGCATTATGCATAGAGAACCTGATGAATCACATTTATATGTGTTGTGTAAAAAGTAAGACAAAAACACACACAATAAGAGATAGACTTCACAGAGAGAGTTGCAGACAACTGGGAATTTTTGCTGGACTTTTGCTCTCAAGGGAACCATATTTATTCTAAATTTGCTATATGGGAATCAAGAAACCCAAAGGAGACGGCCCAAATGAGTACCAAAGCTACCAGGGACCCACAGGAATCATTTATATATGTGTGTGTGTGTCTATAAATGTATGTGGGAGTTCATCACTATAGTTAACACCGCAACAAAACCTCATGTCCCAAGATAAATTTGAATGGTGGTGGAGTATAACTGAATGAGCCTATAAACCAGAACAGCAGGTGGGAATAGAAGAGAAGGTAGAGGACGTCTTTGTTTTCTCATCTTCCTGAATGAGCTTTCTATTACCGTAATCCTTTTGCATAAGCCGGGCAGTTAAATCTTTTCTCTTAAGGAACAGCCCGCTTTAATGATGCAGAAAGATGGAAATCCATAATTAGAAAATGTAAGGCTCCCAATCCTTCACGATAAATGTTGTGAAAGATTGGGAGAGGAAATGGGTTCACAGATAATAGTGCCTGTGCACTATTATCACATGCTGCTAAATTTACAATTCATTATTAAGGATTATTGATACATTTGGAATATGCTAAATTAACTCTATGACCAGCTCCATAGAATGAAGCAATGCTGTGCCTCATTCCAGCCTTAACGAAGATAGAGGCACAATGTAATTGAAATGATGTCCTTCTTCTTGTATGCAGAAAACAATAAGACTCTACCAGGTCAAAGTCTTTCTTATTTCATTTTCTCTGCATCTCTGTGTCTTAAACTGTGGCAGGAAAACCAGCTAGGCTGAGGGTAAGGTGTAGGTAAAACGATGATCTTGATTGTTTTGTGGTAGTGGATGCTTACACATAATGAATGCTCAAAGATTTCTAAAGTTATTCAGTCAATTTTCCACACAGTTTCAGGTAATTTTGAACTTTAAATGAGAAACACATCATGTTCTTATGACTATGACTGTTTTCAAACTTTTTATATTATTTCTTATTTTGACAGTCACTTTGTGTCCTCTACTTGAAGTTCATACAAAGACAAGGTGTTTGCTAATGAGTTTGCACACCGTCTTTGATTTCACATCTAATCTCAGAGAAACCAGCTGGCGTGCAGTTCAGTGCCCAACACATTAAAAAACAAATGAATAACTAAAAAATAAGTGCCTGAACAAAGAATAAGCTTTAAAAAAAGAGAGTAGAGCTTTGTGACAAAACGTCGCCTACTAGATGAGTTAGATGAGATTTTCCAGGTGCTGGGCCACCACATGCTGCCGAAACAGCTCCAGGGTCAGTGTGTGTCAAAATGATTGTTCAAATCTTTGGAGCTCTGCAGGAACAATGAATAACATTTTTTGAAAACACATTCCCTCAATTAGTCTTTTTATGGTGGCAGTACAGAGCACTGTCTAGTATGTCTATAACGACAAAATTTTCATAGCTATCACAGCTATTCAATCAATGCCGTACATCATATGGATGGAGGCATCATCAATTTGAAGAGAACACTCCCATCAACCTTGTCTGAGTTGCAGTTGCATTGAGCCTCCCTGCTAAGGGGAAAAATTGAGTCAAACCATTCCCAAGGCAAAGCAGAGCCACCAGATTACATTACTGTAGGGGGTTCTGATGGGTTATTGATCTTAAAAACTGATTGTAGTACTCAGGTGTGGTTTTGGCTCAGATTTTCGGAGGAGAGGTGGAGCGTGAGATTCAGACTGAGTGGCAGAGCTGTTGAATATCGTCTAATCAGTGTCTCTTATGCAACAGTGGACTGGGACCTGCAGACGCCTTGGAAGCACTGATGTCTGAGCAACCTGACACACAGGCACACAGGCATAAGAACACCAGTGCAGGAGAGTGAACTCTAAATAAAAGCACAAGCAAGCAGAATGTGAAAGCTTTCTGTGTGTGTATGTGTGTGTGTGTGTGTGTGTGTGTGTGTGTGTGTGTGTGTGTGTGTGTGTGTGTGTGTGTGTGTGTGTTAATAATGGGCATATCCTTCAACTCAGATTGCAACTGAGCCATTCAACTATATGTGTCAGTGGTGTGCCTTGTTAAAGTGAATGGATCATGAGCCAGTAAGGTTACTGTGATCAGCCATAATAATAAAACCACCTCTTTGACCCGCAGGTCCCCCAGCAGACCACTGCAGTGATGTGTTCAGTCTCATTCACCTTACTTCTGGTGGTTTTAGTGTTTTGACAGACACACTAAACAGAATGGTATAACATGAGTGCACTGGCATGTAAAAATTATCGCAACTTGGCATCAGAGGAGAAAGAAAAAGTTCTTTCACTATTGACCGAAAGCAATGACAGCAGTCTCGGCTGCTAAAAACCAGCTTTGCAGCATTGCAGAGCAAACAAGTTCTACAACTCAGCTCAGCTCCGCCCACAGATCTGGAGTGTAGTTTAGTTTGGATGTCACTCCTCGTAACTTCCACACAGCTAGCTCCACTTATTTTAAAGTGTGTCTGTGTTCTTGGGCTTTTTCTCTCCCTGTGTGAGACACAAGCTCCTGCGGTGCTGCTCATCAATGTTGATCTGGAAGATAAACCCTGTTGATGTGAAGGATTAGAGACTGAGATTGTTTTGAGGGGTTGTGTGAGAGAGGAGCTTTGCACTCATGGATCGCCTTGACCGAGCTCCTGGGCAGTTCAGGAACTTCCAGAAGGATGATTTTGAGGCTGACTGGATCAAGGTGGCTAAATCCAAATCTGGTGAGGTGTACCAGGTCAAGGTCAAGCTCTGGCGGGAAAACTGTGCGTTGAAAACGTTTGACACAACCTTGTGTGGAAACAACTTTTACAGGTGGGAACTAAGTTATAATTGTTAGAATACTTTGAAGAATATTGGGTCTATAGAAAGGAAAGGCCCACAGCTTATCGTTTAATTAGCATTTGCGATGCCAGGATATCTTATTGTAATATGACAAAGCTTTCAACGAATCCCACCCCACTATATTATAGCACCACGCACTCTCTGAAGGCCTAAATTAACACCATCACAGGCAACAGGGAGCACTTAGACTTGGCAGTAGGAGTGTAACGGCTGTACAGAACAATGCAATGTGAAACACCACGTGGACTTGTTACAACACAGCTATGATTAATCACACACATTTCTGCTCCTCTGAACCAGACATGACAACTGATTGGTGAATATGTATTAGTTAAACATTAACCAACTACAGAATTAACATGGCTTAAGCCAAGAGATTCATCACTACCTATTCTAAAAAAGGTAAACAGTATATTGTCCAAGGCAAATATCAGTGAACTGGAACAAATTCAAGATTAAACTAACATTTGGTAATGCTTATTGGACTCGGACTTCATCTTGAATTGTACAAAAACTATTGGATTCATTGTATCCATCGCTCTCACCACATCTACTTTTGATGTTTTTCACAGAAAACATTTCCAGTGGTCAAAGTTCAAAATTCGAATAAAATCACAGCCTTTTTTTTCTATTCCAGGAAAATAATAGAGGAGGTGTCCAGCATAGCCAAATTGAAATTCAAGTACATAATTCCCATATATGGCATGTGCAGTGAAGTGACTGCACTTGTGATGGAGTACATGAGTAATGGGTCCCTGAACAATCTTCTAGCCAGTCACAGTTTGATGTGGCCGAAGAAGTTTCAGATGATTCATGAGACCTCCTTGGGCATGAATTTCCTTCACAGCATGAAACCTCCACTACTCCATCTTAACCTGAAGACTTCCAATATCCTTGTGGACGATCATCTCCACATCAAGGTCAGTAAACTTCTGGAAACTTAAAATGAACTCCTGGCTTATTCTGAGCTCTGCAGAGCGCTCTATTTTAATTCGATAACATTGTCTTATTCTTGTTTTGTGTGTGTGTGTGTGTGTGTGTGTGTGTGTATGTGTGGTTTTTTTCACTAAGATTTCAGATTTTGGTTTAATCCACTGGGAGGAGGGCATGAACAAGACCTTGTTCATGGAGCGTCTGGCTGCTAGAGGGAACATAAGTTACATTCCTCCAGAGACCTTCACTCACTCCCCCGATCCTCCAGGAACTACCTTTGATGTTTACAGGTGACTTGCCAAGGGTGTTTTTGAAATTGCACCATCAGAATCACAGCTTTTTTTCTGATTCAGCGCACAGTTCACACTTCACACAGTGTAACCTTGCTGTACAATATATATACTTTAATCTTTCAGAAGTCAGAGGGACATATTAGATGTATATCACTCACTCGTTTTTGCACTTTTATTTATTTATTTTTCATTGCTGAAAAGCTTTTCATTGAACAAAAAAGAGCTTTCAATGCCTTTTATGTGTGAGGAGGACATCCACAAAGTTCAATGAATACACAGTATGCCAGAATGAGAACGCCAGGACTGAAGTGCTTCCTTCTGCTTTGATTTGCAGCTTTGGAATTGTGATGTGGGAAATTCTGACACAACAGAAACCGTATGCAGGTAGGAAATTATTCATTTGAAATGAATCCCATCTTCATTCCATGATTAATAGGCGTTTCTTTAGAAAGGAATTATGTAACACTGCATAAACATGAAGGGATTTCATTTCAGTGTTTTTAGAAATAGTTCTTAAATGATGTGAATAACATTGTGAAACATATGAAACAAAACTCGCAGAAGCTTTAAAACATGTCACCAAAATGAGCTTTGGGGTAAACTGGCTTAATTAGTACTCATGATTCCATTATTAGACATTTCCTTCTGAGAAAACAATTGTCTGTGAAGATTTTGAAGTGGCAAGTCAGACGAGTTAGAAAAGCCAGATGTCTTCCTACAGAATTAGATCAACTTTATACTGCTTTCAAAGTAAAGTCAAAGCCAAGAGGTTGTTATCTTAACTTGGCATATCGACAGTAACTGTCTGTAAGCTTAGTATGGTAATGACGCACAAACCCACAAACATGTTAAAAGCACAATGATTCATTTGGTATGTCTAGACCAATACCACATTGATAATAAGCCACTAAGGATTCATAACCACAATGTTTTAGAGAAAAATAATCGGATTTTGAGGTTAAAAGTGTGGCTATTTTTATGTGAGAACTTAAACATTAGAGGGATAATCAGAGGAATCATTTGTAGAAGAAGAAAATTACACTCTCCCAAATGAATACTTTGGCTCAGTGCCCTACACACACTTTGAAAAAAGCCATCAAACAAGTAGGTTCACTTTGCTCCATTCACTGCTTACTGCATGTGCTCATCTACATCTAAATCTGGATGCAGGTTGCAGTGTGACCACAGTGCTCTTACAGGTGTCGCAGGGGAAGAGGCCCTGTGTGACTATGATACCCGATCAGAGGCCTCCTGAGTGTGAACAGATGATCAGCATCATGAAGCAGTGCTGGGACGATGATCACAGGAAGAGGCCACCGTTTTCAGGTGCGGCAAAAGGATGCTTTTGGGCTTTTTCTTATGAATTTAAATGTTTTAAATGTAAAACTTGTTGGAGAGGGCAGTCCAGGTTACTAGCCAGACGTGGAACAAGATTTAGAGATATCCTGCACTACGTGCAGTTTTGCATTCGAGCATCTAGAGCAGAGCCACAGCAATCGGATTTTAATAAGATTACTAGTGCACATCAGTTTCATCAGACCAGTGTTTGAACTCAGAAAAATAAATGCATAAACAACAAATAGTCAAGTTGTTCCTTTCAGCTTTGCAAGTAATTTTAAAGTCAAAAGTCAATGATGTGCTCCCAGGGAACACATTATAATGCTTCAGTGAAATACATACATTCAAATGAGGTTTTCATCATTTACATAATAAGAAGCAGGGTCACCATTGTTTAAAGAAACACTCATGACTTGAGAAGTCATGCTGATGAATACAAATCACCTCCATGTTTATTCATAAACTGCACCTTGTCCAATTTGTCGTGTTCGCAAATCTCTCCACAATTAGTACCGTATCTATGAAATAATTCTCCTGCGATTCCTGGATGACCATTCATGCTGTAGAGGGGCAGTCCTCACTGGGTTTTGGTGACTACATTAACTTGAACAGGCCAATTCAAAGATTTTCTTTCTGCTGTTTGTGTGCAGACTTTGTGAAGCAAACGGAGGCTTTGAGCGAAGTCTTTAAGGTCCCGGGACCAATTCACAGTGGCAAAAATGGAGATGCGGATCAGAAAGCAAATTATCCCTGGCTGTTCTCATCAGTGAAAAAGGTTTGTTTGACTCCACTCTTTAGACTCCACTCTAGTTGCTCTGTTGTATGCACTGTATCTACTCCAGCTTTGAGGGCAGATTAGTGGTATTATAGTAAGTTTGACTATAATGTTCACTAGCGTTCGCTAATTAGCACAATGTACATCTGGGGCCGATTAAAATGTCAATTGTGTTACACCAAATGAAAAGTCAGGGGAGTCAAGGGAGCCAGTTTTAGTAGGATTTACCCTCAAAGCCAGTTGCTTTCAAGTGTTTTCTGCCACCCCCGGCTCCTTCAAAAGCAAAACAACAACAACAACAACAACAACAACAAAATCGATCATAAGATTAACCAACAGAGTTAGTGGAGAACGCATCCAGCAGCCACCTCAACTGTGGTTAAAAATCCTACAAACTAATTTGGGTCATTAAAAAACAACAACTGCCAAAATGAAAACCACCATTCTCTAGACTGACATGTTACTAACACTTGAAAGGGCTATCTTTGATGACCTCTAACCCACTCACCCACCTGCCCCCATGACCCTAAACTGGATAAGAGGTTAAAATGGCTGGAAAAAATATGGACGCTTCATGGCAGTCAGTCTAGTAACCTACAGATTATTTCAAAAGTATAAAAGTCATGGTAGTACTGAATGGAAATTTAAAACGATTTTTCTAGCTTAGGGTAGGTCTCAGTCCCTTCTTTGAAGTTCTGTACAAATTTTCAAGGCATGAAATAGCGTGCCCCCCCCCCCCCCCCCCCACACACACACACAAAAATTTTTTCTAATATTCTGTGTAAATAAGATTAATAATGTGGTCAGTTTTTATTACTCTGTTTAACTCTGGAGCTCACGCGATAACTAATTATTGTGCTTGTAAGCCACTTGTGATGACTGATATCACAACCATTAACCTTTGTTTTCTTTTCTTTTCTTTTGTTTCCATTTTAGATCACTAATACCGAGATGTCAGTCTCTCCTTCAGGTAAACCAGCTCTCAGAGCATGGTGGAAATGTTCAGTTCAATATAATTTTTGCAGGGCTGACACTTCAAAAGTGATGCTTACAGTGCCGTCACATAAAAAAAAATCCATCACCTTTCACACTGACAAATAGAGTCAATACAATCAATAGAGTGGAGGAGCTGTTGTTCAGGGGAGGAGACAGTAATGCGTTGTTGATGCTTTTGACCCAGTGTTGCGAACAATATTAAAATAATAGGTCAGGATGCTTTTCACTATTACAGTCTGTTATAATTAGATTATCAGACTACGACGACCTGGATGACTGACAACCTACCCAGAAAATACATTACTTCATGCAAAAAGATTGAAGAGTTTCTGCAATTCTAACAAGCGTGAAAATCAACCATCACTATTCTTCAACACAGCCTGAACTCTCATAGACAGCTTTCTTGTAATTTATTTAATAGTTCTTGAGGCTTCCTGTAGGTCATTCAGAGCTCTTCTTTGGATGTTGGCTGCCTTTTCTCTTTTCTCTATCAAAATGATCCCACACTGCTGCAGTAATGTTGAAGTCCGGGCTCTGAGGAGGCCAATCCATCACTGATTGTGTTCCATTGTGTGCTTTTCAGTCCAGGTATTTTTTAAAAAACACACTGGCATTTTTTTTAGCACCATAGTCACGCTCATAAAAGCTGGCAATTAGATTATTTTCAGACTACTTCATGGGGGGTTAAAGTCATGGTGGCTCATGGTGGATCTGATGCTACTTTTCTGCATTCATAATTTAATCAGTTTCAAAAAGGTCCCCAACACCACTTACTGAAATCCAGGCAGAAACCGTGTTTTACACATGGCTGTAGATACTCACTTCCCCACAGTGGATCATTTCATGTCCTTCTTTCATCAGTCTAACCCTTTGCATGTCTGCCTTCACAATACCCATGAATCTTCTCCGTGTTGTGTCTTTTTTTCCTGAGCAGCCACTCCACCTTTAACAGCCTTCCTCCAGAATATCCACTTTATAACTTTTGGGACATTTGCATCTTTGCACATGGCCAAAAAAAGGCTCAACACATGTATTCACACATGTATTCTATCTTGCTTTTACTGACTTTCAAGCTATACTTCCACCTCCCCATGTTCTCTTCCATCTGCTCCTTACACTCAATGCACACTTGCTTCTTGGTAAAAAAATACTATTTAACGCATGTTAAAATGTGTTCTCTTGCTTTTGCGATGACAGGCTTAGAACTTAAAGTGCTTAAAGATACAGTGTAGACACAACACTGGTTCATCCCTTGAGTTAGGTTTCTTTAATATCCTTGAGTGATTCATAGGTCAGTGTTAAAATGGTCAGGTACATGGACTGGACTGAAATTAGGTGAAAAAGCAGCCAATGTCCAAAGAAAAACTATAAAAGACCTTCAGAAAGCCACTTTAAAAAATGACTTTTGCACAGCACTGCATCTTCAACACTAGTACTCAAAAGCTCTACATCCCTTTAAAAGTTGGCTTACAAAAGCTTCAAATAGAGACATTAACATTAGACTAAGCTGTATAATGCAAATTTCTTTTTATTTAACAGATGGCCAGTATGACAAGGAGGCCATTCTCTCTATGCTATCAAAAAAAGACTTTGGCAGTTTCAGGAAGTCTGTGAGAAGGGAACACGTATCCTCACAGTTTTCCGGCAAAAAGACACTCCTTCACTGCACAGTAGCTAGCGGTGATTCAGAGAGTGTCGAGCACATCCTGAATCTGGGTGCCGAAGTCAACTGTACGACTGCCAAAGGTTACACTCCTCTTCTTATTGCTGTTCTGCAGAGGTATGTATAAGCCTATGTATGTTGTCTTAGATCAGTTTCAAGCAACTAAGGGACAATGCTGTGCTAACAACTGCCTATTTTGATCCTTGGTTTACCAGATTTCCTGCTCTTCTCTTCAAAGTTTAAGAGAAGCACTGAAAATGAGGGAAATACAGTTTTTGCTTTCTTACTAAGAACTAAAGGAAAAGATTGATTCAGTATCGCTGTCATTGTCTTTTTATTATACCGTATCTATAAAACTCTTACAAATATTGAGAAATGTTATAATAATCTTGATGTTAAAATTATTTATGGCATCCCATTTGTGCAAAAATATTTATGCATTGATTGGTAGAAAGGCATAAATATCCAGTAAACATGTATTTCCTGAAACTGTATTTATCCACGTATGCAACAAAGTGTTCACACGCACAGAGATCAAAAAATCATCTAAGTGATTAAGTGTGCTTGAACTATTGCCCAAACATCCCTGAAAACTGCATCATTGTCTCTACTCTAGTTGCTTGATTGCAAAACTACATGCACTTCATGATATCTCTGACTCTTGTTCCACATCTGGTAGGCATGGGTCACTGCAAAAGTATAATGTAGTGATTTGTCCACGTTTCCCCACTATTTATGTTTTTTAAGCAAAGTCAAGCTTGTCTTGATCCTGATGAGGTGGCATTATGTAGTTTTCTGAAGTGTAGGACTGTTTTATTTTTAAGTTGTAATGTACTCTATCAATGAAACTTATTTTCAACAGGCTATATGACATCATCTCTTTGTTGCTGGAACATGGCGCAGATGGGAGCCTGGGAGATGAGGATGATTGGACACCACTCCATTTTGCAGCTCAAAATGGCGATGACAGGACTGTTCGACTCCTGCTGGACAAAGGTGCTGTCATCAATGCCCAGGAAAAAACCGGCTGGATGCCCTTCCACCTGGCCTGCCAAAATGGACATGAAACTGTGGTGCGCCTGCTGCTTTTGCGACAATCGCAGGAAGCTGTCGTAGAACAGGAGAAGGCAAACGGGAGGACACCGCTCCACTTGGCCTCCATCTACGGGCATCTCAGTATCGTGAAACTCCTCCTAACTCATGGAGCAGATCCCAATGCGACAGACAAATGTCTGTGCACTGCTCTTCACCTATCAGCCGAGGAAGGCCATAACAGAGTAGTCAGACAGTTGATACAGAGTGGAGCGACTGTTGACATTGCAGACAGCAAAGGGAATACTCCACTTCACCTGGCTGCTCTGAAGGGTCATACAGGCATATGTAGGCAGCTGTTGTCAAACGGAGCCAACCCAGATGCCACTACTATCCAGGGATGGACCCCCATGCACCTGGCTGCCCTAAAGGGACATGAAGCAACACTGGTCCAACTGGAGAGTCAGGGTGGTTGTGTAAATGCAAGAGGTGAGAACGGATGGACTCCACTACACCTGGCCTGTCACCAGAGTAAGCCAGATTTGGTAGCAAAACTCTTGTCAGCCAAGGCTGACCCACATGTCACAGAGGAGAGTAAAGGATGGACACCACTACATGTGGCCTGTAAAAGTGTGAGTTTTCCAAGTGTCCTCCACTTGATATTCCATGGTGCAAATGTCAATGCTTTAAATTATGGAAATGCCACACCTTTACACCTGGCTGCCCAGCACGGCTGTGTACCCATTGTAAAAGCTTTACTGATGAATGGAGCAGACGGGACACTGCTGGATTCTTCTGGATCCACAGCTTTAAATGTAGCTCAGCAGAGTGAAAAGTTGGAAATAGTGGAATTACTAGAAAATGGATGTTAACTATCATGAGGATGACAATATAATGGAGAAGTTGCACTATAGAGGAGGGATTATCAGGCAACTTAAAGCACGATATTGATGATTTTTTCACAGAAAAAAGACCAGTTTTGCAACGCATAAGAAAACCAAATCAATTTCACAAACCCATCTATATTTTGAATGTTGTCAGACCATTGCACAATTGAAAGCAGAAATCCATTGCTGTCCTTGCTTAAAAAAACAGCGTCCGATTTTTACAGTAATTATTTCCCGTAAATTCCACAGACGTGCCACACGATCAGGCATTTGTATTGAAAATAATTACTTTAAACTCTGTGAATGCTTGACAGGGTCATTATTGTGATAAACTGTAGTGAGCCACCCACATGGGGGGCACAATCGGGTGAAGTATACTATTATGACAAAGTATATTGATTCTTCTTATTGAATCCCTGTGCTTGTTTGCTTCTTTATGTGTGCTTTCCTGTCGACTGGAAGATAGAAATGATATAGTAAAAAGTGTTGCTGTTACTAAGGCATTCTTTTGGTTAAACCTGTCAGACTGCAGGTATTATTTGTCCAATCTGGTTAAATGATATATATCAGAATCGACATAGCCATTTTTAACAGCTCCATGTGAGAATTTGTGATTAAAAATCCATGTATGCTTCATGACCAGCCACGATAATTCCTTACAGACTGAAGGAGTCACTTCCCAGCATGTGACACACTCATTTACCACAGTGACACCTTATTAAATTGAAATGAAATGCATGGTTTCGGGAGCTGTATTGACCTACACATTCACAGGGTTTTTCCTGGAACCACAGTGACTGACTTAGATGTAGTGCTAGGAGCTGAGCTGAATCAAATGACTGTAAATGAACAGAGCAGAGGTATATTTAACCTGAGCTTGGATTTTTCTTTAAAACATGTTGCTAAGTGAATGTCTGCTGTATAATTTTTAAATTGCTATTTTATTCTGAGTTTATTTTCCCCCTTCACAGCATCTCTGACCCTGAGCAAATTAAGTGCTGTCTGTTTACTTGTGTGGATTTTCCTTCTTTGTTGATTTTGATTACATCGTGACAGCATGAAACCATCAGTCCTCTTCTCCTGCTCATTAAAAGAACTGGGTAAACCATTTCTTTCTTTGTGTCTTGTCATTTGTCTTTTTACCTGACCAATATACTATTAGAAACAATAGATTATGTAAATGATGGACAAATTTTTCAAGTCTAAAAACCTGGATCCACTGTAGAGGTGCCTCCAGAAGTGCATTCTTTCCATTGGCCAGCAGGGACACGACACTCTTGGTTGTGAAAACAACTCCTCCCCTTGCTCATCATGTTCAAGATGGTAAAGGCGAAGGCAAACAGCTTAGTGTTTCACAACGAGACGTCCTTAACTAATGCGTGACATCATGGTCGCTATATCCATCTTTTAATTACAGTCTGTGCTTTGAACCACTTGACTAAAATACTAGAGTCTCAATACAAACTATAACCTATAGAAAACAGTCAAATCCTTTACTTTAAAAACATAAGATTTTTGTTTAATTTACACCTGCAAACAACTTCTAATGATTTTAACAGATTTTTCCTCCTTCCTATATCCAAATTTATAATGTCATGTAGTTTTATATCAGAAACCCAACAAGGTAAAGTATATTGTTGACCCTATTTTCATTGAACAGAGTTTGAAAAACAGGCATTGTGTTATGGAAAGAATCTCTGTTGCAGAGTTCTGTTTATTTCAGGTCGGGTTGGATGTGAAGCAGATTATAGTTGAAAGTGTCCTTTAACTGCAGCAATTCACATTTGTGTGGTTGTTATCCACTGTCAACAGTCAGATGACAATTTAACAGATGTGAATGACACTTATCCGTGGAAACCAGAGCTGTGTCATTGTGTAAACTGTCTAACAGCATTTCTGTCCTACTAGTATTCAAATCAAACAATTCATTTAAAAAAACATGAAACAAACTATACAGGTCTTCTGATGCTACTTCCTAAAAACCTCTTGCTTTTCTTTAATCAAGCCCACCTAAATCGATGATTCTGCCTCAACCTTTTTACACGTACAGTGACACTTTGGAAACCTTCTATCTTGGTCACTAATTGGGTTTGAAGGCACCTAAACAAATTTTATTTTCTAATAGGGAGACCAGCAGGAAGAAGATAATGCCGTGTAAGTTGCCACTAACGCAGACACCAACAGCATCAGAGAGAAAGAAGAAAATTGCATTGTTGTGGTCTTTAGCTTCACACTGCGGCATGCTATAGTTCATCCACTTTTTTTCTTAGTGAATGTATTCATTTAACATATATTATTCACAGAGAATTGAACAATAGCTTAATTAAACATTCTCTGTTCTTCCCCTCTGTGCTCTGATGTCTTGTGTGATGCAGTTATACAACTTTGTGGAGTTTTAATCGAAATTAAACTCAGACTTCACGGCCTAATTGCTTTGAAGTGACGCTAGACAACAGTTCACGGTGATGTATTCACACCAAAACAAAGGCTCTACTGGCTTTGTGTAACTCTTTGCAATATTGCATACTAGTGCTTTCAAAAGCTTATCAAATAGTATCATGTGGATATGAGTCTGCTGATACGTTTTTAAATCTCATTGTCTTATGCTGTCTTAACCCCTCATGCACTGTTCAGAATATTTAGCCAACTTTTAAAGCATAAATGATGCCAAGAAGGACTCTTTGACATTCACAGCTCTTATTTTAATGATAGGAATTAATCTGGCCATTTACTTGGTATATTTAGCTTCTCAGAAGAGAGCCATTATGCTCTCTGCAGAGAACCCTCTTTAGCAGGGTTAAACTCACCTTTGAGCTGAGCCCCGTGGTGTTAAGCAGCTGCAATCATGACTGATGCAGCTGTGTCTTTTGACCCAGGTGTGCAGCCTCAGCAGGGGCAAGCAGGCATCTTTGGTGCTTGCTACAATAATTGAGTGAGTGATCTGTCATGCCTCATGGGAGATGATTTTTTTTTCAGAGTGATGACATAGAAAACATTTTTTTGGCACTGTGATCTCTCTGTGACCTCTCGCTCTGCGAGAAGACCCCACCTCGGCCTGTCTAAATACCGAGCATTAGTGCTTGCTGTTTTTCACTTGAGTGAACCATCCTTCACATTATCAATTGAAGCATTTCAGTCATACCTGTGACTGCATTAAAAGTGACTTTTACATTGAAACACTGAGAAATTAATCAACATGCCCAATTATGATTCCTTGAAGATTTTAAAATGGAAATGTGTATTCATATTTTTTGTAATATAATCCAAAAACTACTGAATTATTACCTCATTGTTCTAGTTTATTCCTATTATGCTTTTATGCTTCATTTCCCTAGTGTTGCGATTTGTTATTAATGAGTTATTAATTAAGCTCACTGCTTTCTAGCAATGAAACTACACTTTCCAACACACACTCATGCTTCATAATTCAGTACATCAAATTTTGGGAAAGTTTCACTCCCTTGAGGCTGTAGCAGCATCTCCCTCAAACGTAAAGTTAATACATCTCTAGTAATAGATTTGACCTGTGTTTCCTATTTTATTCTTCAAACTTATTTGTAGTTCAAAGAGTGTTAAATGATTTCATTATTGAAAGTTTAATATTTTTCGAGACTATATATTGAAAAAAAGAGAACTAACAGTCATAAGGCTGAGCAGTGATTTGAGTGTTTTAGTGCTGCTGAAGAGCATCATTTGCACATTAGTGCAGAGTAATTAGCCATTGTTTGGCTTTCTAATAATGTTTTTTTTCAGCAGGCTATGTAAAATATCTTAATCAATGCTTTTAGCCTAGCATTGCCCCTCTCCAACTTACACAATGCATGTCTTGTTTTTATTCTTTCTTAGAGATTGCTGAATTGGCTTTTAATGGATAGATTAAAAGAAATATAGCATCTAAATATATAGTTTTGTCCTTGGGGGTTTACATTAGGGGTTACAAACAAAGACAATACACTTTGTTTTTCTTGTACATATATTAATATGCTATTCTTTAATTGTTCTTACCCCAGCCTTGTCTAAATTGGCTCAATGAAAATTATCTCAATAAAACATTTAAATGTAATTGTCAAAACAGTCTGGGAAACAAAATGGTTTTAACAAGCAGCAAAGAACATTGTGTATCATCAGGATTTCAATATAACCTGAGAGTAATTGGTAGGTTTTTCATTCTCCAGACTTTAATGGAATGATGGGAAGGACAATGAGTTTGATTATATGAGATTCACTTCAAGGGACAACGACAACTAGAGAAAACAAAAGTTCATATTCCTGGGATGTTGGATTTTCTGTCAAAATAAGCAATTTATGGGAAATATAAATGTTTTTTAACAACAACAACAATAATAATGATAAGAAAGTATTTACATTAGGTCTACATTAGATCTCTAATTTCTATTGCACATGACCTTTATCAAGTAATTGAAACCAATCAGGAATATACATGTGAAGAAACTCTCCTGCATTCAGATGTCCTAATATAGAGAAGGCAAAGGAACAAAAAATAAATGCTCATTAGAGTTTCCCTGTTGTTTAAGAATAAATTAATGGATATCTTCAGAATAGACATATAAAGTAGAAAATGTCTTAATTTTGAGTGTGTATGTATTGTATTGAAAAGCTGACATATTTTATAGTCCATGATGTAGTTTAGTCTTTTAAGAGCATTTCTAGCATATTTTGTGTAAGAAACTGGGGGATTACATGTGTTAGTATCCATGTGTTGTTTATGACATGAAAAACAACCGTGCTGATTTTGATGTTCTAGATAACAAAGCGCAGTGTGCCAGACATACATAATCAAAGCAACAATGATAGAAGTAATACCTGGCAAGGTCATGGGTTGATAGAGCATGTCAGGTAAACATTTCAGCTGGGAATGATTTATGTTGGAACATAAGCTGAAGTTAGACTGTTCAGTCATTTTGTTAAAGTCAACACGTGAGTCCAGTGGGCTTGACAGAAAGGTCTTATTGACATTGTGCAAAACATTTTTCTCTTCAAGGCACTGAACGACTTGGGGACAGCAAACACTTACAAGGTATCAAAAAGTATAGCAAATATTGAATTTTTTTGCACTGCAGAATAATAACACAAATACATATTTCCTATGTTAAGCAACCCTCAGAGGTCCTTAGGGACATTTATTGTTTTTTGCATTTTTAATTTTAAACCATTTTCACTGTGTTGAGTGGAATATAGCCAAATTTGTCAAAGAATTTTCTTTTTAATTATATTTTATAATTGTGGTGTAAATTCATTGAATTAGCCTAAAATGGCTAAGCTACAGAAATGCATCCACCTTAGTCCCTTTGGACAAAAATGTCCACATTGAAACCCATTATAAACGCTATTTTTCACGCCAGAAAAATTACGGTCAAAGGGATCGTCAGGTTTCCAGCTTAGGTTTCGTTTTGGACTACAGGCCTTAGAGTTGTAATTTTTTTATTTGTCCACCGGGTGGCGCCCTTGCTTCACATTTGACCTCTGCTGGAAAACAGCGGGCTGCTTGGACAGACCTGCCAGAAATGAAGCCTCATCTCCGGCGTGCAGCAGCGGCTTCGCCCGCTGATCGGGCGGGACCATTTTTTGGTCCCTAGGACCATGAGAGGGTGCATTTTTTTTTTAGTCAACAGGAAATGACGTATTTGTTGTCACGTGGTATCGCACGTGTCTGCTGGAGAAAGGAGTCCCACGCAACATGCCCCGGTTCTTCGTCGCGACTTACCCCGGGAAGAAGCACTATTTTCGGCCTAGAAGAGCAGCATTGACCGCCTGGAGACCGTTTTGGGCTCCGGAACAAAAAATTAAAAGTAGATCGAAATTAATTTTGGTGCCAATCTTTGGACCATCTAAAGGCCTAATTATAATAACAATCAAATATTACTTCAAATGTTTTTTTGGGAAAATATTTAGTTTTTTTGTTTTTTGGGGCTAAAAAAACAGGGCGCTCATGTAATACAACTGGGATTTAAAGGGTTAAAACAACGAAAATATAATTAAAACTTTATATGAATATTTCAGGGAGAAGTAGTTTTAAAAGACTGACCAATTTAAAGTGGAAAAAAATATTAATACATAATATTTTTATTGCACTTTTTGGGGAATGGACATTTATGTCCATTAGGGACCAAGGTGGATGCATTTTTTAAGGATCTCCAAGGAAGCAAACACACTGGACAATAATAATGTCCAAACATTTCTCTCCTTGGACAAGCTGCCAGTAGCACAAAGCCTACGTTATGTAAAACATCACTCAGATACAGCGTGTTTCTGTTTTATTTCCTCCCACCTTCACCTCTTTACTTCTTGTTTAGATTGTATTCAATCTCTGCAGATGAATAAGATGAATAACAACTGTTCTTATACCGACAGCCAATATTGTGACTGCTCACTTCCTGTCAGTCTCAACAGGCTGTTTGGTAATCTCATGCCTTTTTGAGTACAAGTCATGCATGGCATGCAGGATTGTCAGACATCATGTAAGCACACAAGTATACTGCATTGCACAAGATAGGACATGACATGGCTATATCCCGACACAGCGTGATTCAGCTAAGGTAATATTTTCATTGTAAATTTATCTGAACATGAAGGTGACCTCTAAATATGTGCAGCTAAACAAAATGCTTTGGAAACTGGTAAATAATGTTCAAGGTTTTACCTATTTCCCTATTTTATGCAGTATTATACAGTTTAAACAGTATGTTAACAGAGCATAATAATGCAGTTGCAGCAAACTCTTCAGTATCAAAAAGGGTGTTGCAGGTTCCTTTAAATATGCAGGACTGTCTTCACATTGTAGCCACTGACATAAAGGTGTACAGTGTACGGCATTTTCTCTGTCTCATTGGGGAGTGACAGACTATAAGAGAGCCATTACTGACTCCTATGAGAAGGTAATAAAAGTAAATAGGGAGAACTGCAGCTGATCTAATTCATTTTTACACACAACAACAAAAAGGTTAGATTTGTTGTTTTACTAGAATTGCATTCAAGGTTTATAGAGCATTCTCATCTTTCTCAGTTTTTATTTAGTCATTAGTCATGTGCAGCAGGTCTTTAAGCTAAAATTCACTATGTACACTATAGCTATAGCAAAGAGGTGTTAACAATTACATCGTGGTTACAGTAGATTTCCTGAAGAAGTTTAAATGAAGCATAATTTGCTTCTTTTGGCCACTCCCTTGTCACAAGCGGGTCGCTCCACATGTTTGATTTGGCAGAGATTGCATTCTTGACAAAACCTAAAATGGGATTTGTACTGTATTTCCAGATGGAATCAAACCAGCGACCATTTGATAAACCTTGTAAATCCTCTTCATCATTGATGCCTGGGTGTCTTTATTGCAACACCTGAGACAGTAGCCACGCTGATCATTTTATTGAAGATTAAAGAATTTTGACAGCTTTTAACTCTCAGTGGTGTGCCTGTATTTGTTTGATAAAGGAACCTTTATACCTGGAAATGGCTAATGATGTCAGAAAAAAGTGCATATTAGCTGTGTTGATAATGGCCTGACTTCCTATTTTACATTCCTCTACAATCTCAAAAATCTCTTAAACCATTTTAAACTGTCTCCTTGAAAGTCTCCTTTGAAATCACCACTGTCAAAGAAAATTCAAAGATAGAAAACATGAACTGAAAATATGCTACCCTTGAACACTTCTTCACAGCAGTCTTAATGTCACAATCTTGAGGTAAAGACTGATTCAATACATTCAATACAAGTGTAAATGAAGGTGAGAATTGTGTCTTGGACTATTGGAAAGTGCAGAAAACCTTTAATTAGTCTCTGTCTGTGTAGATATAGTGCACCTTTAATCATTCCTCTTTCCATTTATTTATTTTTTAATATAGGAAAAACGTTGTAAAAGATCGAATAATACAAATAATTGAGGTTTTTAAAAACCTTTAACCTTCTTCTCTTTTGTAGTGGTATGCCACTTAGGTGACAGACGTGTCTCAGTAAATCAGACACAAATAATGATTGTCAGGCTGTATCTGTGATGCCTTAGCTGCAAGGATGTTGATATGGTCTCTTGGGTCGATAGCTGATGACAAAGCAAAGACTGCCATAGTCCAAGGATGGGCAATGTGCCTCAGATGCTGAGAGGAAAAGGAGTCAAGATAAAAAAAAAAACCCAAACTGAACCAAAAAACAATAGGATCAAAGATGGTATTTTCTGCATATTGTAAAAAAAAAAATGTAAGGGGTGTTTTCATTTTTTAGATTTATAATAAGTTATGAGTATAATATAATAGTATAATATTTCAGTAGGTTCTGTCTATCTATCTGTATTTTTTTAAGCTGCATTCTTAATTATCAGTCATTCATATCTGCATATCTGTTGGGTTTCTAGGATATTCTCCAATCAATCACGTTGGGTGAGTGCTGAGTATTTGTATATGGGTGCATGAGGGTGGGAATGCATGTTTGTGTCTGTGTGTGCCTGTTTGTCTGTGTCTATATGTCAGGTCGGGTCTTACACTCCACCTCTCTGGGAACTCCCAGGCCCTCCAAAGGCCTATCTCCCCTCACCACACTCCCTGCCGGTAACTGATGCCCTCAGGCATCAGTGCGTTGGTGGTTCTTGGTGTCCGGGGCTGGGCGCTCAGGTATGTACCAGCTCACCTCCGGTGACTACTTGGCGGGGCCTGGTGCTTGTTGCTCGGTCAGGCCTCTTCCCGGGGAAAAGGGGGCCCTCGGGCCTCCGGGCTTGCAACTCGGTTCCCTCTGGCACAGCTGGCTGCTGGCAGAGCCGGCGGGCACGCCGGCTCTGCCACTACAGCCCCCTCTAGCTTCTGCTCCGTGGCTACTGGGTGACCCTTCATCAGCTCTTCCCAGGAGGGTTGCACGGATGCCCCTCCGGTGGTCCTCCTTGGGCTCTCGCACTCTGGGGCCTCTGGATGTTTGGAGCCTGGATCTCCTCCATGCCTGCTTCATGCCCTGGGGAACGGGGCTATGGCTCTCTACATCCTCTAGCGGACCATTACATGGGGAAACCTTTTGAATACAAGCGCGCTGATCCACACAGGTGTGCACACGGTGTTCACTGTTCATAGACATAAACTACACCTCTATTGGCTGCTATTTCCAAGCATATTATGCGCTGTCAGTCCTGCTTGCTACACAACAACATTCAATATTTAGTATTTACTGCTGTTTACACTTAGCTAGATTAACGTGATGGTGTTGTGTTTAGTATGTTGCTCTGTTTTTTTGGCTTGTTTTCTCTTCTTTTTCTCTCAACAGGTGATCCAGGAGATTTTTTTTCTCTTCTTTCTCTTTTTAAGTGCCCTTTCTCACTGTCCCTCTTCCCTTCTGTTTTTCCTTTTCCTTCATCTTTCTTTCTCCCTTTCCTATCCCTCAGTCATGCCTGTCCCGTCTGTAACAACTGAAAATAAAATAAAATAAATAATAACAACAAAGGTTGATCAAATGGACCAATGGACCTGAATAACGATCAGTAATTCCAGTTGAATCCTAATAAAGTGCTTCATAAGCACAAAAGATCCAGATGGAAGAAGACGTAGAGGAGGTAAAGAGAATGAAAAAGCTCAGTAACTTAACAATTTGCTTTCAACATCATACTTTCTTGCATATCAAACTCCATTGTAGTATTTTTATTTTATCATACAACTTAAGTTGAAACATTATATATATATATATATATATTGCATTATAGATGTTTACTTTGAACCTCTTCGAAGGTTTTAACCTACTTTTACAAGTTGTTTTTGCAGCTGTTTAATTAGTGCTACTACAAGCTGCTTCCACTCCAGTGGCATCATGCTTAATATTCATAACCTGTTACTAAGATGCAGTAAGAACACAGATTAAAAACATAGATGATTAAAATCTTCATCAACACTTTTTCCAAATCTTGCAGTTGAATTTTATATTAAGGCCTGCTGACAGAACTCTATTAAAAAGTTCTTCAATTTAAGCAGTGAGTTTGACTTCGCAGTATTTAAATTTGCAATTTATGTTTTTTCTTCTTCTTCTTTTATTCCCTCTGATCCATAGAGTGTCATGCATTATGTAGTAGCTTGGTTGTGGCACAGCACGAGTGGGTGTACCTTAAGCGGTGGCTGGCTCAGGCTTGGCTCTCCACCATTGAAGTTAGATTACTAACGCAGATAGTTAACCTAGCTCTCACACACACGCTCTCCCACCGCCTGTTGCCAAGGCTGGCTGATAAAGAAGAAAGCTTTGATTGTAGATTTTTTTGCTTTGGTTGTTATGGCTTTTAAAATCACGTATATTAAAGTGTAAAATTCACGATCCACCCCTCATTTCTTTATATTCTGCTTCCAATGTCATATGCTGTGGGAGTGTCTGGTCGGGCATGGTCCAGGTTCCTGTCATCCGTCCTTTGGGGTGGAGTTGGCCAGCTCATCACCTGTTTTCAATCTCCGGGGCTCCACCTAGAGGGTTTTTAAGCCAGCACTGCCTGCCACTCCTCGCCAGTTCGTCCTGCTACCATCTGTGATTCATCACCCGTCGCACTCACCAGTAGTGCTGGTTCCGTCTCCATCCTGTTTTTCCGTCTGCTCGGAACCCAAGGACCACATACACAACTTCTCCTCAGCCTGCCCTTCAGTCCATACTCTCCACCTCCTTGGAATCTGGACCGGACTGTCCCCACTCTCGATCCTCTCTGGAATGCTCCCATGGCAGCCTTTTCCCCCGCTTAATAACCAGGGTCTCCAAGTAAGCCCAAGACTATCCACTGGCACTCCATACCTCTGTCCCTTACTCGTTTGTCACTCAGTAACACCCTTCTCCTGTGTTTACAGAAAGTTCCCGTTCGAGTTCTCCCTGTGCTCTACGCCTGTTTCCCCGCCCACGGATTTCCCTTAGTTTCTGCGAATGGTTTCTGTTAAACCCAGTTCTGTTCACGTTTTTGTTCCTTCTAATAAATTATACATAGTTCGAGCAATTGAGTCTGCTTTTGAGTCCACCGCATCCTTGTTTGTGACATCCAAGGTGTTAGACTTATGCTCAAGCATAAAACAAGCACATAGAAGCAATATTAAATTGTATCTGTAGGTGTTTTTTCCAAGCAGCCTGCTTTTTCTATTGCTTTTGTTGAACAAAGTATGACAGGCATAAAATTATATTTTTGCACCAACAAGATGATTCCAAAAGAGCTACTAGCTGAAAACTTGGCACATCTTCGCATGTCGTCCAGTGCATCCTTCAAACATTTTAGAAAACTGCACAAGTGGAGGGCAAAAGATGTGCCAGGCTTTAGAAATCTATAACAGATGAACAGTATCTGAAAATTATGTCTTTAAGAAATAGGGCCTGACACAGAACCTGAGAGACTCTGTTGCTCCTGTACACTGGAGCCTCATCAGAAATGTTCTCAGAGACAGAATCAAGAAGCCATTTTTAAGAAAGGGAAGCAGGGAGGCAAGGCTGACCTGTTGCAAGCTATACAACTGCACAGTGGGAACTTTGAAAGGCATAAAAACAGTATGCCTTTACATGAACAGGGTGATTCTCAAATAGCTATTAACTGAAAGAGAGAGTTTTAGCACTGAGAGTGTACAGCAATCTGTAAAACATAGTGGTGGTTCTGTTATGGTTTCGGGCTGCATCTCAGCTCAAAGCCAGTGTTGTAGACCTTGCCAAATTCAGAAGAGATTTGATTTTGATCCGCCACACAATACTTTTTGTGTAATGCTTGATTGGCAATGACTTCATTTTTCAGAATGACACTAATCCCAAACACACTCTGTGTGCAGAAGAACCCAGAGTGGAACACTATCAGTCGTAGGCTGACCTCGCCAGAGCCCGGACCTGAACATTATTGAAGCAGTGTGGGATCAACTTGAACAGAACAGAAGGCAGAAATATCCAAAGATGAGCTTTGAATGACCTTCAAGAATTCTGGGGAACTTTTCCAGAAGATTACCTAAAGAAATTATAAGAAAGCTGTGTAAGATAGTTCAGGCTGTGTTGAAGAATGAAGGTGCTTATACCTAATAATGACTTTCAAGCTCATTAGAACTGTACAAACTCCATTTTTGCTTCATATACTGTATTTTCACCTATGTTTGCACATTTCAGTATATTGCTGCATCTATTTCACATTTCCCAACAGAATATAAAGAAAATCTTTGCAAGCACTGTATTGGTATTGGATTTTTTATGGGGACTGGCCTTGCTTGCTGTTGATGTTTGGTATGTACTTGCTCCACACATTATAAAATAATATTACCTTGCAGTCATTTTAATGCCTTCTACACTTTCTTTTTTACATCTCATTCCTGATATGCATGCCGATGTAAAAGCCGTGGCCGCAGTACTCCAGCCTCTGAGCAACTTTATCCCTGAGAGAATAAACGGAGCGGAGTGAGTGTTACTTTCCCTGGTGATTTTCAAACAGCTAAGCAAATATTACCAAACACAAATAGTCTCTCTGTAAGCTAAATATACAGAGGCCACATTATCCAGGAAAAACATTAAGCTGGGATAGGATCCATCCATCCATCCATCCTTCGTGCTATTTAATTTCACTAGCTAAATTCTGGGCAGTATGATTGTCCCAGATCCCAGGTTTAAATCTAGTCTGGGGCATTCTTGCATGACTTTTTAAATTAGTTCAATTAAATTCAATTCAGTTTTATTTATATAGCTCCAAATCACAAGAGCAGCCCCCTCAGGGTGCTTTATATTGTAATGTAAACACCCTGCAATATCAGTTTTTTCTCTCCGTGTCTGCTTTTAGTTTCTCCAGGCTTCAGTTCGTCAGACTTCCCACAGTCCAAAGTTATACATGTTAGGTTTATTGGTGAATCCAAATTGCCCACAGGCTTGAATTTGAGTGTGAATGGTTGCCTGTCTCTTATGTGTCAGCCCTGAAACAGATTAGTGACCTGTTTCTTGCCCTATGACAGCTGGAATATGCTCCAACATTTCTTTTGAATTCCAAGGTTTGGCCCTGTGGGTTTTCTATTTTCCCACTGGTTTTTGCCACTGATTTGGCTTACTGACCAGTTGACACTGTTTGCAGGTTTTCTGCGCTGAGCAGGCTTAGAGCCTGGGGGTATAGACTGAGTACTACAACAGTCTGGTGAAGAATAACAAAAAGAGGTCTAGGTTAAATACTGAAGAAGAGAGTGATGAAAAACAAATGTGGCGACTGAATCCCAAGCGACCTCACCCATTTCCTGAGTGAGGTAAGCAGCAGAGTTATCAGGTGCACACACACCCACTCAAGTAAGGAAGGGAGAGTGACAGTTAGGGTGGAAGAAGAGAGACAACTAGAAGTTAGGACAGATGTGGAGGACTGGTCGCACCACGACAAACACAGGCGCAACTGAGACAGGTAGGGTAGCTGTGCTCAAAACCATGTGGCTGTTGGATGTTGGAGTTTGACCTTTTTCTAAAGTGTCATCTGTCCTTTATCTTTTATTAAATAATTTCCCAAAACACACCGTGTATTATATAATAGGAATGGATCTATATACCAACTATTGATATAGATAAATGGGAATGCAAAAAAAAAAAATGCCACAAAGGGGCGCATACTGTAACTAATCTGTGGTAAGGTAATATTACTGAAGAAAAGACTGAGTAACTTTTCTTTGACTGAACAAGTATCTCTCAGCCTCTTGCGCTCTGACAGCAGTTACACATTGCTGACATTTTAAAACATCACTTTAGTGAGCAAAGTGCAAAAAAAAAAGAAAAAGAAAAAAGAAAACAATAAAAATGTGTGGAAATCATGACATTAATGCTATACTAGAGCAAATCCCCCAGTCAAGAGTTTAGACAAGAAGAGCAATATTCATATTTTTAATGGGAATTTAATTGAACCTCAAAATCAATGCAATTATTTAATAACTGTTTATTTCCTTGAGTGGTGATTGAGCTGTTGGACAGCTACCAGTAAAAACACATTTCAAAAAGGTCAGACAGAAACTCTGTTTTTTCTCATTGTAGCACGGGATGATGACACAGACTTCTCTCTGATTCAAATGTTTTTTTTCTCCTCCTAAATAACGCATTATCCGCCTGACAAATTTTGTGAGATGAAGGAATGCATCACTACTAGCAATATGTTAGGGAAACAATTTAAATTGTGTAAGTTACATTAATAACAGATGAATGATTAAATATGGCTAGATACTTGAGCCAATGATAGTCCACACTAATGAATTACTAAAAGAAGTTTAATAACTCGGGAAGTGCAACCCCAATCCTAAAAATATGTAATGCTCTGCAAAATGTAAATTAAAACTGAATGATTTGCAAATCTCTTAAACCCACAGTTCATTGACAATAGAACATAGCAAACAGATCAAGTGTTTAAACTGAGAAAATATACCACTTAGTTGCGGCAGTGTTTGTTTGTGTTTACCACTGTCTAAGATCCACTCTTCTTTTAGCAACAATCCAAAAACTGAAGAGACTAGCTGATGGACTTTTAGGAGAGGACTGTTATCCCTCTTTTGGCTGATACAGAATTTTAGCTGCTCAATCATCCTGGATATTGTTTTAGCACTCATCATTAGTGATGTTCGATTCGTGAACGAATCGTTCAATACTCGAGAATCACTTTACTGACTCGTGAATCATGATTCACAAGCCCAACTGACTCACTGACTCATCCCTGTTGCTGTTAGCAAACTAATTCCATTAGTAGAAATATATCTAGCTTATAATTAAAATTGTGGGGGGGAAAACAACAGGCAGTTTCGTAACAAAAGCATTTCTGCTCTGAACTGGAAGAAAAAACCCTGAGTAGAAGCTCACATCAAGAAAATAGCTCCTCGGTTCAGAGTAGCATCGCGCTGCTAACATGCTAACAACACATTTGAGCTACTCACCCCCTCCCTCCTGTGCTGAATCATAGAGCGAACGAATCACTCAGGACTCACTCACCCCCTCCCTCCTGTGCTGAATCAAAGACAGAGCGAACGAATCACTCACTCACTCACCCCCTCCCTCTTGTGCTGAATCATAGAGCGAGCGAACGAATCACTCACTCACTCACTAACCCCCTCCCTCCTGTGCTGAATCAAAGAGCGAACGAATCACTCAGGACTCACTAACCCCATCCCTCCTGTGCTGAATCAAAGACCGAGCGAACTAATCACTCACTCACTCACTCACTCACTCACCCCCTCCCTCCTGTGCTGAATCAAAGACAGAGCGAACTAATCACTCACTCACTCACTCACCCCCGCCCTCCTGTGCTGAATCATAGAGCGAGCGAACGAATCACTCACTCACCCCCTGCCTCCTGGCTCATAGCTTCTTCTTCTTCTTGGTTGGCAACCAATGTTAAGGCGCATTACCGCCCCCTGGCTCACAGCGCAGTGGACATTTAGATGAGAAAATATATATTAGACACACTTAAGGAAAATACTAATAAAATACAAATAAACAAAATAAATGTTTATTAAGCAATTTTGATAGGAAATTGCTTAATTTTAGAAATGTTTTTGCTCTTTTTTCTCTATAAAATAGTTTTTTTTTTTTGTTTTTTTTAATCTTTCATCTTAGCAGTGGGATTTACATGAAAAGGGAAACAAATTAAGTTTGAGTGAAAATGTAAAAGTTTTGCACTCTCTCGTCAACTGACTCAGTGAATCAAATGACTCAAAACACCCGATTCACTTTGGTGAGTGACTCATTAACACTCGATTCAGTAAAAAGAATCAAATTTACCATCACTACTCATCATACCTCTGAGGTATTTTTACTTCTTTTATTTTCCTGGTAAGCATTTCATTGTGGCATCAACAAGTTTAGGTAAAGCAACATGAATGAGGGATGACCTTCCAGCAGGAAAGGACCAGATATGGGGTAAAAGACAGAGCTGTGGAAACCGTTCTGATGATCCAGAGCAATAACCTAAATAAAGGCTAAGCTAAAGGCTAGCATGTGGGGTGTGTAGTCTTTTATATTGTGTGGAAATGTGTTTGAATGATAACATGTCTTACTGACTTAATTTATGCTACTACGGTTATGTCTGTTTGCAGTGCTATTTGCCTATGAAGAGTGTTTCCAACCCCCCAAACCTCTCCTGTACATAGGGTTGCCAACTCCCTGAAAAATAAATAAGGGACACCTCGTGGCCAGGGCCGGGCGACCCAGTTGTCTTCACCCTTCCCAGTGTGGTGAATTTTCTAGCTCTTTTTTTGTGTGTGAAATTATTTTTTTAACCATTTGACTTGAAGTTGATTTAAGTAGATGCATATTCTATTCTTTGTGATATGAACACATGTGAAACAAATGATCATTTAGCCATTTATTTTTAGCTCAAAATGACAACATTAACACAGTAAAACAGGTCTCCTTCTTAAACAGAAGCCTGTCATGCTTAACTTTTGAGAATATAAGTAAATCTTTCTTTAAAATAACTCTGTCCTGCTTAACTTAAAATAATAGAAAACAATAGAAAGAAAAATATTCTTGTAACAGTGCACATTTAGTGCATTTAGTACAATTGGCTTCAGTTGAGGTATTATTTCAGCTTTTCTAATGCTAATCAGCTGCTCCTGTTTGTAAACCCGCTTGTTCCCATGATTATGCATCATAACTCATCATCATTATTCATCTATGTATTACTTTTATGTATTAGTCATCAATTTGTTGTAATCATCTATCCTTGCAGTTGTTTATTACACAAAATAAATTATATTATCACACTTCTGGCCACATAGCGCTGATATTCACTGCACATGCCCATATTAACGTTTTCCAGCCAGGTGTTTTCCTTTTCCCATTCTTCCCTTTCTCTGAGGGGAACAAACATTGCTGCTCTAATGCTGGGCTTACACTGTGCGATTTTTGGCCCATTTTGAGCCGATTTTTGAGTGATCGGACCGATTTTGGCCTTCATTGTGCGTCGTGTAGTATACGTGGGGTAACGAGAAGTGATTAACACCTCACGACCAGCTCCCGATCATCAATCGCTCGTGAGGGTGTCACCACAGGCGCTCACACTGCTCACGCGCAAACGTAAACGTTGGTGAAAAAGACGGAGCAGCACGGCTGTGCAGCGTGTGATCTGGACACAAGCGATGGAGGCACAACTTGTAGAACTTTGGAAAGCTCATCCGAGCCTTTTCGATGTGGCATCACAAAATTATCACGACCACAACAACCGTGAAAATAGTTGGATTTACACTGCTGCTCAATCACAGCTGCCTGATCAATGTTTTTCATTAGCAATTTAGCAAAGTTGATGGTGGTGTGTCTGTGTGAGTGAAAGACAGAGAGAGAGCGCGAGCGACAGATTTTCTGTTATAACCTTCATGTTATGGAGGCACAGTGTGAGCACTCAGGTCGCATCAGAGCATCGGGCGGTATAGTGTGAGAGTACATCGTGACATACGAACTTCTAACCCCTGCGAGTCAATCGTGCAGTTTGAGCAGGAGCTGAATAACGTGACTGAAAAAAATCGCACAGTGTCTGCCCAGCTTTAGGTGTACTGTCATCCGAGACTTGCACCGCAGAGTCGGCGTTTGTTCCCCTGTTGGCCATGCTTCTTGTTGTGGTCATCTGTTGTCTTCCGGTATTTTCTCCGCAAGCGACCTTTCCTCGACCAATGAGATGAGCGGTAATCTGAATTGTCATACTCGAATTGTCATAAGTGTGCTGTCAGCTCATTGGTCACAAAGCAGGAGAGGGGCTGGGAATTATGTTTTCAAACAAAGCGTTAATTCCATAAACATTTATAGACTACTTTTGATTCTCACTGTATTACGGGACAAAGTGCGTCCCTTATTAGCTCAATACGGGACGTGTACTTTTGTTTCGAAATACGGGACGATTCCGTATTTTAAGGGACGGTTGGCAACCCTACCTGTACAGTCCTGCAAAATCCCAGCTGCTGCTTGATGTGTATGATGCTGTTGGTTGAATGCTGATTTGTCGACAAGTGAGCTAGAACAGGGAAGGAAGCAAGAGTGGCGTTCACCAGAAATGAGAGAAAAAAACCCATGAAAGACCAAAAACTACAGCATGAGAAGTACAGTGAGTGCATACACAGAATCATGCCTAATTTTAATGCAGTGTTGTCTCCAGTATTGATTTTCAACCTTATCTCTTGCACACAGAAACTTCTCCTGATTTTTATAATCTTTTGATGATTTTGTATACTGTAGGTAATGACATATTCATAAGGCTTCACAGTTTTTACACCTTTTTTTTGCAGATTGGGGAACCTTTGACCATCTTCACCTCTGAGAAACTCTGCCTCTCTAAGAAGATCTCTAATGTTTATACATCTGTTGCCAGTTATTTGTTAATTGGTTACAAAATGTTCCCTAAGCTACTTCCTTTTAGTGTCACTTACTTTTCCAGGCTTTTCTGTCTTTTTTATGATGTGTTGCTGTCATCAAATTTAAACTGAGTTAATATTTTTAACAACCCATTTGCCATTCAAGTCAACCACTCCAAACAATCTCACTCAATTTTTTTGGTACCAAGAAGGCAAACAGTAATAGCTAGCTTCCCAGCACCGGGATGGAAAGGAGGGACAGTCAAGGGGCTAATGCACAGGCCATTCATCCAGGCAGTCAAGGCTTCATCAGCCAGTTCCTCAGCAATCAAGGCACGAGCTAAGGCAGAAGTGGAATGAATCCCTCTGGATTATCACAGCCACAATTTTATTCTCATTTAGACGTGTCATCTGAACCTCAAGGTATATAAGACTTCAAAAAACACCTCATATGGAGTGAATGGTTGAGTGCAGACTGGACAGAAAATTATTAGTCATATGCAAGTAAAGATTGCTGCCTCTCACCTCAAGAAAATGTATTTAATGATGACATGGCCGAATGTAAAGTCTGAACAGCATGCAAGGAGAATTTGTTCTGCATGCTGATGACCACAACGTTAATGCTCATGAGTATCTGTAGGCTGCAGGTTAAGTACAACTTAACCCAAGCTGGCAAAGACTCCAAGAATGTTGTGGGGTCAAAAGTGGCGTAACATTCACTGCTGAAAAAGTTTGAAAATTTCCCTAAACTCAGCAACAAAGACAACTTGAAGTAAAAGAGTTTTGTGGCATTCTTCTAGAGATAGTCTGCAAAAGCTGGTGACTATCTTCCGGGACTGTTATATTTGGACGCTAGAGGAGTACATCCCCTTATGGAGAAGCTTCCTCGGTTTGCAGGAGAAGTCAGTTTCAGTAAGATCCAATTGTAAGGAGGAACATCTTTCATCTTTGTAAGAGAGCAAAACTAAGGAACCTAATGAAAACTTATTGAAGCATGCAAATTAGTTTTGTAGCATTTGTTGTGTATTAACATATAATCAAAGACTGCTGACTGGCGATCACATGTATGAACTGTAGAAGTGGAAAAAACCTAACCAAAAATTATAATGTATAAAATCCAGTTTCATGCAAATGCACATAGCTGGTGGTAATGAATAAAGTCTACATTCCAGCTCAAAGGAAACAAAGGCAATAAAGAGAGCAATGAGTCTCTTGAAAATTAGTGTTTTCGACCTTTTCAATACACACTCAAGACCTGCTCTGGGGTAATGAAAATTATGGGAAGAAATCTTGCTAGACAGTCTGTGGATGGTAAAATCAAGCTTCACTTCCAAATTTGATTGAACGTGATGTGATCCCTGACGACAGGAAAGAGAGCCCATCCCTTGTAATGGCACAACATCACCGACACTTACAGCAAGTTGCAGATAAAATTCCCCCTTAAAGAGCCAGATGCTCCTTCCTCCTGCTCTTGGGTAGAGATATCCTGTGGGTTGACAAGGTGAGGGAACAAATCAATGGCTCTTGCAGTGCGCCTTCTGCACAATGGCTAGATCTAGGATGGGTCACCATGGGTGACGCCTGCCTGGGGACAGCCCATAAGCTGCCAAATGTCAGTGTTTTGAAAACACGTGCTGCACAGTGGCCATGCATAGTTTTTAATCTGTGTCCCATCAAAATTGTAATTAAGGAGCTCTCAATGACCTTACACTGCCTCTAAACTGCACTCCTGTCTTGCATTGATCTCTCGGGAAAATGTTGGATAAGAACTCTGACACAAAGGGCTCTTCCACTTAAGGGAAATAAGGACCACTGGTATTTTCCATCTTTCTGAGCATAAACCCCCCGTCAGTTAAGAGTGGTATTTGATCAGAGTGCTAGCTATGAAGGTTCGTCCCTGAACAAAGTTCACCTGGGGAATTCCGTCAAAATCAGAGTCAAAGACAGGGATGGGCCACATGCAGCCAACTTTTTTTAACACTCTATTTTTATTGGTAGTTTTGTATTTTTTTTTTACAAAACATTCAGACCCTTAACAAGTACAGAGCATCTAGGCTAGCAAAGACGCATATATTTAAAAAAAAGAAAGACATCCATTTATGGTACAATCAAATCAAATAGGTGAATTACAGCAATGACACATGGTACCAGAATTTATAATATTTTTCCATTCAAGTAAAGGTCCCATTTTTTCCAGTACTTCTCAAATTTAACAGCAGGAAGTCTTAGTGAAAAAGTCAGTCTCTCCATTGTGTAAATTTCCTTGATGATGCCTATCCAGTCCAAAAATGACGGTGGATCCACATTTAGCAATTTGCGAGTTATGGCTTTCTTTGAACCAGCCAATAGTATTAATAAAATATATTTGTCCGACTTCCTCAGTCCTTGGGGCAAATCACATAGATAAAACACAGTGAAATCAAGGGCCAAGTTCAAGCCCATCATAGTATTGATTTCTGTAATCACTACTAGCCAGTAGGGGACAATCTTAGCGCATTCCCAAAAAATATGAAAATGTCCTGCAGATATACATCCACAGTTCCTCCAACACTGAGCCTTGTTAGGGTCTTTACTTTGTTTACACTTAGCATTAGGCGTGACAAAAAAAACGCACTGTTTTTCCATGCAAACTCCCTCCATAGACCTGAGCTCGAGGGCATTACCACAGCCTTACATATATTAAACCAGTTGTCGTCATGTATTATTATTTCAACCTCTTTTTCCCGTCTAGCCTTGATGTACGTTTATTCCTACATGTTTGTAAACATTTGTATAATCTGGATATCTGTTCCTTTGGCGCATTTTCCTTACAAGAGTCAAAGAAGAGTTTAACCAAGCCCGTGTCCTCCTCTTCTAGGAATTTTATGTTTCTGTCGTAATTGGTGTCGGAGAGGGACAGTTCCTTCTTTATAAAATTCTCCATGAATTCGAGCATGTTGTCCCCTTCTTCATCCTCTGGTATCCCGTGAACACGTATGTTATTCCTGCGAGAGCGGGCTTCCAGGTCGGACAGACGTGTCTGGAGAGCCTCTTGTAACTGGAGAGTATGGCCAAGCACGTCTTTAAGGTCGACTGTGACCTCCTCCACCTCGGTTACTCTCTGTTCGACCTCCTCCTATTTGTTACCTCTTTTAAGTCCATGACAATTTCGTCGAGCCGTTGCTCCACTTCTTTCCTAAACTCCGACATTTCTGTTTTCACAAGTCCAGTCTTTTCCGCTATTTCTCTTTTCAAATTATCCTGGACTTTTTTCAACTCAGCGAGAATGTTAGCTTCAAATGCCTCCATCTCCATAGCTCCGTGTAACTTTAGCTTGCTAGCACCGTCAACTTCTTTCGGTGAAAAAGTCCTTCCTCCGCACTTTCTTGCCACTTTGCTCTTTAGTGGGCTGGATGAGTGTTAGTGTAAAGATGTTGCACATTTAATCCCATAGGTATCTTAATATAAAATAAAAAAGTGCAATTTCACCAGTCATCTCATTTTTCTTGCATGATAAATATGTAAAATCTGTTACGCGACTACTTTGGTGGAGCATGAATGGCTGTGAAGAGAACTGTATCAGCAGGAAAAACTTTAAAATTGATCAAAATTACAGTTAGAAGTCTAAAATTTATGTCTTCCATCCAAAGCTGTCTAGCTGGCCAGATTGGAGTCTTTGCCGAGCTGATTATGGCCCCCCGGGCTAATGTTTGACACCCCTGCTCTTGGAGGTAGCACAGGCATGCACTGAGCTTACTATATATAGAATCAATGTCAACATAAACCTTCATCAATGCACTAAGATGTTACTCCATTTACTCACCTCCAAAACCTCTGTGGTCTGACAGAGACACAAATTCCTCAAACTTGTAATGAATTGAAAATCGATCACAGTGATGCAACATTAACCAGCTACTTAACGGAAAAAGGCTCCACATGGGCGTTTTATCTATCCCCATTCCTCACACATGAGTGGTTCTTAGGAGATACTTATCAGTATTGCTAAACAGATTCTGGATGTAGTGCTTCTTCAGTTTGCATACACACAACCAACACTCGCTAGTGATGGAATAACGGCGTTACTTTTTCAGTAACGAGTAACCACAATATAATCAGCAAATACGCATTCAAAATATATATTTCAAATCTCAACAACTTCTGCTGTGAATGCTGAGTACATTCAAGGCAGAGGTTATGGCAGTAACTAATGCAAAACCACCTGTGCAGCTGTTCTCACGCCAGCTTTGCTTTTAAATCAGAGGTCAAGCTCTGTAATGGCATCCACTGCCAACTTTGACCCACACTTGTTTCCACACAAAACAGTAGAAACAAGTACAGAGTCTTGAAAATACTCTAGAAACTCTGGAGGAGAAAATGCCTTTTTACTCTCAAGAGCAGTGATGGGAATAATAGCGTTACTTTTTTCAGTAACGAGTAATCTGACTAATTACTATTCCTATCGTTACAACGCCGTTACCATCACTAACAAGAAAATGCGGTGCAGTCACGTTACTATTTTTCAACAAACAGACGGTTGAAGCTGTCTTCAGCTTACCGCACCTTATATCAGTTGCACGGAAGTAGCTGTCTACAGATGAGCTTTAGACAGCTAGATGGCCGCGCTCCCACGGAGGGCAATCACGGTCACTTTTTGGCACAACACCTGGAGCTCAGGGGGGCAAAACAATCACATGAGTGCTGCTGTTTGACTGAGGAAGAATAAAGTAGTCGTAGTAAGCCAATCACACGACCACTTCAAGATGACAAAGCATATATAGCAGTTTTTAAATTATGTTGATAGGCCACGTGAAACCAGAGTCATGATAAACAATATATACGCTGCGCTTTTCCTCAATAGTTTCATCACGTTTGCTGTCTAAGGACAGCGCTAGCAAGCACTCTCTGCTTACAAGCAAAAAATAAAAAAACAAAACAAAAGACAGCCTGTTCGTGTTGGTGGAAAAATGCACCATGTCGACCAATCAAGGTTGTTTAGGGAAGAGGGGGAAGTTTTAGGAGTAACGGCGAGAGAGAGAGGGAGTGAGAGAAAGAAAGACAGCAGAAAAAGAGAGAGAGCGAGTTTTGAGACGTGAGAGATCTGTGACGTTTAGTGTGTTTGGAGTGTGTAGTTAATGTGTTGTCTTGTGTAGTTAGTGTGTAGTGTAGAGGATAGTTTTGTGTTGTGTGTCACAACAATGAGGTGAGTGCTGTCTCCAGGTAGAGAACAGGAGTGATACACCTGCTGCTGTCAGACCTGCAGGTATCAGGCTGTGATGTTCTCCTTTATAGTGGACAGAAATTATTTTTTTGGAGTCGCACAAATAATTTCTGTGGCATCTTATTGAATGCAGAACAGCTGATGGTTATATAAATAGTTTGAAATGGTTATAACAAAGGGTAAAGGGTGAATGGCTGCAAATAACTTTGTTTGCAAAACTTGTGCATAGGATTTTAAAATTGACAATTTATATTTGCATTTAAAGTTATGAAATATGATTCAATAAACATGTTTGTGGTTGTTACAGTAAAAAATATAACTTTCTACTCAGATTTTATGTTTTAATTCCAAACAAGACAAAGTAAATAGTTTTTAAAGGTGAAATGTAGAGGTCAAATCAAAAGTAGTTAAAATGGCCAATTATACCCTGGACCCCAGAGGGTTTAACATTTTCTTAAGTAACATCGTTGTAGAGAGGGACATCCTTCAGAAGATGGATATAAGGTTTTCTGACTCTTTCCCTTTCAACAGCAGCAGACTCCTGCTTGATCTCAACTATCAGCACCAAAACAAAAAGGGGCCCAGAGGTGATTCCTGATGTAGTCATACTCCCTCCTTGAACCCATTTGTCACTCCTACTGCCCACCTCACCACTGTGTCACTGTCCTCACACAACTCTTGCACTGCCCTCACAAACTTTTCTTCCACTCCTGACTTGTAGTACCAAAGTTCCACTCTTTGAACCCTATCAAATGTTTTCTGTAGATTCACAAAGACACAATGAAGCTCCTCTGACCTTTTCTATACTTCTCCAAGAACACTATTAAAGCAAATATTGCATCTTTAATGCTCTTTGTCAGCCTGAAGATAAACTAATGCTCAATGATCATCACCTCTTCATGGTATGACTCTTCAGCTTTGTCCCTCTGTAGTTACTACAGCCCTGCTCTTTCCAGGTTTGTGTTAACCTCTTAAGCCCCAAGCCTAACTGATCTGAAAAAGGCCCGTCAGCGTCTCTACCACCTCAGACGCTTGAGAGACTTCCAACTGCCCTCCAAGGTGCTCAGGAACTTTTACTCGTGCACCATAGAGAGCATCCTGGCGGGAAACATCTTAACCTGGTTCGGAAACAGCACCATGCAGGACAAACGAGCTCTACAGAGGGTTGTGCGATCAGCTGAGCGCACCATCCGCTCCGAGCTCCCTGACCTCAAGGCGGTGCTGGACCAAGGCCAGGAAGATCGTGAAGGACCTCAGCCATCCCAACAACGGACTGTTCTCTCTGTTGAGGTCAGGAAAGCGATTCCGCTCCCTGAAGACCAACACAGAGAGACTGAGGAGGAGCTTCTTCCCGCAGGCGATACGGTCTCTCAATCACACCACCACACAGTACTGACCCACACATATGGTTCTTACACACACTGGACATTCTGTTTTGTATTTTTTTTGGTTTTTTTCTTAAATGACATCAGAAACAGCAGTATGCGACATTACGTGATGGCAGAGCTTCAGTTCATCCTTTGTCATTTTTTTTTTTTTTTTTTAATAAATAGGACAGGGGGAATCAATGAGAGAAAGAGGGGGAGAGAAAGAAAGAAAACCAAAGGGGAGAAGAGACGGTGAGAAGGGGGGGGAAGAGAGAGAAAAAAAAAAAAAGAACTCCTGGGTCACCTGTATGGAGAAAAAACAAACAAACAAACAAAAAAAACAAACAGAGGAGACAGCAAACAACAAAGAGCAACATAATAATAGAGAAAACAAAGCACCACCACAATAAACTAGCTAGTCATAGATATCAATATTTACTAAATAATAAACGAAATTGTGCAGCACGCAAGATAGACAGCGCACAGTGTGCTTTGAGGCAGCAGCCAAGAAAGCTTTAGTCCGCGTCTGTGAATACCCATGTGTGCATACCTGTGTGGATCAGCATGCTTGCATTCCAAAGGTTTCTCCATGTAATGATCTGCTAGGGAGTGTGGGGGGGCCACAGCCCCGTCCTCCAGGGTGTGAAGCAGGTATGGAGGAGATCAAAACTCCAGACATCCAGAGGCCCCCAGAACACAAGAGACCATGGAAGACCAACAGAGGGGCAGCCGCGCCACTGTTCCAGTAAGAGCTGAGGAGAGTCCCAGATGAGGGCTCGCCCAGCAGCCGCGGAGCAGAAGTCAGGGGGAGTTGCAGTGACGCGCCCGTGAGCTCCGCCGGCCCCCAGCTGTGCCTGAGTGACCGAGCCCCAGGCCGAGAGGCCGGGGGCACCCCACCTCCAAAGGGGCCCGAGCGAGCCCCAGGCCCCAGGCCCCAGGCCCCGACAAGCGGCCGCCAAGGAGTGAGCCGGTGTGTACCCGGACGCCCACCCCCAGACACAAAGAACCACCAACACACCGACACCTGAGGGAGTCCGCCACCGGCAGGGGAAGTGGTGGTGGGTGGAGATAGGCCTCCAAACCTTGGAGGGCCTGAGGTGTCCCCAGAGAGGTGGCGTCTGATACCCAACCTGACATATAGACACAGACATACAGGCACACACAGACACAAACATCCATTCCCACCCTCATGCTCTCATATGCACTTACTCCACACTCAACCAACGTGGAGACAGACATAAAGAGACGCTGTACACACAATCACACTCCCCAAGCGTACTCTACAAACCGGGTCTAGGTACCCTTGCCCCTGGAGGGGGGAATTGCACCCAGACCCAGGTGGTGTTACCCTTTTCCCTGCGGTGGGGAGAGGCAGACCACCCAGACTCCGCAGCAGCAGGGAGGCCCCACACCCCAGACCGCAGTCGGACGGCCAACTCCTCCTACTAGCCCTCCCGCTCCAGCAGGCCGCAGAGAATGGGGGTGGGAGAAGACTCCAAACCTCCCTCCACCCGCTCATTGTAGTGTTGATGCATATGTGTTCTAAGGTGCAATTAAAACCCAGGAGGGCATGGAGCTACCTGCCAAGGAGCAGCAGGTAAGCGCATAGTCCCTCCTGCTAGCCCTCAATGACTAAGTGTATTTAAAATTGAGAGGTGGGCAACGACGTCAGGGGTGAGGTATACACCCTGATGGTGATTTGGACATTCTGGACATTGTTTTCACTTCATCACTTAAATCACTTTAAGCATATTTGCACTGCAGAAGACACTTACAAATGTGGATTGCACAACACTGGACATTATATTCTTCATTTCCAGTTAATACTTGTACAGCTGCTGTTATTGTGTATATATTTATTTATATTTCTTCATACATTCTTATATAGTTCTATATTGTGTATTTTGTTGTACAGTTATTTTATTTTCAACTTTAATTTATATATTTTATCTTATTCTTTCCCAGTTAAATTTACCCTTCATTCTAATTTGTGTTGTACAGTTATTTCCTTTTTAACCTTAATTTATATTTTATTCCTTCCTAGTAAAATTTACCCTTTTTAATTTTTCATATTTATTTCCCTTTTTAATTTTTCATATTTATTTCCTATCTTATTCATAGCCTTTTCCTTTTTTGTTTTCTTTAGGTCACGAGCAGTTGTCCAAGCATTTCACTGCATATCGTACTGTGTATGACTGTGTACGTGACAAATAAAATTTGAATTTGAATTTGAATCTCCTGCCTTTTGCCCCCGTATCAGGGGCCGTTGGGGCTTAAGAGGTTAAATAACCTGGTGACAAGTTGCCCTGGCTTCTCTACTAGACATCTTCATACCGCCGCATACCACATTTCTCTCTCATGTATTTCTTCATTTATCAGCTTCTCGAGGTACCCCTTCCGTCTGTATACCTCTAACCTGCTGCACATTCTTTCATGCTTGCTCTCCCGGCCAAATCAACCAGTACTTTTGAGTCCTTTTCTCCTTCCTTGGTGTCCAGCCTCACATACACTCATACACCTAGCCTTTCAGTTCTCCTACTCCTCTCTGTTATTACTATTCCGCTTTAAATTTGCTAGCCCCTTCCTTTAAATACTTTTCTGTACTTCCTCATTCCACCACTGATCATTAAATACATTCTTGGCAGTTTCCCTCCGATCACTGTGCATCCACTATGGTAATGCTTGCTTTAGGATTAGGCTAGAACACAGCCATGCACAAGAAACTATCTCGGTGTGTCATATGAAATTTTACATGTTTACATTTAATCTCTATCAGAAACAGAGCTAGGAAATTAGTCCAGGTATTTGTAAGTATTTAACTTTCTCTGAAAGTATTATCATTTTGCACCACTTGTTCTAAGTAAGCGTATGGCCTTTAGGGCCTTTTGGGGTCTTAGCAGATAATACATTTTTCTAATTGTTAATGGTCCAGCATAGGCACTCGATAGGACTCATTTCATAGGCATGAGAAGATTTCAGCTATATAGGAACGCTATCATTATCCAGTCATTACCTTAGGTTCCTTATTGCCTACACAACAACAGTGCTGTCTGAATCCTACTTCTCCAACCCCTGGGGCTATTTTTGGACACGCCTGTCAATTATTTCTGCAAAGATAGAAACTGTACAGAGGTGATGAGGGAAAACATACACTAGAGATTGAAGAAAGAAGAGGGTGGGGGAACAGACACAACAAAAACTCTCCTCAGAGACTCTATGGTACAGCATTGCATTGCATGAATAGCTGACTGCCAGTGTTATGTAGTTTATTGCTGATATGATATTTGATATTGTACTGCAATATCAAAGACATATTGTGTGAAAGCATATATCCAACCACCTTTAGAGCCAAATGTAAATCACTGCTTGGTCACATTACATGTGAAATATAATACAGAGAGGACTGGACAGAACGCGAGAGGCTGTATCGCTTTATCTTTCCTATTGTATATGCCTGTGTTGGGGAACACTGGGTACAATGGTGCTTCAGCATATCAGTAATCCTTGAACTGGAGCCCTAAGGCGGTGCATAAGGAATGACACTGGGGACGGGCTGTCCAGCATTCCAACATTTTCCTCCTGATATAATCAGAAATTTAATCAGAGACATGGCGGTGCCCTGTAGCATCAATAAAAAAGGTGGGATCAAAACCATAGTTTTTCATAAATGACACAAAAAAATGAATGAATACAAAAAGATTGCATTGTGAGGAATTCCCATTTAAGATACCCGTAATTGTTGCTTTTTGGCTTTCTCATAACTGAGTCTGTCACTGTGAATTACGTTATGTTTATCTTGCATTTCTTGCACTCTGACTACATAAATATACACCACAGCTCCAATGTAGACGTTCAAACGGTTTATGGTTAGTCCCATATATGATTAGACAGTGACATTGTTTTTATATTTTAGCTTGCTACCAAAACAGATTACAGTTATTTGATGAATTTAAGGTGACAAGCATTTTTACATGCAGTTCATCTCTATCTGCATCTGAGGTTACCATTTTCAGGGAATTATACAGTATTTGACTTTGGTTTTTATTATTCTAGTGTTTGAAATTTTGGAATTTCATAGAATTTAATGGAATTTTATATAATATACTCTTTTGTAACAGTTGCAAGTTCTTTGTATTTTCATTTGGAGTTTTCCTAATAATTCCTTCCTTTCTCTTATCTCTCTGTGTTCTCCCTCAGAGTGACTTCATTCAGGTGTTTTCCTCTGTTGTAGTTTAGTTCCTCTTTTATCCTGATAGCCAGTTTTCTCGCTTGTCTTTTTTTGCACAGCCTCCCTTTTTCCTTTGTCATGGTACTCTCAGTAGCTTTACAGGTGGCTTTCAAAAGCCACAGGCTAAAACTTGTCAGTTTTTTCTCAATACCATGGCATATTAAATATATTATGTACATATCTGGGATTGCTGAAGTTCTTATTAATAGCTGAGCTATGTTGCTCTTCTTCCTCTGTATCTCCTGGCATGTCCTTGTTCTTTAGATTATGGCTTTGTTTGGATTTTTGTGTTTTGTTTGTAACTTTGATCAGCCACAATAAAACCCTTTCGTGTTGAATTCCGCCTGCAGTGCTCTACATTCGGCTCCTCCACTCCTACACACTGATCATGACACCCCTATTTTTCAGAGGCAATTCCCTAAGAGCTGTTTCATGAAGAGATGTGGGATATTTCTGTTGTATTTCTTCCAAAAGAACTCACAAGGGGGCTTCAAAGTGGCTCTCAGTGTAAGCAAAAGTGACCATCCTTAGTCTCCAAAACAAAATATCACACAAAAGATGTTGATTCTGATATATTTTGAAAAACTAAAAAAACTAAAATAAGTTTTGTGCATTCAGAAACGAGAGGTGGATGGTGATGTTGGAACAAAAAACTATGTGGACTTTATAGATAGCTACGTAACCTTCTGGGCGAAACCTGTACTTGTTAGGAGAGAGATGGCATCCATCCCACTTTGGATGGAGCAGCTCTCACTCTCTGCAGCTTCTCTCCTCCTGTTACCCCCTCAAACCCTTAGAGACTCTGTCTGCTCCCTGACAAAAAACAAACCAAAATCAGCTGAAATAATTTAAACACAAAAAATTCCAAAGAAAGAACAATATTGTATCTACAACAAATAAAACTGTGAAATGTGGATTGTTAAACATTAGGTCTCTCTCCTCTAAGTTCATGTTAGTTAATAAATTAATAATTACAGTAGGATGATTGTGTTAGTTTAAATGACCCCTGAGTTACACTAATTGATGCTTTGCCTTGTCCACCCAGCTGGAAAACGTTTTACCTGATTTAGGGCTCAGCTTAGATAAAATAGTTGTGTGTAATTTTAACATCCATGTAGATATCCTCAACACGGCATTTAATCTATTATTAGACTCAATTGGCTTCTTTAAACATGCAAAAGAACCCATTCAGCACTTTAATCACATTCAAAATCTTGTTTTGACATGTGGCATAGAAACTGAACATTTAAAAGTGCTTCCCTATTTGCTGTGTAATCAGTAATGGATTAATTTGCGGTGGTTAAATCACAATGACTTACAATACCATAATAAATCTCTTCCACAGCATGTCCTGTCTTTTGTCTTGTCTTCATCGCTCACCCACAACCAGTCGCAGCAGATGGCTGCCCCTCCCTGAGCCTGGTTCTGCTGAGGTATCTTCCGTTAAAAGGGAGTTTTTCCTTTCCACTGTCACCAAAGCACTTGCTTATCGGGGGATATATAGTTTTGTTGGGGTTTTCTCTGTTTTCTTTGTATTATTGTAGGGCATCTACCTTATAATATAAAGTGCCTTCAGGCAACAGTTGCCTCAATGCAGTAAGAAAACAAACATGGCTTAGATCTTGACCTTGAAGACATGTTTGGGAGAAAACCCATTGGGCAATTAGTGTGTGTATGTTTGATCACTGTAGTTTTGTGAATTGTAGATGGATGCCTCAACAGAATCCATGAACTTAATGGTCCTTCGGCTGAATTAGATAAAAGCTAAAGGCAGAAAAATCCATAAACAAATACCAATGGAAGACTTAAAGGAAGAAACCTTTATACACAGTCGACTGGGACTCATGAGCCTTACATAGCTTCTTTGTGAGGATCTCTCACACACATGCACACACAGACAGACAGACACACACACACACAAAAAAAATGAATGCCTAACCCTAACCCTTAACCTAAACCTGACCATAACCTAACTGTAACCCTGACACTAAAACCACATTTTGAGCCTCAAAGATGCCTTTAAATGCCTTCAAATTTGTGAGGACCGTTTGTATGTCCTCACAAGTGACTGTTGGTTCTCACTAGTATAGTTGAATGCAGATTTCGGTCCTCACAAAGATAGCTAGACAGGAACACACACACACACACACACACACACACACACACACACACACACACACACACACACACACACACACACACAGCCTATGTCATAAGTCACAGCCCTTCTATAACAGCTTTTCTCAAGGGGCAAGTAAAATTCAAGTCCCTATAGTTAGCACAAGTCCATTAAGTTGTATCACCAACTATTTCACAAGTCAGCTGCTGAATGAAGGTATTCACTGAAACTGACAGCCTCGTTACTGATTCTGCTCTTTTGTAAAAGAAACAAGGAAATGTAACAAACTCTTGAGCAGCAATCACAGTTTTAATTCTGTTGTGACTGTAGGGTTTGATAAACTAATGAATAAAATGTAAGTACTGCTGAGTGAATACTTCAGTTATGAAATATAATAACATTAATTGCATTATCTTTGCAAAAGACAAAATTAATAGAGAGCCAGCTGAGTTCAGTTTGCAGAGAAGCACAGAAGGCAAAAACCAAAGCTGACCACCAGAAGCCCTTTTTTACAGGTTTTAAATTTACATTTATTTAAAAGGTTTTCACAGTTTCTAACCAACTTTTGACAAAACATTTGTCTTACAGCTTTGTTCTGTGGGCATATGATCAATAAAAATGCCAATGATAGCCTCATATACAAATTCACAGCTGGGTGACTTTGGCGTTAAGTTATAGAAACATAAAAAAAATCACACAAAACCATAAATCAACCAACCAAAGCAAGCTAACAAAGCTGCATGTTAAATTAAGTTTTTGTCATTGGAGTGGTGTTTTTAACAGACAGCTTTAGTCACTTAAGAGAAAACACGAACTCTCATGAAGACTCAGTAAAAATTCCTGTTTTCTGTTGCACTCAACAACAGTACATTTTGCCTGCATGCTAGAAAAAGCAGTGTAGCGTTAGCAACATGCCCACCCCATCACTTTCACCTTACCTCAGAAGAGAGGGACGAATGAGGGAAGATGATTATGGTTATGTTTAACTGGGGTTTCATATTTTTACAGTTTTTATATTTTATGATATGGAACCTTTATCATTTTGGGAGTATGCTTATTTGCTCTTAGATCTTAATTATTAAGAAAGAAACAGTCGTCTCAATAATCAAACTCCTATAGAAATACAACTCAGTTTCATAATTTTGTTTTTTGCTGGTGTAATAAATTGCTCTCATCTGTTTCCCTTGATAAGGCTAAGATACACTTCCCTGGCTCTTCTTTAAGATATTGATTTTAGATACTTTAGGGTGTTTGGGTATCATTTTAACTCCCAGTTTATTGATGTAAAGCCAGCACAATCTGCAGTTAAATGTCAACTCCTCAGAATAAAATCAAGCATGAATAATCACCTTTACTAGCGCTGCTTTCCGCACTGTAGCTGCTCAGATATATTTCAAGGAAAGGTTTAGTCTTCTGAGATGACATGACAACAAAAAAAGGTGAAAGCTGCATTTCCAGAGCATTGTGTATTCAGACTGCAAGTGCAGCACTCAACACAAGTGATGAATTACCTTGAACAGCAACTATTTTTCATTCGGTTGCCTTAGTCAGACTTGGGGATTGCTAACAGCGGTAGAAATACTTTAATATGTTGTTTCTGGCTCATCCCTTTGTTGTTCTTTTTTTTTCTCAAATGATGCAATGCTCAAACATCTTTGGCCATCACGAAGACTGATGTTGAGCTTGAACGAAAGTATAAATGATGTCAGCTACTCATGAGAGTAAAGAGTGCATTTCACAGCCACAACAAAGGAATTATGTCATCCCCCTCTTGACCCAGACATGGTGATATGCATCCATTGACACTGTATTCTTACTCTTTTACCCATGCACAACACACAAAACTTTATTTCAAATATTTATTTCCACTTGTCAGTTTGTCACACATAGATACCACGGTTTAGTGGCAAACCATGGCGCCCACAAATATTTAGTTTCCCAATGACTCGTAACACAGCGTGCCCTTTAAAGAAAAAGAAATATTCAAAAATGAGATCTGTAGCAGATGCACAGAGGCATCGAACCATCTCAAAATTGTGTTTTAAATAACTAAACATGAATAACAACAATGAAAAGAATAACACACAGTAATAACAAGTAAATTCAGTCAGTGTTCATTACTAAAGAATAAGCTGGAGTGTTATTTACGCTTCATTTTGATCTCATCTTCAGACATGAACTCCCTTTTCCCACCTGTTCATTAGGACTGAAGCTATTCAAACAGTGGCACATAGCGAGTCAGTCCGGTAGCTCTGTGTGTGCGTATATACTGTAAATATAAAATGAGATCATCACTCCAACTCCAACACTGTAGTTGTAATAGTTGTATACATGTATTGCGGTAGCTATTATTTCAGTTTCACCCCATTCTTGCTCAGCAAAGGCCCCAGGGAGAGGCTTCAGGGGCTGGGTTGCACATATCCACATGATTATACCTGGAAGCTGCAAAGTCCACATACCATTCATTAGTTTTAATGGAACAACGCCTCTGCAGCAGAGCTTGGTGTTGCTTCCAATAAACAACTCAAACTGCAGATCAGTCCTAGGAATAACAGAGAAGCTTTTGAATAATGACCAGTCAGTTATGAGTGTATTCGTATACACACAGTGAGCGGTGATATTCATGTGGCACTTCACACGGTATCTTAACTTCATTTATTGGAGATCTTTTGCAATTTATTGTTAAACATGCATTTCAAGTAGAGGAGCAGTGTAGCATGCATCACATTTCTATTGCGGTCATATAATCACAATAAATGCATTAAGAAAAACTATGTACAACAAATAATAATAATAATAGCATTAGTAATTATAATAGATATTTATTTATAAAATTGCTAAATTGCAGATATTGGCATGGCTGCATCATACAGCAAGTAAATTATACCGTGTCTTTCAGACAATCAGTGAATCTAATCAGTGAATTGTTTTCAATTTTAACACTGCAATGAACACTGACTCGATATCTTTAAGATTTGCAAAAAACATCTATGATTAAAACATAAAGTACACATACAATAAATAGCAGTTTGCATGTGTGTGGTATACACAGATGGCTCCTTACATGACAAGCACAATGATGTCAGAGAACAATGTCATTTTTTTCTCTCTCCATAAAACAGGTCATCGTTACAGACATTTCTTGTTTTACATTCAGTGATTTGGAGAACGGGACTCCACACGAAATTTAACATATAGATCCAAGATGCCTTTCAAGAAGACAAAGCCAAAGCCAGTTTTTTTTTTTTTTTTCAGTCACTTAACTAACTTTAAATGAACAGATCGTAGTTTCCCCACGTGGTGTATTTTCCTTAAGAGGATGAGGTATTTGCCACAGGATATGCTTTCATTCATCACCTCTCCTTTAGTCTGATCAGATAAGTGATGTTGCAGCTCAGCAGTGCAAGATCTTAATGAATGCCTTTCTGAACTCAACATTAAAGGTGGTGTATATGATGGGATTTACAGCACTATTCACATAGCCCAGCCAGGTGAAAGCGTTATACATCTCGGCAGGAACCTTGCATTTGGTGCAGTGGGTGTTCAAGATATGTGTGATGAAAAACGGCAGCCAGCATATAATGAATACACCTGAGGAAAGAAAAAAAAAATTAGGTATTAGAATAAGATACAGAGAATGAGGAAATAAAGCCCAAATATGGGTGGCCCTACTGAGGAGTTGGATTCTAAAGTATCAGTACAATTTCTTTTTGTTGCATCACTGTCTGACTTGTTTTTCAAACTCTTTTTTTAGGTCCTACTGAAAAAATTGATTGAAATGAAAACAAAAACAAACGTAAAGACAGCCAAATACCTATGATAGAGCAGTGGGAAAAAAAAGATATGTACATTGCAAAAAACGCTTTGAACACGCTCCTTTGCATGTTCAAAGATAACATTTGGTTCTAGAAATGCTTAATTTTCTAGTGTCACTTCAACTTTGATGTGCAGAATCACATAAAACGGCTTTTAATTGAGCTTGTATTCACTTTCATGACTTCTTTTAAAATCAAATGAATAATTTAAAAATTACTACTAATAATAAGGGACTAACTTACCGAGGACGATGGCTAACATCTGGGTAGCCTTCTTTTCCTTTTGCTGGGAGATCTTTCTCTTGCTCATGGTTTTCACAGAAGTCTGAGTCTTGCCATTAGGTAAGGCCTGTGTCTGGAAGGCTTTGGCTACGATGGGTGCCGGATCGCCTAAGGTCTCCTTGGCAGGATCGCCGTTCTTTTCTGCTTTCTGGCCCTCCTTGTGGGGTGTGGGGGGTGTTGAGATGGGGCTAGCGCTGGCCTTGTTGGGCATCAATAGCTGATGGCTCGTGGCTGGAGTGTCTCCAAGAGCACCTTGTATCTGCTGCTTCTGCTTCACACTGCTTCCACTGTTATTCAGCTCATCCAGCTCCAGATCTTCTCCCTCATTGACCACATCTTTGATGAATATCTGAATGAAGACAAATTTAGTAAAGGTTCATTCGGATGGGGGTAGCGAGTATAAAACTTTTCTTTATTTAACTTTGAATTTTAAAATTACATTTATTCTAGCAGATGGGGAAAACTTCAAGGTGACATCTTTCGAAATCTCTGCAGGCAAAAACTTTTTTTTTTTTCCATCAATTAAACTTTTAGGGGAAAGCATAAAAACAAAAGAACAAAAATGTATACACACCACTTTCTTCTTGTTGACAGGAAAACTCCCATTAGTTTTAACAATCATGGTGCACAGCCTCACATCCTCTGGATGAGTGCACTTATCCTGAAATGAAAACAGCTGTGTCAGGCAAGGAGAGAGTACAATGTCAAAGCAACTGACAAAAGGGCCGTCTAAGCATGGAGGAACAGGTCCCGCTTCCTACACGGTCAAAAGAGGCTACACTGAGCACGGAAAGGCTGTTTAGCAGCACTCTGATCTGCAGCTTCTATACCCGCTGAAAATCCAATCCATCAATGTGACCATGTAATATATTGTTGTGTGAAATAATTTCACCAACCTTAATTTGATAATTAAGATAAGAAGTGAAAAATTATGCTCCGTTACCCCATAAAGATTATAGCTATCTGTCAATATGCTGCCATATATTGACCAAAACCACAGCACGAAGCCATGCATAAACATGAGTAATGTACTGCACTGGATCGAGAGTGTTGCTTACTTTCTGTACAGACATCAATAAGTTATGACAAGAAAATCAATACCCAGAAAAGCAAAAGGTCATTTGAGGGCCGTCACAATTAGTTTTGCATGTCACATTTTCTTTTTAAATGACACATTTTACAGGGAAATGTGTCATTTAAGATTCAAATTTGTGTCCTGGATTAAACCTGATATTAAATATCTTATTTTCATGTAAGGTGTTAAAAACTAAAACAGCTAAAAAGCCTTTTCTAGCAGAGTCTTGCTCAATTCAACCCCTTATCTTAATCCATTGTGTATTCAAAGAAAATCAATCGCAGTCTGTGTTTTTATTTTAATAATGTGTTGCTCTGTAATACAATGTCTGCTTGTAAAACCAACAAGAATAGCTGGACTGAAAAAATGTATTGCAGTTCTCTAAAGAAACAAACAAAATCAAACAGCAAATGATGTCTTTTGTGATGTTTTTTAGTTTAATGTATTACTCTAAAATATTAAGACAGTACAGAGAGATAAAGGAGCTTTGATAAAATAAATATGTAAATGAAGCCATAAAAACACGAGCCAGCTATAGCAGCTCACCTTTAGTGAGGTGGCCATATCAGGGTCCGCAGCCTGAGAGACAAGCTGCTTTGGTTTTGTGTTGACGCGTTTTCTGCGCTTCCTCAGGACCACATAAATTTGGACATAAACGAGCAGAGTGATGATGAAGGGTACATAAAAGGACACAATGGAAGAGTACACCACAAAGGCTGGATTGGCGATCACACAGAGAGACTCATCACGAGTAGCTGTGGAGATAAGCACAATGTGAATTAAGACTGCGTGTTCTCTTTCTCCCAAGACTTGCTGCTTTTGTGCGTGTGTATGTGTTTAATCTTATTTTACTTCCACTTTTAAAAGTCTGTAAAACCAGAATTTGGAACCTTAGATTTGCTTGAACCAATAATTGCTTTTTGATTGCAAGTAGATCCAAAAATGTCACCACTTCTACATTCTCCTCACTCTGAGGTTATTTACACAGCACTCTTTCTACCTCACCTCCACTCACATTAACCGTACTCCCACTTCTCACAGCCCATGTGGACTGCCTTATAGCTGTGGAGCCAAATGCAGAGATCATCTCACCCCAGTTTTGGACTCTGCAAGGGTTGTTTGTTAAGTTTAGATTTTAATAATTTACTAGATGAATTGCCCTCATTTTTAAAATTCCCTAAAAACTAGTTTAGAAACTGAGGCGATGCTTCTCTGGGCTTGTATTTCTAGCTTTTTGGACAAACCAAAACTAATAATTATAAAGAAAATTGCAGCATTTCAAGTTAAACCTGTCCAACTGTCACGCTGAAGGCTGTGGCTAGAAGGCTAGAGAAAGTAGTCTATTTAGGGGGAACTTCACCAATTTTATACATAGAATTATCTTTCCACTAACAAGGTTCAAGAAAGATGCAGGAAGCCTTCAGTAGTTGCTATCAGAGAAATGTAGGATCCAGTGTTTTTAAAGCTCAGTTCACACTCTGGGCTAGAAGTCTGGCTATTTGATGCTTCACTTTTCTCCATTTTTAAATGTCTTTTGAAATTTGTAATTCCTTCTTTCATGCTTTCTACAAAATATGCCGACTCGATCTACAGTCAGTGTTTATTTCTCAGGGTTTGAGTCTGAGCTGAACTAGCATTAAATGAAGGACTCAAAGGGATGAGCGGAGCTTCAAAGTGACAGGCCACTGGAGTTGGTCAACAACAAGGTGGCGCCTCGCAAAAAGCACTTAATCAAAACTGCTTTACTAGTAATCCTCCTTTAAGCCCCTGTTCCTTGGAATAACCAACCTAAAGGCCAAAGGCTCACTAAAAGTAGATACACACGGGTGTGAAGGAGTTCTTTACCGGCACAAATAGCTCCATAGTGAATTTACAGTGCAGTATTGTAGCTGTAACTGGGTGCTGACATAGATGGTCTGCTTAAGTACAGTGGCAAACGTCTGTTACCTCTGCTATCACTCTGTCTTGCACCATCACAAAAGCATTTCTGATTCACAGACTGAAGATCATGTGTGTATTGTACTCTCTCTTACCTGTGTTATTTAGGCCAAACAACAGGGGACAGGATATGGCGAAAGACAGTACCCAAACCACAGAGATCATCACCGTGACCCGTCTCCTGGAACTGTAGCGGGTATTGTACAGCATTGGCATTGCAACTGCCGTGTAGCTGTAAGGGGTAAAGGAAACATAGTTGTCATAGTTATAATTGGTGAAAAACATGGCACATTTTTATAGTTGTACATAGTGAGTAAAGCAGGTTTGAAATATTTATATACACACACATGCTTTTAATAAAATTTCATTTTATTGTATTTTTTTCATTAAGTGATCACACCACTTCTATTTCCAGTTCTCTTTCTCCATCAGTTGAAATTTTTAGCTCAAAGCACAACAGAAAGCATGGAGCCAGAAAAGGGTGAAACAAGAAATGCTGCCTGTCATTTTTAATCAAATCCTTTTCCGAGATGGACTGGCCTGTGGAAACTGGTGCTGTAAGCTGCAGCTCCAATAAAATGAGATACTAGTAGGAAGGCTGTTTTAACCCCAGTCTCTTGCAGGAAAGGCCTTATCATTTAACCCTGATACATTAGTTAACCTTATTAGTGAGCTTGCAGTAATCACTAGGAAATGCCCAGCTTTCTCATTCATTGATTTTCTTTTTGGTTTTGAAGTGTTTTACTCAGAAAGTCAGCTTGGGAAAGCCTTTAAGAGCGCATGACTGAGTGTCTTTGTGACAGAAAATCAGTGGTTACTGACTACCAATCTAATGTTTACGATGATATTGGCAGAGATTTCTTCCAGTAAAAGTTTTTCCTCCTATGAGCAAGAAGCCAACTTCTTGCTCATAGGGGATTTTTGTAACGTTACCTTACAATTTTTTTTGGTGGCTGGTGGAAAGCACAGGTTAGGAAGGTGGTTGCAAAGAAGCTGAAGCGTCAGACAGTTCAATAACAGTTGTTAGTATTATTTTTTTTGGCATGCATGACATGAATCATTCAAACAATAATAACCATTTTAAGTGTTTTCTCCCCCTATTTTTGAGCTGTTGATGGCGCTCATCAGTGTAGTTAGAACATTGAGCACGGCGATATGACTCACTCAGTGAACATGTAATAATCACCACACCCTTGATTAATAGCTCACTTAGTATCAATCAAGCCCTTTGGCTATTTGTGCCAGTGGCAGCCTCGCAGAAACCCACGCAGCCTGCGTACAAAAGACCTGTCATTTCAAGCTTACACACAAAAATAGGACCAGTGTGCATCAGGTCAATAGTCTGAAAACTTGTGAGACACTATCAAGCTCTAGCAAAATATGTAGCCACTAAATAAGCACCTGCGCTAAGGTAAAGCAGCTCAAACACCTGGAGACATGGGATGCATGTTTTCTTCCAACCTTTTTTTTGTCATGTGCTTCATATTACATTAATAAGATTGTTCTGGGAAGCTGTAGTTTTAGGTAATTGTGCAAACCATTTATGTAAACAGACATTAGTTTTTCTCACAGTAATTGAAGCAACGTGCTGTATATAAACACATTCAAATAACGTTAAATTAATTTATTCTATTGCATATTATGACTCACTGAGAGCATTATTACAGAGAAGTGTTTTCAGCCATAAAACCGCCTGCTTTTTGGCGAGCATAATTGGAGATTGGAGTCCACGCGTACATTCGTATTACCTCCTACACATAAGCAGTTTTGTCTTAGTCCCATTAGTCTTCTGCTTCTAAAGAGGAAGTGAGTGGTTAAATTGATTGGCCATTGTTGGAGGGCGCCCCAACTCCAATTGCAATTAATCTAGTCATCCTTCTAAAAAGAGTGAATACTTACATTTGCACACAGAAATAGACCCCATAATTTCATCACACCCCAATTTGCTCCACATTAGAGAATAAGAACAAAGTTAGCACAGCAGGAAGCAATCCTTGGATGTATAAATTACTGTGCTGCCTAGAGCTGGAAACACATTTATCTGTGACTGTTGCAAATAAATCGCCATCATGTGAGTGGATCCTTAACCGTGCCAAAGCCAGGTGAAGTGATTCTTGATTCTGTCACAATGATTCACATATTTGGTATTCACAAATATGCGGCAAACAAGCACAGGCCATATCACTGATATCTAAATGTAAATTCAGGTGAGATTCCTCTCTAGCGTGCTTGAAACATTCATTTACATACAAAAACAGCGATATACGATCACATTATTCAGATTAATAAGATTTTCTCCACATACAAGTCATCTGTATTCTAATTCACTCACCTCAGTAAGAGCTGAAAATGTGACCAAGGTGAATATTTATTACTACACTAAAGTGAAAGCCTGTGTGGAGTTATGAGATTATTGTATTTGTTTACTAGTCAGCAAGACTATGCGATATCTACAAAGTGTAATTATAGGACCATAGGTGGAAAGGCACAACACTGGCAAAAGAAGAACCCATTTAATTTTGCTGTGGATGCAGATCACTTCTTTAAAATGGAGAAATAAATCAGTGTCACTGGATATGCTCCTTTAGTGTATCTTTAAATTAATCGTGAAAGAATTAAATTAAATTAAATGAAGATAGAAGAGAATAGATGGATGGAAAATGTGGTAAATATATCCTTGATATTCCCATGAACAGCCTTCAAGTGTAAGTTTCAAAAAATTACATAAAGTTTAATCACAGCACTATCGTTAAACAGTTTTTTTTTAAATCACAGAACAAAATGAGAGAATTTAGTTTTTAAAGAATCCACGTTTATTGACAAGACAAGAAGCAGTGTTCTTGCACTGTTATGTTGAATTAAACAAAGACTATTGATTTTAAGCAGTTCCGATCAATATTTAAACAATGAATCAAACTACTGTGTACGTAATGGGTGTTCTGAAAGACTGTATCTGAGCAGATAGTTAAAAACTGATGCTAGAAAAATATAACACTGAAGTGCTACGTTTAAGCTATTTTGACTTTGTTAAAATAATCTGTATTAATTCTTTATTATAAAAATATTTCATGTTGTTATTAAATAATATTGATGCATATGCTGTTTGTAACACATACTATGTAATATGCAATCATTAATCTGAATTATGAATGCCTCTGGCTCAGTTTAATATTCAAACCTGAGCCTTTTGTTTTATTTAATACTTTCATCTAAATCTTAATTTTACACCCTTTTTGCATGTGAGAGGCTCTTTGGTATTTTGATCATCTTTACATCTTTACAGGAGGACAATTTATGTGAGTAACATAAAAATTCAAACTTTGTTTTACTACTGACACTTAGTTAGGATATATGAGTGAATTATGTAAAATGAATGCTTAATAACCTATACTCATTGAAACTTTCTTGCTTATAGTACATCATTTAGCATTCAGATTTACACAATTATATCACATGGCTTTAATACTGATAGTCAAAGCTTTACAGTGTACTTTTAGATGTTTGTAAGCTACTATAATTGAGATACTGTAATTAATCTAAAGTGATATTATTCACTGTTATTTTTAAATTGCACTTTTTATTAATGCATCGAATATCTTTAATAATGGCATTATTAAGCTGCTGTGTAAATGTAGTTGCCACCTCTACTAAAGAAACTTTCAAATATGACTCAGGTCTGTGGAACATTTCAGCATCCCTCAGCTCACTCTTTTAGTTTTCCACTAGTGTTAATATTTTTGATGCATTCCTTGCTCTCTGTGGTCTCAGCTGCAGCAAAAACCTTTTTAAGCAAATATGCTCTATAAACCTGACTGTTTGCTACAAGTTTAGTTCTAAACCACAGTCAAAGTCTTCCGCTCTTAGATTATTTTAAGGATTTTTGCAGCTAATTTGGTTGAAAAGCCAGCAAGCTCTGCAGTCTAAATGACTATGTAGATTGTTTGCTTTGTCTGCACTCTCTCACAGAAAACATGTCGTTTGTGAATTGCATAAAAAACAAATGACTAATGATTCAGGATGACAACTTTAAAGGAAAGACAGAAAACAAATTTGCATTTAATGTATATGTTTTTTTAAATAATAAAATTTACGCAATAAGTATAGTATAGTTTAGCATTGTGTTATGTTATGTTAGCATTTAGAAACTAAGTGGTGCCTTTTTCATACTTGGGATTCCAAGAAACACCCTGTGTTGTGAGGCAGGTCTAGACTACAGGGGGACAATTCACACATTACACTGGCCAGACTGCATGCATGGCATTACTGGAACTTGATCACAGGATTTAATATTCATAACCCCAGCTCCAAAGTGTAAATACAACCTGATAAACCCATATTCCATTCACAACAGATTATAGAAAAAAAAATCATGATTTTAAAACAAAAAAAGGTTGATTTTTATTTTATGGCAGAAGCAGTTCTCTAAAAAGTCGTTACAGGGCCATGTTTACCACAATTTAGAGTCCTCTATTCATTTAACAACAGTCTGTAAATATCTGGGAACTGAGGGGGGCTGCTGCTGGACTTCTTTGTCCTATTTTTTGTTTCATGATGTGCCAAATATTTTCAGTTGGTGAAAGATCTGGTCTGCTGACAGGCTGTTTCAGCACTCGGACTCTTACATAACAAAGCCATGCTGTTGTAATATTAGCGGCATGCTTTTTAACACTGTCCTACAAAAATATAAAAGGCCGTCCCTGAAAAAGTGACGTTTGTTTTGCTCTATATGTTGCACTGATGGTGCCTTTCTACACCTGCAATCAGCCATTTCTACATGCACTAATGCACCCCTATACCATCAGCGATGCAGGCTTAACAACAAGGATGGTCTCTCTCCCGCTCCTGTAGTGTGGATGATGTGGCATTCATATTTTCCAAAAAATGTAAGAAATTTCGATTTGTCTGACCACAGAACCGTTTCCCTCTTTGCTTCAGTCCATTTTAAATGAGCTTTGGGTCACAGAAGATGGCAGCATTTATGGATCATGAAACTTATACAACTTATAGACAATATTATCTGGAAGTGTTCCGGAGCCCATGCAGGAATTCTTATGACAGGAGGATTCCTGTTTTATTGCACTGCCATCTGAGGATCTTAAGATCACCGGCATCCAGTGTTGATTCTCGGCCTTGTCCATCGCAACTTTTTTGTAAATGGTGTTTGGGGTTTACTCAGCAGTTAACTAAAAATTAACAACTAACCCAAAACACCATCTGACAAGTCATCACATTGACTTAACCCTTTATAGCATGACCTATGAAATAACTGCCAGGAAATTCAAATTTTCTGAACCATTTATTGAGCTTATTGAACCATCTAACAAATCTGCTTAATAAAATTGATTAAATTACATTTAAATGTCCTTTAATTTGCTACATCTGACATTAAAAAATGCTTAAAAATACATCGTGCAATTTATTTAGGTTTTTCAGGATTTAAAAAATTACACTGATTATGCAGAAATCCCCAAACCACACAAAAAAACTATATGTATTAAACATGACACACTAGGCATTAAGATGTTTATTTCAAACAATATTTATTTGAGAAATTGGGTTCAGCAAATATTTATTTATTTTTTCTTAAAGACTTAATTAATTAAAACTCTTTTTTTAAAATTTGGTGTATATTTATATTACAAAATGTATTTATTTTTACATATTCAATTAACAATTAATTACTCAAGATGAAATCCTTTTCAGTGATTTGCTAATTTTTGTACCCGGTAGTTAAACCTTTGCTAAAGTTCATCTATTTTTAAAATTTTTAACCCTGGCATATGTCTATGAAAAGGTTGCTGCTGACAGTGTGCAGGCACCCACAAATATGCTATTAGATTTCACTCTCCACAGCACCTGTCTTACAGGTGGTCCTTGGATAATGCACTCATTTTAGTTCCAAAATTGCATCAATATGCCATATTGATGTGCATACATATTTCTGTCCTGAACATCTGGTGGCTGGTAATCAGTATTGCAGATAAACAGAAACTGAATGTGTTGTTATGGTGTATTCCTGGCTTAAAAATCTCATTTTGTTTGTTAATAGCTGTGTGTGCTTTGATGGTCATGCAGTTAAAAGACACCAGTTTTCTGTTTCATATTATTCAGCAGGTAAAGATTTCCATCGGAAATCCATGCTGGAATCATAACAGGCTAAACAATCTGCGAGGTGGCAAACTCACCGATCAATGCTGATGGCACAGAGATTGAGGATGCTGGCTGTACACATCATCACATCCAGAGTGACAAAGATGTCACAGTGGATCTTGCTAAAGCGCCACTCTCCCACCACCTAGGAGAGGAAAACATCCACAAATGACAGTTAACTGCCAGAGTCAACAGAAAAAAGTCAATATGCTAGCAATGGAAGCTTCTTGGCAGAAATAATGTGTTTGTGTTCAGCAATAAAAAGCAAACCTGACACTAAAGCCTTCTTGCATAATTTCCCATATCATTTCAAACTTGGCAACACAAAGAGAGAAGCAAAGGAACAAAACTGAGACATAAGAGGAAAGAATGGATGACTGAATTATGAATGAGTAAGTATTAAAAAAGCATCCGTTCTATCACATGAAGAGATTTCTTGCTGTCATAAACATTTTGCAAGAGCTCCAAATCCAAATAATATGTCAGTTTCTTTTTTATGAAGAATTTTACAAGTGACTAGTTGAAATTTGACAGATTATCTTATCTCTCCACTTACAGTGGTAAGAAGTAAAAGCTTCAAAAACATATAGACATCCTCCTTAGACAAGACAAGTATTCTTTACCATGTATCCTACTCTTTAGCTCGAGGAAGCGTTTGATCAAAGACGAGATCGAAACCTGTTTGAATTCATGCCACCGTTGCTCTCAGCTGTATGATCTAAGCTCATGATGAAACCAACATCAGTGATGTTGTGACAGGTCTGAAGCCGCCCAGCTTGTCTGACACTGAAGCCTGCCTGTTTCCTCCCACAGCTCTATCAAGGGTAAGGGAGATGTGTTTGTTCAGGGGCAACTCCTGCCTGGCTGATTAATCTTTGTCTTGTGGATGTGTCTTCATAAAACTAAGCTCCCATCATTAAAGAGCTGTAACTTTTTGCTGGTGTCGTTATAGCCAGTTTTCTGTTGCCCTGAAAACTGATTTCACCTCTCCTCTCTTCTCTTTTCCACAATTTTCCAACCTTTAACTCTTGACGTTTCTCTTCACTGTGGCTAAGCACCACTATGATAGTATGCTTTCATTTTGACTGTTTCTCTCTTTGCTATCATCCTTTTGCTCCTTGCACTTGACTTTTATTTTTCAGTCAAAGCTACTCCAACACACCCGTGCAAGTTCCCGTCCTGCTAGAGCTGCGAACAAATTTTAGTGTTAAAATTTAAAAGGCCTACAAGAGCTGAAAGCCATTTCATGTCCTTGTGGCTGCAACTGAGGTCTGTTCAGTCTATGTAGCGAAACACCTTTTGTGGATATTAAACAGCTTTTTACAAGACAGTCATAATAAATGCATGTGTGCCAAAACTGGCGTGATCCCCTGTCAGGAAACATCGATCTGTCCTTCTCAGTTATCCCACCGTTTGCATTTTTCTGTTAAAGTGAAGATGACTTTAATCTTTTGAAGTTAAATTATGACACATCATCATTTTATGCTGTGAAATATTTATATAGATTTTTGTCATTATAAGTGTATTCAGTTGAAAACGTTGTGTTATGAGGTCTTTACTTTATTCAAATCTGTTCATTTTGAGTCATTTGTGCCAAATTTGAAGATATTACCTCAGCATGTTCAGAAATATTTCATTCATGAGAATGGGAATGGGATGATTAACCCAATGGCATTATGCTTCTGGCAACAAATGAAAAATGTAGGCAATAAAAAGATAGAAATTATGACAAGTTTACTAATGTTGTCCATCAGCAACACACAACAGTGCTATTATATTATTGAATTTTAATGATGGGTTTATTTATTTCTCCTTAAATCCTGCACTTCACTTCATTATTGAAATTAATTGACTGCATCTTTGTTTGCAAATTAGTAGATTGTTTGAAGAACTTTCCATTCCCATAATGGGTTTTCTTGTAATACTGCAGTGTCATTTTTATTTGCCAAGCTCATTTTTTTGGTGAATTATCATCTATAATTCATATTATGCATACCACTTATGCATATGCATATCACTTAGAGGGTATTGGCATTTGATTTCAATCTACAATGCTGGGAAAAAGTAGAAATAAGGATGTTTTTTTTTTTCATCATTGTTTTTATTGCAGATTTTCCTTTAACACAACAGTGTCTCGACAGTAGACACAGAACAACAAAACAGTACAAACACAAAACGTACACAACAGCTCTTAAATAAGGCATATTACAAGATACAAAATACAAAATATAACATACAAGAGGTGGTGAGTCAGTCTTACAGCGCCCGGGTGGTGATCACGTGTGTAGTAGTCCTTTGAATAAGATAGCGGAAAGGTCCGGTCCAATATAGTCCAAAAAGGGGTGCCACATCCCATAGAACTGACCCACACTGTGGTGTATAACGTGTGTGAGGTATTCCAGAGGAATCAGTTCAAAAACTATTTTGCGCCAGCCACAGACAGTGGGAGTCCTATCGTTGATCCATTGTAAGAGGATATTTTTCCTGGCTGCAAATGTTAGAGTGTTATACAATCTTTTGTTGGCCGCCGCTTTTAGGCGGTCACTTGGAAGACCTAGAATCAGGGACAAAGGGTCCATCTCTATATCAACGTGGAAGATTTTCCCCAGTTCACCTGTAATGTCAGCCCAGTATTCTTGAAGCTTATAACAGGACCAAAAACAGTGAGTTAAAGTCCCTACATCAGTTTTGCACTTAAGACACACAGGGGAAAGAGAGCGGCTGAAGAGGTGTCTGCGGTGAGGGGATACGTGTAATCTGTGTAAAATCTTAAATTGGATTGCTCTTGTCCGAGTACAAATTGAAATCCTTTTTGCGAGAGACCAAATGGTATCCCACTTATCTTCATCTATGGTTACCGACAGTTCCCTCTCCCACACACCTCTAATCCCCTGTGCATCAGTGGTAGTCAAAGCATTAAGCACATGGCAAAATGAACTCAGAGACACCGTCAGCTGTTGCCCAAACAAAACCCTCTCAACATCAGATACTTCAGGGTGCTCAGCAAGGGTTGTATTGTGAGTGATATAGTGTCGTATTTGCAAAAAACGAAAGAAATCCTGTCTAGGCAAGCCGTAACTGTTGGTAAGCTGTTCAAATGACATGAGTTCACCACCCGAGAAAAGGTCACCAAGAGACTTAATATTCTTATCAGACCATCGTTGAAAGCCGGGGTCCAAAGAACCCGGAGGGAAAGCAGGGTTATTCATTATAGGGGTAAAGGTTGATGTTATTCTCGATCTTCCCTCAAGACGGCGGACAATTCGCCACGCTTTTAGGGTGTTGATTGTTACAGGATTTGTACAAAGGGCCTTGATTCCGTTAAAATCATTACAAAATAATAGATCGCTCAGTTTGCATTGTGACAGAGCTGTCTCAATATCCGACCAGATTGAGGTTTTACCCCTAACCCAGTCGCTCACAAATCTTAAATGGGCAGAAAGCTGATACAATCTAATATTAGGTAGATCCAAGCCGCCCCTGGAGCTTGGCAGATGCAACACTGCCATCTTGAGTCTGGGTCTGCGCTTGTTCCAGATGAAAGAGGTGAGCCAACCATTTATGTCCTTCAGTACTCTCTTAGAGAACAAGACGGGGATCATTTGGATAGGATACAATAGCCTGGGCAGCACATTCATTTTGATCAGGGCAATGCGTCCAAGCCAGGAGACAGGAAGTGACGCCCACCGCTCTAGGTCCTGTTTGAGTTTGCCAAATAAGGGTGTGAAGTTGGCTTTGTACAATTGGTCGAGAGACGGGGTAATAAAGATCCCCAAATACACAAATCCATTAGGAGACCATTTAAAAGGAAAGGAAGGAACAGTAGCCGGCATTGTGAAAAGAGTACCGAGAGGCATGGCCTCTGACTTAGCCAAATTGATTCTATAGCCAGAGAAATGGCTAAACCTGTCAATCACCTCAATGAGACTGGGTACGGATGTTACAGGGTTAGTCAAAAGAATCAAGATGTCGTCCGCGTATAAGGTTATTTTATGACACAGCTGTCCAATCTCTAAACTACGTATTGTGGGCGTCGCCCTTATGGCCTCAGCAAGAGGCTCTATGGCCAGAGCGAATAGAAGGGGCGATAAGGGGCAGCCCTGCATAACTCCCCTATGAGTGTTGAAGTAATCAGACCTAAGTCCATTAGTCAGGACTGCTGCCTGTGGATTATTGTAGATAACTTTGACCCATTTTATAAAATTCTCCCCTAAGCCGAATTTGCCCAGAGTATACAACAAATAAGACCACTCAATTCTGTCAAATGCTTTCTCCGCATCGAGAGAAAGCACCAGGCCGTCAATAGATTTTTGCTTGAAAGCTACAATAGCGTTCAGTAAGCGTCTAACATTGGTGGCTGAGTTTCGACCCTTTATAAAGCCTGTCTGGTCCTCCCTTATCAGCACAGGTAAAAAATTTTCTAAGCGGGTGGCCAGAATTTTAGAAAGCAGTTTCCTATCTACATTCAAGAGGGCTATAGGTCTATAGGATCCGCACAAATCAGGACACTTCCCTTTCTTTAGAATTAGGGAAATGTTGGCTTCCTTCAGTGTCTGCGGGAATTCACCCGTAATGAAGGAGTGGTTGAACATATCAAGAAGCGGTTCCACAATAATATCCCGAAACTGTTTATAAAATTCACAACAGAAGCCATCAGGCCCTGGCGACTTTCCACTTTGCAGTGATTTAATAGCCTTAAACACTTCGGTCTTAGTTATAGGGCTGTTAAGGGCAGTCTTCTGTTCCTCTGACAAATTTGGTAAGTCGAATTGGGTGAAGAAATTATGCATCAGCTGCACCCCCTCCGGGACTTGTTGAGAAGAGTACAAGGCTTCGTAGAACTTCTTAACACAGTCATTTATCAGTTTGTTTTCATATATCTTGTGGCCACCTTCATCAGATATCGCTGCAATGGTATTCGATTCTGCGCGCTTCTTAACATAGTACGCCAGACATTTACCGGCCTTATCTCCATGCTCGTAGAACCTCTGTCTGGTGTATTTAAGTTTCTTCTCTGCATCTCTGGTAAGAAGGCAATTCAGCGCTGACCTGAGTGCGGTTATTTCTTGCCATAATGGTGGTGATGGGGAGGCAATATATGTTTTCTCCTTATCCATCAATTCGCTCTCTAAAGATTTTTGTTCCTCCATCCGTTGTCGCTTCTTTGTCGCAGAATACGAAATAATTAGGCCCCTCGCATAAGCTTTGCATGTTTCCCACAAAACAGAGGCAGTAGTAGCTGAGGGGGTGTTGATATCCAAAAACGCTTTAAATTCTGCAGAGAAGTGAGAGGTAAATTCCTCATCCTTAAGAATAATGGTATTAAGCCTCCAGTGGCGGGACCTATGAAGCGCAGCTTTAAGATCGAGATCCATGATTACCCTAGCGTGATCTGAGATGATTATACTTGTTATGTCGCACGATACTACTGAACCTAAGTCAGTTTTCGGGAGAAAAAAGTAATCAATTCTAGTTTGGGACCTATGCGGAGCCGAAAAAAATGTGTATTGCTTATCGGAGGGGTGAGTATATCTCCAAGCATCCACAAGTCCAAACTCGTCGCATAGAGCATGAAGCGCTTTGGCCTGAGGAGAAGGAGTTGCAATGCTGTGTGGAAATCTGTCCATAAGCGGATTTAACATTAAGTTGAAATCACCACCAATAATAACGGTAGAGTTAGGAAGAAATGGGGCTAATTCCAGAAACATTTTGGTAAGAAAGGTAGTTGGGTGGGCAGGTGGAAAATAAACATTCAGTAATAAGATATTTTGGCCTTGCAAAATCCCTTTGACTATCACGTAGCGGCCCTTCAGATCCTTAACGCAATCAGTTACTACAAAAGGTACATTTTTCCTAATCAACACTGCCACTCCTCTACTTCTTGTAGTGAAGGATGAAAAAAACACTTGTCCATATAATCCTTGTTGCAACTTCAAGTGTTCATTATTATCAAGATGTGTCTCTTGTAACATAGCAACATCTACACCGTCCTTTCTTAGACAAGTAAATATCTTCCTCCTCTTAATAGGGCTGTGAACCCCTCGTACATTCCAGGTGCATATTCGCAGCCTACTCATTATTAGACTTATTCATGTATCACACAAAGCATATTGAGCCAAAGGGTTCACCACACCCTGGTTGAAAAAAAAAATAAATAAAATAAAAATAAAAAAGGCATGAAAGAGCTGTGTGACGGAACATTCAAAGAACAGTGATTTGGCAACAGCCCTACTAAACATGTAGGGAAAAACCAATCTCCTCCTGCCCGTCGGGAAAGCCGAAGGGCATTGCACGCGCGTAACTCACGCCTACCCATAGACGAAAACACAGTCCGTCCGGTGCCCGATGGGGTGGAAGATTTCACCTGGTCGCTTATAAGCAGCGAGGACGAAAAAAAAAAGAGTCATATACGCCTAGATTCGGCAAGTACTCACACCGGTTAATTAAGGCATAGTGTGAAGAAAAGGAGTACTCCGGTGGTTACGGGGATTCAGGGCAGCGAGTCCGCGTAGGACGCAGCTGCCTCCGGTGTGTTAAATCTCTTCTCCTTGCCGTTGGCAAACAGCCTCAGTGTGGCGGGGTAGAGAAGCGCATAATCCACATTCTTCTTCCTCAGGCAGCTTTTCACCTCGTCGAAAGCCTTGCGTTTCTTGGCTACCGCCGCTGAATAATCATTAAAGAAGGAGACTTTGATCCGACTTGTTGGTTGGTTCGGCTGCGTAGCCAGGCGCCGAGCTGCGGCCATCACATGTTGTTTATCAGCAAAGTTGTGAAGCTTCATAATGATGGGTCTGGCACGCTGGCTGGGGCCCGGCCTCGGTGCTAGAGAGCGGTGAGCGCGGTCTAGTTTGATCTTCCAATTTTTAGTTGTGAGCTCGAGATAGGAGGGGAGCCATGACTCCATGAAGGCGACAACATCATTTCCCTCCGTGCCCTCGGGAAGCCCGACCAGGCGAAGGTTACATCTGCGGCTGCGGTTCTCTAAATCGTCCATGTGGTCTGCCATGTCAGTTACTTGTTTTTCGAGTCGAGCCACTTTCGCCTGCAATACACCTGCCGTGTCTTCCACGCCTGAAATCCGTATCTCGGCGTCTCCCACCTGTGTCGCCAGAGCCTGGATCCGAGACGTCTGTTCACGGATTGCGGCCAGCACAGTATCAACTTTAACATCCAATAAAGTTGTAATGCTGTCAGTTATCTTACTCAGAGCCGCAAGGATATTCGGGTCGATATCACTCCCAGTTTCCTCAGCGTCAGCGGAGATTTCTGTGTCGCTGGCGTTAGCTTCTTCAGGCTCAGCCGCCATAGGACCCACAATGTCGCTAGCTTGCACAACCGGAGCTGTCTTTTTCTTAGACCTGACGTTAGGCATTTTAGAAAAATAGTCGTCCAGACTCATTATAGAGTTACTCCCACGCACATTTGTAACGTTTCACCAGGTGAACACGTATTTTAGACGGATAATCGGGGGACCTCACCGGAGCACAGCGAGACGGGTGTTCGCGCTACGTAGGGTTGCCAACCGTCCCTTAAAAAACGGAATCGTCCCGTATTTAGAAACAAAAGTACACGTCCCGTATTGAGCTAATAAGGGACGCACTTTGTCCCGTAATACAGTGAGAATCAAAAGTAGTCTATAAATGTTAATGGAATTAACGCTTTGTTTGAAAACATAATTCCCAGCCCCTCTCCTGCTTTGTGACCAATGAGCTGACAGCACACTTATGACAATTCAAGTATGACAATTCAGATTATCTCATTGGTCGAGGAAAGGTCGCTTGCGGAGAAAATACCGGAAGACAACAGATGACCACAACAACAAGCATGGCCAACAGGGAAACAAACGCCGACACTGCGGTGCACGTCTCGGATGACAGTACACCTAAAGCTGGGCAGACACTGCGATTTTTTTCAGTCACGTTATTCAGCTCTTGCTCAAACTGCACGATTGACTCGCAGGGATTAGAAGTTTGCAGGTCACGATGCAGGGTCTCACACTATACGGCCCGATGCTCTGATGCGACCTGAGTGCTCACACTGTGCCTCCATAACATGAAGGTTATAACAGAAAATCTGTCGCTCGCTCTCTCTGTCTTTCACTCACACAGACACACCACCATCAACTTTGCTAAATTGCTAATGAAAAACATGATCAGGCAGCTGTGATTGAGCAGCAGTGTAAATCCAACTATTTTCACGGTTGTTGTGGTCGTGATAATTTTGTGATGCCACATCGAAAAGGCTCGGATGAGCTTTCCAAAGTTCTACAAGTGCCTCCATCACTTGTGTCCAGATCACACGCTGCACAGCCGTGCTGCGCCGTCTTTTTCACCGATGTTTACGTGTTTGCGCATGAGCAGTGTGAGCGGCTGTGGTGACACCCTCACGAGCGATTGATGATCGGGAGCTGGTCGTGAGGTGTTAATCGCTTCTCGTTACCCCACGTATACTACACGATGCACGATGAAGGCCAAAATCGGGCCGATCACCAAATCGGTCGCACGACTCAAAAATCGGCTCAAAATGGGCCAAAAATCGCACAGTGTAAGCCCAGCATTAGAGCAGCAATGTTTGTTCGCTCAGAGAAAGAAAAAAAAAAGGCTGCAAAAGTACAGGGAGGACTGGGAAAAGGAAAACACCTGGCTGGGAAAGTGCACAATAACACCTATAAAGCGCACTGCACTGTGTGCCGGCGCACTTTTTCCATAGGCATGCTTCTAGTGGTGGGCACAAGAAGAACATGAGGGGCGTGAAAGCTCGGGGAACCCTTAACCAATTTTTTGTCCACCAGGCCACGGCAGAAGCAGATATGGTATGTAAACACTGGTTTGTTGTTTAAACCCTCTGGTTAAGGTTAATATGGGCATGTGCGGTGAATATCAGCGCTATGTGGCCAGAAGTGTGATAATATCATTTATTTTGTGTAATAAACAACTGCAAGGATGGATGATTACAACAAATTGATGACTAATACATAAAAGTAATACATAGATGAATAATGATGATGAGTTAAGGTGCGTAATCATGGGAACAAGCGGGTTTACAAACAGGAGCAGCTGATTAGCATTAGAAAAGCTGAAATAATACCTCAACTGAAGCCAATTGTACTAAATGCACTATATGTGCACTGTTACAAGAATATTTTTCGTTCTATTGCTTTCTATTAATTTATATAATTTTAAGTTAAGCAGGACAGAGTTCTTTTAAAGAAAGATTTACTTATATTCTCAAAAGTTAAGCATGACAGGCTTCTGTTTAAGAAAGAGACCTGTTTTACTGTGTTAATGTTGTCATTTTGAGCTAAAAATAAATGGCTAAATGATCATTTGTTTCCCATATGGTCATATCACAAAGAATATGCATCTGCTTAAATCAAATTCAAGTCAAATGGTTAAAAAATAATTTCACACACACAAAAAAAGAGCTACCACACTGGGAAGGGTGAAGACAACTGGGTTGCCCGGCCCTGGCCACGAGGTGTCCCTTATTTATTTTTCAGGGAGTTGGCAACCCTAGCGCTACGACGCCATCTTGCCAACACGTAACTCGAAATAAGGATGTTATATGAGATACATCATTTACTAGTCAAATGAATTCTCATTTGTCAACTGGAGAAAGGATTAGCTGATTTGGATTTAAATGAGTCATTCCTTTGACAGTCAAAATAATGTGCTGTTTTATTAATTCTTATCTTTTATTAATGTTTTATAACTAAAAAGAAGGAAAATGTATTATTTTAAAAATGCTATTTTTGCTCAGCAGGGTGGAGCATCAGTATCTGTGTTTTACTGACAGAAGTGCTACATGTCTTTGAACATCAATGTTTTTCTTCCCACCTTTACTACAATTAACAATTTTTGTGCATGTTTTGACTTGTGGTGTCTACCTTGCAAAGCAGCTTGATTCTTATTGTAAGATTCATAAGATCAGATTTTGAGCTACAAGACTTCTGGAATAATGTCCTTTGGGCAGGAAAGAGCAAAGTGGAGATATCTGGCTATAAATCTGGCTTTAATACACACCACCACATTTGGTGTAAACACAGCATAAACACAGCAGCGCAAACACCTCATACCAGGTGTCAAGCACAGTGATGGACGGTGATTTGGGCTTGTTTTGCAGTTACAGGATCCAGGGACTTTGCAGTCATTGAGTTGACTATGAACATCTCTGTATATAAAAGCATTGTAGAGCCAAATCTAAGTCTATCAGTCAGAGAGTTAAAGCTTTGCATAAATATTGTCATGCAACAGGACAATGAGTCCAAGCACAGCGGTGAGTCTACAATAGAATTAGTAAAAAAGGATGTTACAATGGCCGAGTCAAAGTCCAGAACTCAACCCGACTGAAACCTGTGCATAATAAAAAATTCCTGCAAACTTAATTGAACTGAAACAACACTGTAAATAAGAGAGAGCTGAAATTCCTCCTGCATTGGGTGACAGACTGAGACTGAGACCAAAGTCATACAGAAAATTTGATTACTGCAAATTATTGCTGCTACAAGCTACAGAATCATGGAGCGTACTTAGTTTTTCACAACATGCTTCTGCATTTTGGCTTAGTTTTTAGATAAAAAAAATAAAGAAACAGTCTAATACGTTATGTGTTGTAATTCATCTAGGTTTGTGTTCAACTCATTTGAATTCTATAAGAACTTGACAATTGTTTATTATGTCCTGATATGTAAAACAAGACTTCCTTTTATCATGACTGTATTCAGGTATGCTTGAAGTAGTACAAAGAAACTCAGTGAGTACCACAAAAACATCCCCCACAACATTACACCAGCAGCAGCAGTAGCAGCCTGAACTCCTGATATGATGTTGTTTACACCAAATTCTGATCCTACCAAAAATTAAAAAAAAAGGCAATATTTTTCCAACTTTGATGAATGGTAATAATTTTAGACAAGAGTGGCACCTGGTGTGCTCTTCTGCTTCTGTAGCCCATCTGCTTCAAGGTTCAATGTGTTATGCATTCAGAGATGCTCTTCTGCATACTATGATTGTAATGAGTGTCTATTTGAGACACCATTGCCTTAAGCTGGGAGCAGGCTGGCAATTCTCCTCTGACCTCTGGTATTAAACAGATTTTTAAATATAGAACTGACTTTGTCTTTTAGGATCTTTGCAAATCCTACACATGGTCAAGTGGAAAAATCCCAGTATTTTAAGTTTCTGATATGCTTCGACTTTTAACAACAAACATGCCACATTCAAATCATTTAAATTGCTTTCTTTCCCATTCTGATGCTCAGTTTGACATAAAGCAGGTTGTATTGACCATGTCTACTTCCCTGAATGCATTGAGTTGCTCCCATGTGATGGCTGATTAGATTATTTCCCATTACAAGCAGCTGAACTTCTGTACCTTAAAAAGTGGCTGATGAATGTGATACATTAAAGTAAATCAGAAAATTTCCAAAAAGATTCTCATGCCCATCCAAATAATTGAATTCAGGTGTTTTTTGGATCACTTTAATGATCACTGGTGTATTACATCAAGCACCTAGGCATGCAGACAGCGTCTACAAACATTTTCGAATGAATGTTTCGCCCATAGCAGCTCAGTAAATTCCAACATAGTAATGTGATAGGATGTGCAGCAAGTCCAGTTTAGAAATTTCCTCACAACTAAATATAAGTCAACTCTTATTGGTATTATGACAACAACAACAGCAACTCAGCCATGAAGTGGTAGGCCAGCCAAAATCACAGAGCGGGGTCAGTAGATGCTGAGGTGCATAGTGTGCAGAGATCATCAAATTTCTACAGAATCAGTAGCTACAGATCTCCACATTTTATGTGGCTTTCAGATTACCTCAATTCAATTTATTTATATAGAACTAAATCACAACAACAGTCTCCTCAAGGGGCTCATCAGAACAGCTGTATCCACATTATGAAATGCGATGCAGCGTCTGATGCAGTTGGGTTAAAACTGGACTCTAGAGGAATGGAGACATGTTATCTTGAGCGATGAATCATGCTTCCCTGATCTGATGGAGGAGTCTGGGTTTGGAAGTTGTCAGGAGAATGGTACCTATCTCACAGCATTGTGCCAAGTAAAAGTTTGTTGGTGTGGTGTGGGGTTGGTTTTCAGGAGTTGTGCTCGGCCCCTTAGTTCTAGTGAAAGGAACACTTTAATCTTCAGCATACCAAGACATTTTGCACATGTTCCTAACTTTGTGGAAACGTTTTGGGGGTGGCCCCTTGATTTTCCAACATGACTGCGCACCAGTGCACAAAGAAAGGAAAGGACCATAAAGACATGGATGAGCGAGTTTGGTGTGGAAGAACTTGACTGGCCTACACAGTCCTGACCTCAACCTGATATAACACCTTTGGGATAAATTAGAGCAGACACTGTGAGCAAGGCCTTCTCGTCCAACAACAGTCTGACCTCACAAATATGCTTCTAGAAGAATAGTAAAAAAAAATTCCTTGTGGAAAGCCTTCGCAGGAGAGTTGACACTGTTGTCTGCAGAGGATGGGTAGATGTCATTTAAACCATGAAGAATAAGAATAGGATGTTATTCTAGTTCACATGTGAAGTGAAGGCAGGCAAGGGAAAACTTTTGGCAATATAGTGTACGTAAATAGGCAAATAACCAATAAATACATACATGAATAAATAATCATATTGGTAAAAATGGAAATTTGACTCTGTAATGCAGCAGTCCTCAACCCCCGGGCCTCGGACCGGTACCGGTCCGTGAGTCGTTTGGTACCGGGCCGCGAGAGCTAAGGCTCAGGTGTGAAATGTATGGTTTTCAAGGTTTTTATCGGTTTTCAGCGTTATTTTGTTATTGTTTTTATCGTTAACTCGGTTTTCCTGGGTCTTTTCACGTGTGTTATGAATAAATCTTCTTTTTTTTCGGTACCGGTACTAGTTTTATTTTGTTGTATTTATCTGTGACACCTTAAAGGCCGGTCCGTGAAAATATTATCGGGCATAAACCTGTCCGTGGCGCAAAAAAGGTTGGGGACCGCTGCTGTAATGTACACATGTAGAGCTTTACTACAAAAATGGGGTTATGTCACTCATCAGTCAGATGAGATTTTTCCCTGAAAATGTCAAAAGAAGTAAATACAACAGTAGGGCTGGGCGATATGGCCTAAAATTCATATCGCGATATAATTTGAAGCATGTGCGGTAACGATATATATCACGATATATTCTTTTCTTCTGTATAACGTATTTTCCACACTAAAAATCCTTTAATTTTCTCAAAAATTGAGAGTGTTCCTTATGTATGAATTCTGGTTGTGCTTACTGACCTCGAACCGATTTCTGCGTGCAGAAATCTGTTAAAAAATGTTTTAGTACAGCTTTGGTAAGCCGCACTGCTTGATGGATTGTCAGAGCATTACGGCTGCCTAGTGAGGAGCTTTGCGGAGTAATATGGGTCCAAAACTCCGTCAACTTCAGGTCCCAAAGTAAAACAAACACTAAGAGTTAAATACGGTCTAAATTCTTTCATCTTTAATTAAATCATCAGCATTGCTGCTTTATCGGGTGTAACAATTAAGTTTAACATCCATGCGTCCATGAAAACAGAATTTGTTAAATTTAATGGAGTTAGAAGTTAACAGGAAGTTAGCTCGCTAGTTTACACCTAAACATTTCATACCATGTTCTGACTGAGAGATTTTTTAAACTAATTAAAACGTACAGCTCTGCTACCAGTTCCGACATAAATGAAGACAGAAAACTAAACAGCAGTGGCATTTGTAGTAGGGCTGGGTATCGTCACTGATTTCTAGAATCGATTCAATTCCGATTCACAAGGTCCCGAATCGATTCGATCCACGATTCGATTCGATTCAATTCGATTCGATTCAATTCGATTTGAATCTGGGAAATTTTGACAGTCAGAAATATTATAATTCAGATCAGTACATTTACATATTTTTGTATCTATAAAAAGGAAGCTGACACACGCAAGACTTTATCAAAGGTGTGAGCATCACAGCAGAGGCCTTTGTGTCAAAGTAGCTGAGGATAAAACACAGAAAAACATGAAGGTGATTTTCCTGGCCTGGGATTTTATAAAAATATTCTGCAGTACATCAAAAATGAAAGAAAACCAATAATCAACACATGAACATTACCTCTGAAGTTACAGCGGTTTTATTAGAGACACGACTAAACGTTTTGCATTTTGCATAATTTTAGTTTATGTTTGTTCAGTATTGAACGGCAGAAATTAGGTTTTCTTTTTGGAAGTATATAAAACGAAAAAAAAAAAGCGTCGGAAGTATCGAATAATGAAGAAAACAGATTTTTAGACGGGAAACTGTTCTTGAAGTACAGAGGGGGGGGGGGGGGGGCAGCTGTGCATCGTGGTCGAAGCATAACAGTAAAAGTACACTGAATTCATGACGATGTTTATGTGAAGCATAGTTTGGATCTTCTTTTGCTGCTGGTTCGGTCAATATTGTTTAGAGAGACATCAAACTAACAGCTTTAGAATCAGCACATAAAAGGCCGGAAAAACACAAAGCGCAGACCCGTCGACAGATCAGAATCAGCGAGCTGTCGGCTTTCAGCCCCGACTGTGAGAAAGGCAACATCTAACTGATTCTGATCCGTGGGTTGCGCTGTGTGTTTAAGTCTTTGTGCAGAATCCGTGTTCCTGCTCTCATTTACTGTCTTAGCTGTTTGGTGGCTGTTGAAATTTTGTGAGATTTCACCTGAGATTCTGGCATTTCGGGCAAAATAAATTTATATTAAAAAATCGATTCAGGATTTTAATGAATCGATTTTACATTATCCAAGCCAGAATCGATTTTAATCAATAAATCGATTATAAAAACCCACCCCTAGTTTGTAGGGTTTGTAGTTGGACTACCTGGTATATAATGTTGTGCTACGTGATTGCTAGCGACACAGCTATGTTAGCATAACATTAGCACAGTGAAGCTGGAGGATGGATGCCAACTTTTTTCCACTCGATAAAAGTTAACGTGCAGGATTCTGGTGGTTAGGGACAAATGCAATCGCATAGCAGGATGCTGTACTTCAGTCAGGAGAACAACTGAGATTATTCATCCACAATACGAGGTTAGTTATTAATATACTGCAACAACATGGGAATAGAACAGCTGCGAGAGAATTCAACATTAATGTATCAATGTTATGGAAGTGGAGGAAGCGCAGTTTTTGGCTTTCCCCATATTTCAAAAGTGCTTCATCTCTTTGCTATGACTGTCGCCCGTCATAATTTGCAGATGATAATGGTTTTAGCCGCTGCGATGCTTTTGACCAAAACAGGCGCAGCTTGATGACATCATCAACATGCGCTATCGCGATAGAGCGATATAGTCAAAATCTCTATCGTTGGCCAAATTTATATCGTTTCTATCGCCCACCCCTATACAACAGGAGCCATCACTCTACTCTACAAACTTTCTCTGGTTTCCAAATTGAAATTCTGTACACATATCAGCCACAATGCCTGACAGCATATTCTTTACAAAGCCTTAAACAGGATTTAAACTACAGCATTAGCTGCCTCCGCAGGTAAGGCGGGTGTTTATTCCTGCAGTTTTTGTGCAACACTGTTCATAGCCTTCATTAAATTCATGGCTCTGACCAGGTCACTGTAGCTGATCGCCAATTATGCACTCCAAGGTAATAGACTAACAGGTTTAGTTGTTGGCATGATGAATATTTTCCACTGATTACATTTATGAGCCATTTGGTTTGCAGTAGTTTTCAAACATCTGCCTGCTGTGTGGATGCTATAAAGACATGAGGCAACACCTTGAAAGCAAATATTCTACTATATACACGTTTTATTCACCCTTACTTTAAACTAACTCTCAACTTCTAGTTATGCAAAATGTTCCCTCCGTACGCTTTCTAAATCAGTCACACTAGGCAGAAAGCGAAACCTGCACTAATTAATGCAAATTTAGTATTTAATAATAAAGGGCAAGTTGAATAACCTGCCCACACTCTGTGACTATGTTCCCACTGTAGTTCATGCTGTTACATTCTTAACACGAGTTAATACGCGAGTTACATGATGACCTGAGTCAGTGGCATTCTAAAAAAATTCAGTGCCTACACATGAATACAGAAAAATAGGAACAAAAAGGAAAGATGGGGCTTGAAGAAAGGCCTCTCCGAGTTCAGCAAAAAACAGAATAAAACAAAAACAATATTGTAAGTATTGTCATGAAGTTTGTTTGTTTTAATCATCTGAAACGAAGCCTAATTTCAGATGGTGTCCGTGATGGAAGAAAGATGTTATGAAGAACATGAGTTGAATAATTGACAAATCTCTGCCTAAATTCCTCCGTTGTGAGCTCTGAACATATAAGGCCATCTTCACTCAACACGCTAATCCAGAGATTATGAAACTGTCTGGTGTTTACCTCAAAATGATGTGAACTGTGCAGCAGTTCCAAATAATTTCCTATTTTCAAGGATTTCTAGCGGACCAACTACTAGCGTCTCACTTTATCCCATCTCACATTAGTAGGAGGCCTGACAGCCTTGGAGGGACACACCAGAATCAGATGAGCATCCCACTCTAAACACAAGCTGGGAAGTAATCCCTTTTGACTTTGACAAACAGCCAGCACTTGCTTCCCAGCATATTATTCTAAGGAGGACTTCACTCTCCAAATTGCTGTTATTAGCCTGTTTGGATTAAATGGCTATAAAATTGAAGAAATCTGTTTCTTAATGCACCAATCTGCTCATGTGGGTCTCCCCCCGTGGTCCCCCCCCCCCATTTAACTGTAAGAGATGTAGATTGAATGGAAAACACAGACGCCAAACATTTAGCTAAGTAAAATAATAATCCTATCGAGCTAGACTTTGATTCCTATAGATTTACATGAATAATTTTGCCAAACTACATTTATGATGTGTAGAGCCAGAACTAAGTGTGGGGCATCAGGAGAAACAAGAGCAGCCAACTACTCGGTGAGTGTTTTGTAATCTGATGTTATGTTTGCACACAACAGATCCTATAAAGGAACAGCAAACAGTCAGATTTTTGTCCAAAAGCATGCTGTGACTTATATTTGATGAAAGATCCGGAGTAGTTTTAGTGTTCGCCGTACTTCAAATGTGTTACACTTAGTAACGCACACTTGTTCAGTTAAATCTCTTTACACCATCAAAGACTTACTTTTCTGATATCAAATGCTATCTTTTATTGATAAAGTTTTATGCTGTAATTTGTGGGCTTTGATACGTTGCTGATTACAATTCATCTCCCACTTATGCGATCCGCTTTGATGTAGGCTCCATCTGCATGTATCCAGCTGGCCAAATCAACAGAGACAACAAGTAAATAATTTGGATAAAAACAAACAGAATGTGCAGGTTGGATACTTTATGCATGAACGAGCTTGAATCTGATTGTTTTTGGCAATGACCACAAAAATATTCTTTTGTTTATTTGAAAAAATATGCCCAGATCATACGGACAGAGTTGGGCTATGAAATTCTTTAAATGCACTATAATCTGGTTAAAGTGATAATCATCAAGAGTTTCTGAGAAACATGGGGGGATTAAAGTCCCCGCAGTCTTAGATTGCTTTTTTTTCCTACATCAGACAGCGTGACCTGAAGCCTAATGGTCAGAAATAACCGCAGGATGAAGGAGGTAGCTTCCAGAGATGGGCAAAGATTTTTCAAAAAGACCGACCACATCCCACTCACTTGGCAGGATGTGCATGCTATTATGAAACATCGAAGTCTGCCTTCTCTTTAAAAATGTGATTCCGATGTGTCATATTTAAATGATGTACCATAATTCATTTAAAAAACAAATGCAGCAGTTCTCTGAATGAGAAAGGATGTAGCCCAGTATTTGGGTGAATTATAGCCTAACATCCAGCTCTTGTTCAAATAGACTGCTCTGACATTTTGCTGTTGTCACATAGTGGGACTACATTACAGGCCTTTATCCACTGCAGGACTGATGTGAACACATTAGTCTTCACCTTTGTATCACCTTGAGCCTGTGACCTGTAGTTAACTGTGGGTGACTGTTTGGCTCAAATCCTTTTCACCAAGATTATTTTACTGGCATGCAATTTCACTTAAAGTCCTGCCCTTTCCAGTTTTTTAACCCCTTTCTAAAAAGAATGATTTAAAAAGAAAACTAAATACTGCTTTTTAAGATGGCAATTTTCTGCTTTCTGAAAACCCGAGACACAGAGGGGAAAAAAAAGGTTTAAGAAAAAGAAATAAAAGAGCATGTCTGCTGCATAGGTCATGTCAGGCTATATGTCTCTTCGAATATGGGCAAAGAGAGTGTGTGTGCGTGAATTTCTACAATCCTACCTCTAAGTAGACAACCCAGGGCATAACAAGTGTGGCCACCAGAAGGTCAGCGACAGCCAGGCTGACGATCAGGTAGTTTGTGGTGGTCTGCAGAGCCTTTTCCCTGGACACAGCCATACACACCAGCACGTTGCCGAAGACGATGACGAAGATGAGCAGAGTAAGCAGCATGGCGTAGTAGTTGTAGGGGTGCTTCTGCTCTTGGTCTGTATCGTTGAAGCTCCATGTTCCATTGTCATAGAAACTGTCATTGTAGGCATACTGGGTAAAGACATCCATTAGCTGTGAGTGACAAAGGCCAAGAATGGGCCCTGCAAAATATGCAAAAGGAAAGAAATACTTTATTAATGTTGTATACATTTAGGGTTTGCCGACTGAGAAATAAAAAGCTACAGGATGACATCTGAGGTTAAGTTTTCAAGATTTTGATACAGGTTTATCTTGTAATGGAAATGTAAAATTAATATCTTTCCTCAGACACTGTACTCCAGTTCAAAGCAAAAACAGACCTTCGAAGTGTTTTGCTAAGTGCATTCCTTAGTAGGTACTTAGCCATCTTTGGCTGCAGTTAGAGCATCAAACTTCGTGTGGATTTATCTAACAAGTCTAACACATCGATTTTCTTGGTAGAATTGAAACCAATTTTTTGGTTTCTTTTGTGTTTTTTAACTATTATATTTATTTACCTTTGTTTTAAAAAAAAACCTGACAAGATGTTAAGAACATTTGATGGCAGAAATATCAACAGCTAAAAGGGCACCTGCACAAATTTGAAACCATTTTAACTAACCACTAGTTATGTACCATAAGAACACACATACAAGCATATGGACATTATATAAACATAACACATGTAATTAAGAGGCAACATCATCAAGATAAACAACAGAAAGACATCAGAGAAGCAGATAAATAGGAAAAAAAAAAACACACCAAAAGAACAAAATGCAGAAACATTAGCAGAAAAAGTTAGGGGGGTACTGGCAGGTTGGGAAACAGCTGCAAAAGTGGCAATATATGGAGTGATCCCTATTATTTTAGTTGAGGATGACTTTGTTCAGTTAACAGTTTTTTAAAATTTAAAGAGAAAGAAGAGCAGTGATCTCAGTGACACGGTAAAGGTATGAAGAGCACGAACTAATGCATATTACAACAGGTTCATGAGGTTAACCACTTACCAGAGAAATACAGAGTATGAAAAGTAAGAATATCTATCTCCATAGTTCACCGTTGTGTGCTGACCGGCGTTAGTCTAACACAAGAATGGTCTGTTTATCCATCAAAGCTAAGGTGGAGAACAATCTGTTTGGGAATACTACATCATTAGGTTAATCTTTAGATTGTAGCCTGCTGACATGATGTGAGAAGGACATGGTGATCTATGATAAACCCTCAAATGCGACAATCTTTCAGGCTACAAGGGGGACAGAAGCCTTCCTACCAGATCACACAACATCGTCTTGGTAGTGTTTGGAGTAGAGGCCCTGACGGCTGAAGTGGAATAAGTGCTGCATCTGACAAGTGACTAAGGGCATTAAGAACTGTTTATCGGTGTAAAAGTTACCAGGACCATTCACACAGAAGTAAAAGTGGATATAAAAAAATCTGCAAACCTTGTTGTGAGCATGAACTATTATCTATATATTGAACTATATCGATTGACCTCTTCGGTCTGCATCCATCCATTTTCCAGTGACAACAGGCTCATGCTAGCGACAGACATACAGACATACAGCATGTAAACATTACTGCATCCTCTCAGCTGAGCTTTGATGGATACCATTTTGACTGACATATCAGACCAATGTATTCTGCCATGTTTATGGCTGGTACTTCTACACATCCCTATAACACCCAACCTGACCTAAAGAGACCCTAGTGTCTCCCACTAGGGTGGGAATACAAAATTATGTAACACTAAATACAAAATTATGTAACTGTGTTGGATAATGTTAACTTCCACCAAGTTCCTTCCACTGTTCTGAATAAAATATGAGAGGAGCACTTTTTAGCATGATGTTGGTAAGTATGCAACCACCAGCCACAACATCATTTGTTATACACCATGAATGCTAGCCGTGAGGACACTGAAAAGTTATTTTAGGGCATGGTTGCACCATGGAAGGAGACTTCTTCCCTGGTCCACTGTGAGGGAAGACATCATATATGCATTATTAATAAGAGAAACAGATGTCCATCAAAAATATGACAAATTGTGGAATTTTAAGCTATTTGGAGGTGCAATCTGTTGATTTTTGCTGAAGAAGTGCACGTGTTACATATGGATGACTGATTCTGACAACCATGATTTTCACTGTAAATCATGGTTGTCAAAAAAAGAAGCCAACACTCAGATACTAATCAGTGCAAAAATAAATAAATAAGTAAATAAAAAAACTTGGCTTATTTTCTTGGCTTACTTATTTGCAGCAGTAACACACCAACAGTGCCATCTTCACCTCTTCCAGTTGACACAATTTCACACAGCATCTGCGGACAGGACGCACAAAGCCCCTCCCCTCACTAGCAGCTGAAGTAGTCACCATTCACAACACTGAAGGACACTTTGAGGAGGTCAGTGGAGCTCATGTTTCAACAAGATTAAAGTATTAAACAGTTATTAGCCAGACCGGTGCAAATGTTAATGTTAGCTGTTTAACTATTAGCGATTATCCTGCAGCCACATTAGTTGTCATTTATTAATGGGCCAGCCAGTGGCTCATTAATAAGATAATAACATTAATCTTGGAGCTAGGATTCAAATACTATTGTTCATGCCTATCTGTAATTAATATACTGTAGAGCATGGAATTTTCTCATGAATTGTCTCCCAGTTTAAAATGAGAATCTAAAAATACCAGTGTGATACTGAATGTCATTCAGCTGGACAAAACTCACCCGTATACTGTACAATAAGCAATCAGTATCAGCAAGAAGAACAAAGCTTATTTTTGTTAAAGCACTGAAAAACAATTAGAGGCATTTTTCAGTTCGGTGAAACAATAACTAGATCGACTACTGCTTGCAGACACACAATAGACTTGTTTTGTCCCATGATACAGCTCTGACAGTTTCAGAATGAGACAAAGCAATTGTGGGGGGGGGGGGGGAATCCTATGAGGTGATTCTTGGTGCCTGATTGTCCTCTACACATGCCCTTGGGAACTGTGACCAAAGGCCACCTTTGTTTCATCAAACCTGCGGCTTTGGCTTTTCATGGTCTGAGAGCTGTTCAGATGTCTTTTAGCTAACTCCCTGGGGGCTGTTATGTGCCTTTTAGTGAAGAATGGGTTTTCTGCCAACTCTAACAAAAAGGCCTGATGGTTGAAGTGATGCACTGAAGGTTGTACTTCTGTAAGGTTCTCCTGTCTCCACAAAGGAGCTCCAAATCTCACTGGATTCATCGGTAGTTCCAAAGTCTAAAATCTGACCTGTACTTTTGGGTGCTTTTAATGCTGCATAAATTTCCATGTGTCCATGTGTAAAGGCACACATATAATGATATGTGTGCCTTTACACAATCCTGTCTGATAGTACAATTCTACTAACCTGTTAATGTTATATATCATGCACCTCAATAAAATAAACAAATAAATAAATAATAAACTAGGAAAACACACAAAAGACTTATTATTACACTATTTTAAAGGTAAGTGAATATTGTATTTGGAGGCAATGAAGTGTCATCAGTACAGGGGTATGGTTCAATTTCCACAAAGCTGTAATATAGACGCAATCACAAACAAGCCACAATTCATTATCATGTGCAAGCAACTTTATATTTCTCTGTCATTCAAGTCCAGTTGTAACACTTGATGTGTTACAGTTTATGAAACATTTCTTTATCTTCGGGTGACCGTGGCTCAGGGGGTTGGGAAGCGCATCTATAACCAGAAGGTCGCCGGTTTGATTCCCGGGCTCTCTGTCCTGGTCGTTGTATCCTTGGGCAAGACATTTGACCCTACTGGTGTTGGCCAGAGGGGCCGATGGCGCGATATGGCAGCCTCGCTTCTGTCAGTCTGCCCCAGGGCAGCTGTGGCTACAACTGTAGCTGCCTCCACCAGTGTGTGAATGCGAGAGTGAATGAATAGTGGAATTGTAAAGCGCTTTGGGTGCCTTGAAAAGCGCTATATAAATCCAATCCATTATTATAATTATCTATTAAACTGATTTAGAGAGTTTGTGCTATAAGCAAAACTGCAGCTTGCCAAAAAATCATGCTGTAGGAAATATGACTGAACCCCAGATGGTTCTGGGATATGAAAGTCTGTTTACTCTGATGTGTGCTTTGCATTCATCTTCGGTTGACTACAATATTGCTAAAATATTATCTTGCCTTCAGATTTGTCATAGTCACAAAATAAACACATCCACTGCAAAGCGCATCCTATTTTACAATACCCTCAGCAGTGTTTTTACTCCCACATACCTGTCTAGATTAATGTTTATGTCATCCTCCACTTTCTAAGCTCCATTTTCACTTCCTCTTTCCTCCTCACTCACACACTAATTGGTTCTACAACCTTTCAAGCTGCCACTTCTGCTGACAGAAATCTACTTCAAATCCCTATTTGGATCTAACTCGCTTTATCTCTTCAGCTAATTTAAAGCCAACAATTATTGTCCTGTCCTTTAATTGTTTTGGTAGGTTGTTTTTGTTTTTTCTTTGTTGCTGGGTTATGACTGTCATCAGTCAGTGTTACCCCCTTGCTTACGGCCAAAGGCAAAGCTGCATATCTGGTTCGGTGTTACTTTCAAATGGAGGTTTTGTGTGAAAACTGCTACTGTTTCTACTGTTGTTTTCTTTTCTGCATGTTTGCTGATTTTATGTAACATTACTTACAGGAAAAATTACTTTTAAATTTAAAATAACTTTAAGTGTGTGATCTATAATTCAATATTTTACTTTAACATTGTTTTGATGAACAGAATATTTAACGGGAATGTGAAAATGTGAATCTATTCTATGTTCAAGTGTTGCTGTGAAGTTGCCTTCCTTAAAATAATACAACATGAAACCAAGTGGCATGCAGTTACTTTTGCAGATAGCCAAGCAGAGACTAACCACCCTCCCATCCACAATCACAAACAAAAACGTTTTTCTCTAATATTTAGCAATTCAAGATAAATTAGATCAGATTAAAACATACTATTTATGCTGACTGTCTACACTGTTCATGGAGGTTTTCACCTTTCTGCAATCTAATCTTACATAAATGTTTTCCTATTATTTCCTATTAGCTGACAATGATAAGCGGTTGATGAATTTTTCAAACTATTTCATTAGGATAAAAGGCAATGAAACACCATGAAAACATTTAGTACATATGTTATTCTGCAGAAAAATGTTCCCCATTATTAATACATATCTTTTGGTTGAATTAATTTTAAATACTTTATATATTTAATATAATATTATAATATCTGTTCAGTGTCCAGTATCATATTCTACAAATCACATATTGTAGTTGCTGTCCATTGAGAACCACATATCTATGAAAAAACAGTTGTGCATGAGTTTAAAAACACAGGCCTGATGATATTTCTTTTTAGCATATTAAATATATAAATAATACAAAAAAATCAAAAAACAAAACAGCTGAATTAAAAGCCTTGAGCAGTGGTTGACATGGTGAACCGTCAATATATACAGCAGGAAAAATGAAAATGAAAATATCAATGAAAAAAGAAGGTGGAGTTTTGGCAAGCAGTGCTCGCCTTGCTTGCCCTGACAAAATGGTGAAACATCCATCCAGGTCACCTGTAGCAAACCGGACATGTCAGCCAATGTTTTCTTTTTCAGGCTTGTGTTCTTTTTAGCGTCTTTACTGAATCTAGTTTCTTCATCAGGTTTCTCTACAGACTTTTAACACCTGCTTGCAACAACTGGTGTGTAGAGGACATATCTTTTTGCAGATGCTTTTTGTGCCCTTCAAATAAGTTTCTTATTTTGGCATCCTTGAAAATCTTTAGTGATCAGGACATTGCAAAGGACACACTGTTAGGAATTTTAATAGGGTCTGCTCACTGCAATGATTAGATTATTGATATTTTTGAGAGGTTCACACACTGGTTCTGGCCTCAATTATTATTGACCTTGGAGATGGAAGCATACTATCCCCACATTGTGATCATATTTATGCAACTAAGTACAGTGAAAAACAACACCAAAAACTACGCCTCTTTCTTTGTGTTTTTCTATTTCTTGAGCTCAGAAGTCAGCTGAATTATAAAGAAAAGGTACCAGCAGAGGGCAAAGGAAAACCAAAACCCAGGGAGAGGGTAAAGAAGGATTAAGTGAGAAGCAATGAGAAGTAGAAGGGAGGGAAACATGCTCCCGTTAGGATGTGTAAGCAGTGCTCTAGGGCACCAGTCTGTGTGTACCCTGCAGATGCCCTGTGCTGTCTAATCTTATTTATTTTCCCACTCTACTTACTTAGATACAGTACGTGAGACTGTTCCCACTGCTGGCCTGATAGTTGGTGCTTGCTTATAAACAAAAACATCCACGCTCTCTGTGCTGCCTTAAATAGCTCATATACTTTAAATTCCACCCTCTGTGACCAGTTTGGTTAATAAAATAGAGTATATCTTTCAGACAGGTAAGAGAGTCATTATAAGTGGTCAAAAAACGCGTCAAATTCACTGCACGCAGGACGTAGTTATACAAGTATAACTACATTTCACTGTGTGTTATACTTGTATAACTATGCATGTGACAAATAAAGAACCTTGAACCTTGAACCTTTTCACCAAATAATACCTGCTGAGTGCTTGTATTAAAATATCTAACAGAATATTGAAATACACCTTTGAATGTATTTAGGATATTTTGTGTGTTCTTCTGAACAAACAACACTGTAAAGAGCCTTTCAACTTTGTGAAAGCAGCTGTCGTCTGTAAGATTGCTCTTGCCAATCCCGAGCCAGCTACCTGGCCCCAAACACTGTAGACTGTCGGGTTCCTCTGGTCCTGTGCTGTTTCTGTTTTGAGCAGATTGCATGAGATTTGCTTTCACAACATCTTTTAACATTTAAACTTTTACATGTAAAGCAGGAAAAGTGATATGATACATAATCTCACCAGCAAGTTACTCATTACGAGACTTAAGGGTTCTGCACAGTTCAGTAAAATCTTGGATTGGTAGCAACCAATTAATATTAACAAGCAGTCTCAGTGTAGAATTCAAACACTGCAGCTTTTTATAGTTGCTGCAAAACGACTAAAAAAATTGGTACACCGAAAAAAATTAATGAAAGGTGAGAGCCTAAAGCATTTTTTGAATGTACTTATTCCTTAAAAAAAAAGGCATGTGCTTTTATTTTTGTCCATGAAGCTATTGGAAATTTAAAGTTTAACTTACCATATCGCATATGTTAATGCTTTGGATGCTTCTAGGAACTCATTTGCTAGTAATTTAAACAAGAGAAAATAAAATAAACTGGGTGACTAATCCAAAAATTAGAACATACTCTTGAGACTCTTGAATCTTTTCATTTCTTTGTATTTTGTTAGGAAAATGGAAAATAGCAGCAATTTATCAAGACATGCAAATAGAAACTGAAAAACATTATAAAAAGCAAAAACAGTTTATGGGGTTTGTCCACCTTCAACTGAATTCTCTTAGGCAACTACCTTTTCATTTGTTTAAGCGGTCTTCAGCAATAGTCCTCCAGGATTCTTGAAGGACATTCACAGCTCTTCTTTGGATGTTGGCTGCCTTTTGTTCTGTTCTCTGTCAAGATGATCCCACACTGCTTTAGTAATGTTGACGCCTGGACTCTGGGGAGACCAATCCAGGGCTGATAGTGTTCCATTGTGTTTTCCTATCCAGGTGTGCTTTTACTGCATGTGCAGTGTCTTTTGGATCATTGTCATACTGAAAAGAAAAGCTGTTGCCACTGAGATTGTATTGCATGGTGGGTCAAAATCAGTTTTGATAAGGACATCACCTAACCATCTCTCACTGAGTCTAAGGAGCTTGGAAAGAAAAGTGTCTGAACTTCTTTAAGTTGCTTGAAGATGTTTCACCTCTCATCCAAGAAGCTTCTTCAGTCTTATTCACAGAGAGAGTGAAACGGGCAAGTTGCCACTGCCTGTCAGGGCTGCAGTGTTGGGAAGTGGTCGGTGGCATGGTAACATCTTTGAACTGATTACTGTCACTGTACACTAATACGATAATAAACTAAAATAATATATTTAACTGACTAGTATTTCTGGTAATGACAAGCAAGGGCAGGAATTTAGTTTAAATTCCTACAAAATTTAGTTTGGAAGTGCGCCGGATACGCCCAACAGGTTAGAGACCCTGGACCCAGAACTCGCTAGAATTGATATTTCTCATCTGGCCTGGGAATGCAATGAGATTCCCCAGCAAAAGCTTGAAAATGTGGCTGGGGAGGAGGTTGTCTGCAATATCCTCTGCAGTGCAACCTGACATCAGATAAGTGGAAGATAACTGATAGATGGATGGGGGGATATTGTTATCTCTCTCTATTTTCTTTGGTTATTAGTTACAGTTTTCCCCATCACCATGAGCCAAAATCCTCATAATGAGAATGAAATGGATAGAAGTAAGATATTAAATGACATGTAATAGCCATAACCTTCAACCTTTTTAAGCATATCTCATTAGCATTAACTTACTTTGTATTATCATTCAAGCTGGATGCTTTCACTTACAGTCCAGTATTATCAGTATTTTTTTTTGTCAAACTTTTTTATGTATTTTACTTGTAGCACAGTGAGCGTCTCAGGGCAAATGATATTCAGCACTATTATTTCAACCTGAGCCTTACCCTTTTTTTGTTTTTTTTAAAACTATCATCACTTCTGTAGAAAACACTTTGCAAAGGTGCGCCATTTCTTTCTTTCTCCTCAGACACCACAATTATCTTTTACAACATCCACCCCGCCTTCTCCACTTCACCTTGAAGTGAACTTCTTCCTTACAAAGAGCATGGCAGCATGTAGACCTGAAGCAGATTCTGATTCACTAACATTTGCGCTGTGATAAGAACAAAATTGGCTGGAGGGCAATGTTTTATGAATCTGATGGTAATTTTTGCATGTACTATTATTATTTTTTGTGCAGGGTAAGAACATTTCTGTGCACATATAAGTAAATAGGACCGTGGCACACATGGTAACAGGGAGTAGTTTCACACAAATTACTAAATGAATGTTTCCATCTCAATCGGGTTGAGTTCTACAGGGATGCAAACGCACAAATTACACTCTCAGTGAATTTGCAACATCAATAATTTTTTCTTAAAATAATTGCATATATCATGTTATATATGAACCAGTCTGTGAATCGTATCAGTTATGATCTAGTTTTCAAATATATGGGCTTCAAAAAGAAGATTAGAAATATTGAGAACATACAAATTTAAGTAGCACTACTGTATCGCCTGTAATCCCATACATGCCACATGTTGTTAAGCTGTATAGTGGAAATGCTACTTTCGCTTTGAAGTGTTAAAGAAGTATTAAAATGTAACAAACACGCAACCTTCCTGTTCCCACAGAAATAAAGTTTTGTGTATGTGAATGTTAAGTCTGTTTGCTCTTGATAAAAAAATAAAATAAAATAAAAAAGCAGCTGCAGACATAAAGTCAGCGATAACCACTTTTTGGCAGACGAGGATTGCTTTTAGGTGTCCACATGACTGTGATAAGCAGTTATCGCAGATGCGCCGTAATTTATTTTTGTTCTGGAACTAGGCCTAGTCTCAATATCAGGCTCTTGCCACACTGCATAACTGCATTAATCTCAAGGAAAGAACATGTTACGATCAGGATAAATAAGGACTTTGAATTGATGAAAAGACCGAATTACACAAACAGCACAGAAAGCAAAACTCTTGGACAGGATGGCCAGTGCTATCTGGGGCTGTGTGGACATCTAATACTTTGTGGCAACAGCGGGGGGTGTCTGAGCAATTAGCTTTGCAAATATTTGAAAGGCACTAAGGCAACAATGGAGGTTTTAACAGAAAATTTAAACCATGCAAAGTGCTTTGTAATAATCACAAACTACAGCTTAATGATTATAACTTAGGTCACATCATACAGTATATCTCTGGCTTCTGAAATTACCAGGCAAATCCTGAAAAAAAAATGGCACCTCTATTCTGTGGAGGAAATTCAACTGAAATTGAAGAGGTATCCTTATATGCACTGCTGCACAGTAAGAAGAGCAGCAAGCATACTCCTACGTCACTGAAAATCTAACAGGCCGAGTCTCCATCCTCACTGGTCTAGTCTTAGGTCCAGTGCAGTCCTTGCTGTAATTTGTGGAGTCTGCCAATGGACCTAAGTCCGATATCTTAGTTAACTATCCACTATCCTCTCGCTTGTGGCTCAGCTTTATTCTTCTTCCCCCACTTGACCTCTCCCTCCAAAATAAAAGCACATTAAAAATAAAATGGCGCCCCTAAAAGTCTCTGGGCTACAAAGTGATACATTTGAGTGCACGCTGCATTAAGAAAGTTAGAAGATTTTCATACATAATACAAAAGGTAGGGAAGTGCCACAGACTTAATAGATATCAGATTATTTTTTTTATATGCAGTACACAGTATTCACTGAAATTGTTAATTTATGATCTATATCAATTATTTGTCCTTAATTTTTTAGGAAAAAGTAATTAAAAAATAGATTTTTGTCCATGTTAATTTTTAAATAATACTTGTTGGTGTTAGATGTTTGTCAGATGTTTGCAGCGGTACAAAACTAACTTAAATGATCACTGTGATTGCTACATTATTTTACAATACAAATGACTGTCAGAGTTGCAATAAATGAGCTTTCTCTCTGAGCACAAATTTTCCTTTCAACATCTGCAAAGGTTTTCCTGTGCTGCTGATCAATATCGCTTTTCTTTGCAATTACTTATATAGTCAAACTGTTTCCTGCTTTTAAAAACCCACCATTCAGACCGTGTTTTCTGTTTCCCAACAAAAACATGCACTTTGTGATCCTCTAACAAAAGAAGATGCGGCTAAAAACAAGCTGTTACTATGCGATTTTTTGAGGCCCATTATGGTGTTAATTCCATTGAGGCGCACCACTAATTAGCTGTCCGTTTCATTGCTTTTGTTTTTTGTTTTTTACTCTTAAATTTATGTCTTTTGTTTCAGTCACGTCTGTCTAGGGCCACAGCATGCGACGCCAGACACCTGTCAGTGGTCTTACAATCCTCTGCATTATTATCCTCTCAGCTCAGAAGCTTCTGTGTGTCTGTGGCATGTATATGAAAGCAGCAGTCAGAAAGCTGCTGGTAGGACAGTGCTTGCACACATGCTCAGATACATAAAATGACCACGGTTTGCCTAAGAGCTTTAACTTTAAAGTGTGAGTATACAATCTCAGATAAAAACTGAAGTAACCCCCTGGGTGTTGTGGGTGTCCTATGAAACAAAGCTGACAGCCAGAACAGTAAACAGAGAACAGTAAACAAAGCAAGGATAAAAAAGGAACCATTGCAGATAAAATTATGTGAAAATTGTTGCACCAGTTATTATTATAAGATGTGTTATGTGTGGCGTAAGTGTGAACTGTGGGCATTGTGCATTGGTCTGTTGGAGATCAGTGCTGCCAGTAAACTGATTAATTGAAAACTCAGACAGGACGTCATAAGATTTTAAAGACAATCTGACACTGAGTGGTAGAGTTCGCCTTTTAGCTCAAGGCAAGCAGTGCTTCCGCAGTGAAATCTAAGGATTATTTGCATGTTCAAACAACAACGTTGCTGCATGAAAGAGCTCACATGTGGCCAAGAGCTGACTGAAAGCTTCTATTTGGATTGACACTATTAAAAAGCAGATTCTTGGAAGGGAGCTACAAGCTAGCAAATGAGTTAGAGAACCAAGAGGTAGTACAAGTACACAAAACAGAATAACTTAATAAATAAAACCCAAGAATGCTCCTTGTGGTGTAGATATATTACTTTGTGTATGATTAAAAGATGTTTGTTCTATTATCTACCTGCCTTTTTAGCCATTTTTAATCTTTGTGTATATGTTTTTTACAAGTAAATAAAAGAAGAAAACCATGAGAGAGACCAGAAGGCAAAAATGGGGCAAACTGCTGCCATTTTTGTGACACAGGTAACAAACAACAACAGCTTACTAACTGGGAGGGAGAGCTTAATTTCAGACATAAACATGCAGGTCTGTAATGTAGTCCTCCTCTGCTTTTTAATCCCAGTCAATTGCTTATTTACACTCGTAAACATGCTCCATAATTACCAGCTCACACATCTGCTGACTCCCGTACATCTGCATCTGACGTGTATTGGCCTTCATTTGAGAACAGTGAGCGGACTGAACAGGCAGATTGTTAGGCTCCTCCGCGATAAGGGTCATCACCATTGGTTCCCTTTTAGAGGCAGCAGCTGCCATAGAGGATGGCTTACTAGCTTGCAGGAAATGTAATATTTCCCATGTGTCATGTAGTGTTCACTCATGTCCTGGGGGCATTTTCACTGCTTGTGGGAGAAAACTGCAGGCTGACATTATGATGTGGTCATTGCTTATAAGCAGTGGTATTTTTGAGCTCTTTAGCTGACTACATGTATGAAGTGGATTTGTAAATAATACAGCTGCACAGTCTTTCGGAAGATTTCTTTGTCCTCAAACCTTTCCCCACACCTCTCTCTTTTTCCTATTGACAGGAAAGCTGTGAAGACTAATATAATTTCTTTTTTTTTTTTTAACTCTTGACAGAAAAACAGCCACAATAAACTCTTTTTTTCCTGTTATGTAACTCAGGAAGAATAGAATCAGCTGCTTTGTATCAATAGCTCTGGACTACTACCAATTAACTTAAAAGGCATTCATTGATAAAAAAAAAAATGCATCTTAAATATTTAGGATGAATTTTTTTTAAAGTTTTTTTTACAGTGTGTTTTAGTAGAAGAGGGATTTTGTAGTACATTAAGACTCACAAGTTGAATTAGTAAGAAACATTGTGAAATTGTCAATTAAACTTAACAACAACAAAAACAGACATCTGTTAAAAAAAATTAAGCGAGTGAAAGCGGTGTTTTTAAATGCACTGTGTTTGACAAAATAATGATAACTGAATGTTCCTAAAACGACCGGTGACAATGCATAAATATATTTACCGCACTGATGTGGAGACAGGGAGTGAGTTGAATAGAGTCATGGTCAATAGAAGCACTGTTAGTTTGAAAATTCCTTTTTTTTCTCCCACACACTGTGCAACCACTATCCATAGAGACCAGCTAAGACTGCCAACCTACTGAGAGCTGTTCATGCTATAAAGCGTCTTACACAGTCTTGGGCATATGGCATGTTTGCATTATTGAACAGCTGCACCACAGAACAGCGGATGAAGTGTATCCAGCTCTCTGTGCTAAAATCTAAAGAGGGAACAAAGGCCAAATTTTGAATTCAACAATTCCCCCAAAACCATTCCTTCTTCTTTTCTATCCAAGTATATTTGAAATAAGTCAGTGCTCAGATTTGGCTTCATCTGTCCCTTTTCACTCACTCCACCACACTTTGCTCTGGATAATGCTTCACATTTCCCACAAGATCTGGCTGTAAAACACTTATAACTTGCCAAAGTCACCCCTTGCTTGTGATCGTCTCTAAAACAAACAAACAAATTTGCTAAAAGGAAATTAAAAATTTATTATTCAGCGATTTTAACAACATGTTGCCTATTTCAACTTTTATGTAGCATTCTATCCAACCAGATGACCTCTGAATTGTGCGCAGTTGACCGGTCCTGAATGAAATCTCTAAATAGCTTGACCTCACTTTATACCCACAATCCCTCAGTTTCACATCTCACTGCATCCTCTTATTCCCAGGTGACCCAGCAGTGATCTATGGGAGCATAAGGCATTATCTAATGTGATATGAATGTGATTTTCATCTGCACGTTGCCAAGCCGACCCTCTAAAAAACAACAGATAGTAACTTCACTTTGGGCTTTTGGACACTTTCTTTAATCATATAAAATAAGGAATTTTTATTTCCCCCCCCCCCCCCCCCCCCCGCCGACAGGTTTTGATTCATGCATTCATGCATTATAAAAGATTGAATAGACTCATAAGCATGAATACTTGGTCATTTTTTGTAGTTCTCTAATTTCTGTTATTGGATTAGATTTCAGATAGCAAATTATGTTGTGATTACCTTTTACATTTACAAAACACACCCTGTAATTATAAATCTCCCCCATAATCTGAAAATAGTTTAAGTATAATGACTTTATAATCCTCTCATAAATGCACACCTAACCTGCAACTTTAATATAGGAAAAACACACGACTCTGTTGGCATTAAACGACATTAAACAACAACAAATGTTGGCATCAAGTACCAGTTGTGAAAATTCAGTTTAATAAACCATGCAACTACCCTGTTAATCTTACAGTAAGCGCCATTTAATAGCAGCTGTACTAAATTGCTGCTATTTATGAGCCTTTAAACTTGATTATTAATCTCACAGAAGCACTCAAACTTGAACATTTACAGTCGGGAAAAATAATTATTTGATTCCTTGCTGAATTTGTAAGTGTGGTCACTTACACAGAAATGAACAGTCATTAATTTTGATGATATTTTCATTTTAATGGAGAGAGACATCAACCATAATCAACCAAAATTTAGAAAAAACACATTATATAAAAGTTACAAATGGATTTGCATGCCACTGAGTGACGACTATTTGATCCCAAAGCAAAACCGGATTTAGTCATTCAGCACATAGATTACAGTCAATCAATCAATCAATTCCAGATACTCCTGATCTCAACGTATTAGATTGATGTATAAAGCACACCTGAGCACAGAATCAATACATTTTTCAATCAGTTTCCTCTATTCCATCCTCTCCATCTCTATGGAGAAAAGTGTACACCTGTAAAATGCTGGAATGTGCTACAAGAGCATTGGCAAGAAGCTTGGCGATAACATAAAACTGTTGGTGCAATGACTCGGAAATGGAATAAAAAAATGACCATCTGTCACCCTCAGTGGAAGATCTTGCCACAGTCACCAAGATAACCAATAGTAACACACTAAAGCATATGTTGGAGTGTCTAGAAGGTCCCCCTGATCCAGAAGGCACATGTACAGGCCAATCTTAAGTTTACTAGTGAACATCTAAATGATTCAGAGATGGTTTCAGAGGAAGTGCTGCGGTAGATAAAATCAAAATCAAGCTGAGGGGTATCAATTTGTCCTGATGTTTTTGTATAATGGGAAATACTGAGCATGGCCCAAAGAACACCATCCAAACAGTAAAACATGGAGCTGGAAACTTTATGCTTTGGGGCTATTTTTCTGCTGAGGGTAAAGTGTGACTTCACTGCGATGATAAGCCAGTAAACGGAGGCCATGTAGTGGATGGATCTTCCAGTATGACAATGACCCAAAACATGCCACCAAGGGAACAAAAGAGTGGCTAAAAAAGTAACACATTAAGGAAATGGAGTAACTAAGTTGTTCTTCACACCTCATAGAAAATCTGTGGAGGGAGCTGCAGCTTCGAGTTACCAAGCAGCAGCCAAGAAAACAAAAGGATTTATAGAGTGGAACCAAACCTCTCTTAAGATGTGTAAAGGGTTTCTTCATCAAGTACTAAATCATGATTTTCTTAGGGATCAAATGCTGGTCACTCTGGATTTAGGCTTGAAATTTTGTCTCTCTCCATTAAATGAAGCCACCCTAAAAATCAGAGACTTTTAATTTCTTTACAAGTGAGCAAACTTACATATCCCGAATTAGATCAAATAATTGTTTCTCTCTATATAAATAACCTTTGTGAAAATTTATCTAATGCTGCATTCCATCTTTATGCAGATGATACACCTATTATTTATTTCCTTCAGTAGCACAAACCCCTTGATTTTTTACAGTCTGCCTTTGATGTTGCTCAGTAACATTTAACTCAACTTACAACTAACCTGGTGTTAAATGTAGATAAATCTAAGTTCACGTTATTCTCAAATGGCAAAGAGTTGTTATCTGTGTTTCTATCTATTGTAGGTATCATTAGAGATCAAGGTTTGTCATTGAAAACTCACATCGAAAGGCTTGTGTCCAAGTTGAAAGTAAAAGTGAAGTTTTTTGGAAATCATGTTTCTTTATCCAAGTGAGAAAAAACACTTGATTTATGCAACTTTTTTTTTTTTTAACTGTTATTAGATTTTGGTGATCTGCTTTTTATGAATGCACCTGCCCTGTACATAAAGAGGGTGGATAGTGTCTATCATTGTGCCTTTTTATGTTATTATTGGATGTGGAAATCGGCCATCTGTGTATATAAGCAGACGTTCCCATTGGTTGGTTTTATCTATAACTCTCTCCTCGGGCTAGTTCAGTCTTATCTGTGTATTTATATGTGTAAAAACTACAACCAATATAGCCTTCGCTGTCACAACGCCATGCAAATAAGTTGTCCTGAAAATCAGAAGAGAACTGGGAAAAAGGCATTTAAATAAAAGGCTGTCCCTGTTTCCTGGAATAGTCTACAGGAGGAACTGAAATTGGCAGAGATGGTTACCATGGGGGAGTTTAGGTCCATTTTAAAGGAGTGAGAGAATAACTCTTTTAGTCAGTGTTACTGTTTTTAAATATGGCTCTTAATGTATGTTTGTGTGAAATATTGTATTTGTTTTTTACTTGTTATGTGTTGTATTTGCTGTAACCTTTGCTGCCATGATGGCCAGGTCTCTCCTGGAAATGAGATTTAAATCTCAATGAGACTCTGACTTGAAGAAATGAATGATAAAAAATAAATAAATAAATAAATAACTTCCCTCGCTGTACTACAAAACCATCATTATGCTTCTTGAGATACACATTGTCTGATAGTGGCTCTTTTTGCCTTTCCCCATTTTCTCTTCTGTTACATAAATCTAATTTGTGGATGTTGGATCAAGGTAATTGCCTTTTCTAAACTGATTATTACACCTGTTTTCCTTTGTCGTGTATGTTTATGTGCACACAGGGATTTAGTCTGTGTTCAGACCCTTCATTGTTAAATCTTTGTCTAGTTTTTAGTAACAGCCTATACAAGCTGAACACAAAAGCTTAAACTGATATCAGTCTGTCAGTACCAACAACATGTTTGATTTAAGCCCGTGATAACCTTCATCCTAATTAGTTTTCTATCTGGCACAGCCCTGTTTGTTGTTGGGTCAGAATGACCGAAGCTGAGGAAGTCAGTGACTATGTTGTAAATTCGCTTTCTCAGAAAATAGCTCCCCTTTGTTGCTGTGTGAGTGAAAATGCAGCTCGTTGCAAATGTGAAGCCACGTTGTACGGACCGGCTGTGTAGGTGGTAGCTGGTATGACTTTTACTGTGCCTAAAATAAACCTGCTGTCACGGCGAGTGAGGTGAGCCGTGTGGAGGCAATGAAGGAGGATCCAAACGCAGGCAGTCGTGAAGGTGTGAAGGTGGTTTATTGAGCATGAAAGTAAATACAAACGGCAAAGGGAGCTATGACTAACTAGACTGGGAACAAACTAACTACAGAACACGAACCTGAACATGAGCAGAAACACTTAGCGGTTGACAGCAGGGAAACACACAGATGACGCAGGGTGGAATACACAGACGGACCAGCAACTACAATGACGGCAGACATGACTTAAATACACAGAGAATCACAGGGGAATTACACACAGGTGGTGGACACAGCTGGGAATAATCAACAAGACGAGACAAAGGTAAAACTGAACACACTCACATGAGACGCAGACCATCACAATAAAACAGGAACAAGCAACCATCACACTAAGACACAAACTCGACATAGAGAGACAGACAGAAAATGGCACATGGAGCTAGACAAATACTAAGCAGACACAACTGAAGAACAAATCCTAAACACCACAGAAACATGAAACTCAAATAATAAACATCATCATAATCAACACTACAAGAGAACAAGAAAACAATCCCTGATGCAAACTAAAACCAAAACATAATAAAACTCAAACTACTGGGTCCGACGGACCCAGAACCGTGACACCTGCTCATTCCGGTAGCAATTAGTGTGTCATGATCTTGTCATTGCAATTATGCTGCCTTTCTCTCGGCTCTTGCAATTTAAACGTTTTTCTCCCAACATCCATATGGGGTGCATTTGCTTTGATCAGGCACACCTCTGACATAAAAGCAATAAACATTTTACATAAAAAAGAAAACGTGGAGCTTATTTACTAAAAATAATTGGTAAGCTGTGTTTTCTGTTCAAATGAAAGTGGACAGAGGTACGCTCTCTCGTTTTAGTGAGACAATCACATTTCATAACGAAGAGACGCTGGAGCAGTTTGAAAGCTGTATTTATATTTATATATGTATCATACTAAATCAAATCCATCCTTCTCACACAGTGTGCACCGGGTTAGCATATCTCTGTTTAAACAGAGTTAAAGAAGAAAGGCCCTCAGCAGTTTGCATTAGGATGCACAAGCGCCAATGTGACTTACATAAGAGACCACCCAGCCATTTATTTGGTTTAGATATAGTATGCAATAACCCATATCAAGGGAAATCAAAGTATGCGTTTTAACACTGGCAAGGGAGCTTTCACTGTGAAAAGACTGTCTGAAGGAGGTGAAAACAAATGATATATTGGAGATTCAGGAAGCGTCAAGACAGGCACACTGAAACAGAGTGAAAGAGATACATAAAGGGCTGAATAAAAAGCACCGATGAGTCAACCATGAAGGCTTAACCGCAGAGGTTACAAAATTCTACCTATGCTACAACATTGCTTATACAGTGAGACATAAAGGTTACTGTTGTGAAGATTTGAGCTATTCTCTATTCAGATCAAGCCATAAGGGTAAAAATGGAAGGACATCCACCCACTGCCAAAAGAGGAAACGGAGGTTGGTAACAATCCTCCATTGACCTCATTAGGTGATAGGGTAGTTCCAACCTAACAACTGGTGTGGTCCCTTGAGACGTTGCATACACACACACGCACACCGTTTACTACTTTTCCATTGCATCCCATGTAAAACAGAGCCAGAAACAGATGAACAGAAGTGCATGCACCTGTAATGTTGAGTATCTGCCTCTTCTTTTTTGCTCACACACTTTAGGTCTTATTATACGAGAAACTTGAAAAGTCAAACGATTCCCTGGATTTGTCCTGAATTGTTTAATTAAACACATGAAAATATGTCACTTTGTTTCAAGGTGAATTTTTAACTGTGTGTCATTAAATGGAGACTCTGAGCAGCTGCTTCTCACATTTCCACAGTGGGAAATGAGGTGCAACAAGTGTAAGTCTGACAAAGGTCAGGTGACCAGATGGATTGGCTGTGAAAACAGAAACCACAATAGTGTCTTGTGGTGGTTTCACTTTATTTATTTACTCTCAAGCTGTTCTGTGATCACTGAGATGCGAAAGAACGAAAGCCTTATCTGCAGTTTCAAACACAAGAAATATTAAAGTGTTGGTACTTATTTTACAGACATGCAGCTTGTGGGGATAGGTTAATTGGATAATCTAAATTGTCACTAGGTGTGAATGTGCGAATGAAAGTGAGTGCGAATGGTTGTCTGTCCCTGTGTGTTGGCCCTGCGACAGACTGGCGACCTGTCCAGGGTGTACCCTGCCTCTTGCCCTATGACAGCTGGGATAGGCTCCAGCGCCCCCCGCGACCCTGCAAAGGATAAGCGGAAGCGAATGGATGGATGGATGGATGAATGGTACTTATTTTACTGCTTCCTATATGCTACACATATTTATTGCATTCACGAATAAATTAAAAAGATACCCATCCACTGGTTGAACTAACAAACGAGTATCTCGGACTCTTGGAAAGTCTCACTGGCAGAAAGAAGAAAAACAAGTCTGAAAGAAAGCACATTGTATTAGTTTAGAGGAGCTTAAGACCAGGCCCCTAAGTACCAAATCTACATAGGCAGGGTTTCCTTCCATATAAGGCCTAGTGGTACACGGTGTGTAATGATGACACAGAAAAATGCAGAACAAAGCAATCCTACTGAGAAGCACAAACAATTACCCGTGATAGTGTATGGGAATATGTGTCAAACGTTCTCAAGCTCTGAGGGGTTGCACAACAAAATGTTGTTTATCTTGAGGGGTTCAAGTTCCAGTCTTTCCATTTCCAGTCGTTCCATTTCTCCTTCTGTTATGCACATGTAGACAAGTATATTTTCTCATACAGTGAAATGGGGGCTTTCCAGTACAATCTCAGTCACATTTCTTTTAATCTATGGTAGAATAAACCTGATTCATTAAATGAAGTGAGTGCAAACTTATTGTGTACGTAAACTGATAACATTTCTATGAAAATATTACTGAGTGATGCCCAATTTCCCCATATTGTTAAGGAATCAGTTTTCTAAGGCTTAAACAGTACAACAAAAACAAGAGGGGTCCAGTAATCCATTTATTTTTAATCCCTGCCTTGACTTAGATCTTTTTTCTTTTCTTTTTTTTAAAGAAAATCTTAAAATGCTCAGTGTTTGATCACATTTTTACCAGCCACCAGTTATACCTTTGTTTTACTGGGCGCAAAGCTAATCTAAGCTCATCTGTTTTAAATAGCTGCCTATGGTTTTGTGCTCAGAGCTGGCGAAAACTATGGCAAGCAACCAAAAAATCCATACCAGAAAACAAAGACAATGAGTTCAAAGCAACAGCAAGAATAATGAAATCAAAGGGCTGGTTTCAGTGAGATTGTTACTGCAAGCAACCGTTTACATAACCAGGACTGATCAATTAAATTATTATAACCGCAGTAAATCACTTCTTCAGTTTTCTTATACTATGCTCCTGACTGTGGTTGTGAAAACATCTAAAAATGTCACTTTTCTAATGAAATAATATTTGACTGGGCATCAAGTTCACAAAGAGTAAGACTGAAGTTATTCATAATAAACGCTTGTTTTGCTTTCTAAAACAAAAGACTCCTGAGCTGTTGAGGAAAATGTCAAGGGAACTTCCATGAAAGAGTCTTTAACATAACACAAACCCAGCTTTCGTTTGGCATTTGACATCGCTTAAAAAGAAATAGTTCAAAGAGACGAATGAGTCATGTGCTGTATCAAAACGGACACATCGCCCTACTTCATCTCACTTTCACCTTTTAATTTTGGCCCTTGTTAAGGTTCACATTCACAGCCAAGAAGAGTATTTTTTTCTTTCTACACCACCTAGAGGGTCTCTGGGTGTCAAGCACCATCTGCAGAAGTTGGAATGATTTCGAACAAGTGCCGCTAATTTAAAGTCTACAGTGAGAAACCCTTGGGTGAACCACATATTTGTGGTTTTTAAAAGCTTTTCATACCAAACTGTCCACACAACAAGAGAACGGTGAAGTAAGTTCATTTCTCCTGAAAAATTATTTATTTATTTCTATTTTGCTATTAATTCTCAATCCTTGTCTTATAATGCTCATCCTGTCAATATCAACCCAAAGTCTTTCATCTGTCTCATGCAGTTTTTCACTAGAAAATAATTCTCCTGCATTTTGAGCCAAGGTTTGTAAGCCTCTTATATTTTATGAAGCTCTATATAGGGAGTGCAGAATTATTAGGCAAATGAGTATTTTGTCCACATCATCCTCTTCATGCATGTTGTCTTACTCCAAGCTGTATAGGCTCGAAAGCCTACTACCAATTAAGCATATTAGGTGATGTGCATCTCTGTAATGAGAAGGGGTGTGGTCTAATGACATCAACACCCTATATCAGGTGTGCATAATTATTAGGCAACGTCCTTCCCTTTGGCAAAATGGGTCAAAAGAAGGACTTGACAGGCTCAGAAAAGTCAAAAATAGTGAGATATCTTGCAGAGGGATGCAGCAGTCTGAAAATTGCAAAGCTTCTGAAGCGTGATCATCGAACAATCAAGCGTTTCATTCAAAATAGTCAACAGGGTCGCAAGAAGCGTGTGGAAAAACCAAGGCGCAAAATAACTGCCCATGAACTGAGAAAAGTCAAGCGTGCAGCTGCCAAGATGCCACTTGCCACCAGTTTGGCCATATTTCAGAGCTGCAACATCACTGGAGTGCCCAAAAGCACAAGGTGTGCAATACTCAGAGACATGGCCAAGGTAAGAAAGGCTGAAAGACGACCACCACTGAACAAGACACACAAGCTGAAACGTCAAGACTGGGCCAAGAAATATCTCAAGACTGGTTTTTCTAAGGTTTTATGGACTGATGAAATGAGAGTGAGTCTTGATGGGCCAGATGGATGGGCCCGTGGCTGGATTGGTAAAGGGCAGAGAGCTCCAGTCCGACTCAGACGCCAGCAAGGTGGAGGTGGAGTACTGGTTTGGGCTGGTATCATCAAAGATGAGCTTGTGGGGCCTTTTCGGGTTGAGGATGGAGTCAAGCTCAACTCCCAGTCCTACTGCCAGTTTCTGGAAGACACCTTCTTCAAGCAGTGGTACAGGAAGAAGTCTGCATCCTTCAAGAAAAACATGATTTCCATGCAGGACAATGCTCCATCACACGCGTCAAAGTACTCCACAGCGTGGCTGGCAAGAAAGGGTATAAAAGAAGAAAAACTAATGACATGGCCTCCTTGTTCACCTGATCTGAACCCCATTGAGAACCTGTGGTCCATCATCAAATGTGAGATTTACAAGGAGGGAAAACAGTACACCTCTCTGAACAGTGTCTGGGAGGCTGTGGTTGCTGCTGCACGCAATGTTGATGGTGAACAGATCAAAACACTGACAGAATCCATGGATGGCAGGCTTTTGAGTGTCCTTGCAAAGAAAGGTGGCTATATTGGTCGCTGATTTGTTTTTGTTTTGTTTTTGAATGTCAGAAATGTATATTTGTGAATGTGGAGATGTTATATTGGTTTCACTGGTAAAAATAAATAATTGAAATGGGTATATATTTGTTTTTTGTTAAGTTGCCTAATAATTATGCACAGTAATAGTCACCTGCACACACAGATATCCCCCTAAAATAGCTAAAACTAAAAACAAACTAAAAACTACTTCCAAAAACATTCAGCGTTTTTTGGGTTCATTGAGAACATGGTTGTTGTTCAATAATAAAATTATTCCTCAAATACAACTTGCCTAATAATTCTGCACTCCCTGTAGGAGCTACAGCCAATTAGCCAACGATGTCTACTATCCATGCACATATGTTGTGCGCATATTCCCTGGTCACTTTATTAGGTATATCTGTTCACCTGCTAATTAATGCAAATTTCTACTAAGCTATTTACACGGCTGCATCTCAATGCATTTAACTGTGTAGACATGGTCAAAAGAACCTTCAGAAATTTAAACAGAGGATAATAGGGAAGAAACATGACTTTGAACAAATGGTTATTGATGCCAGACAGGCTGGTTTTGAGTATTTCAGAAAGTGGTGATGTACCGGGTTTTTCCCTCACAACCATCTCTAGAATTTACTTAAAATGGTCAGTGAAAATGCGTTATTGATACCAGGGGTATGAGAACATTGGGTATAGCAGCAGAAGACCACTGGATTGCCACTCCTGCTAGCTAAGAATAGTTTACACAGGATCACCAAAATTGGACAATAGAAGATCATAAAAACATTGCCTTTTCTGATATGTCTTCATTTCTACTGCTACATACATATTGTTGGGTCAGAACCTATATGCGTTCATGGCATAAATACCATGAACGCGTTGATCCATCGGACCCTTTTCACGCTTCGCCATTCCAAAGCATGAAAACGATGTGCATGCAGAAGTTGCAGTAAATTGCCGCAACAACAGAGGGAGATATTTTATTTCAAGCCAACATGAAAATAACCAGGAAAGTGCTAGACAGACATTATTCCCCATTTGCATGTATATAGATATTAGCCACCCATCTTATTCATTTCTGATGATTAAGAACCCTGAAATTACTTCTTGTCTTTAATATATTATCTCCCCCTGCATGCAACTTCTGCATGTGTGTCCATTTCACATTTTGGAGAGGCAAAGCGTGAAATAGACACAGTGGACCGGCGTGTCTATTACACATTTTGGTGTGATATCAGGTTGCTTTATGACCACCCCATGTCCCAAAGTTCAAATGATTTGGAACTGGTTTCCTCAACATGAAGATTTATGTGGTCTACTTAAACTGCCTCCACAGTAGAGCCCAACTGATATAGGATTTGTAAGACTGACACTGATATTTGGACACTTCACACAAACACACAACACAAGTAGATAGGTTATCATTTATTGACTTATTTTTTTATTTACTTGTTTACACTTTACAAACAAATGTGCTGCCAACAAGGAAAAACTATGCAACATCAACACTCATAACATGATTGAAGAGTCTTTCTCCCATCTCTTCTTTACTTTTACTTTTTCATTCATAATCTGTTATAAAAGCAGATATTAATCGATCAGCAAATAGCTCATATTGGTAGATAAAATCAACTTGCCAATATATTGGTCAGGCTCTCTTCTACAATCTAAAGATTTCAGTCAAGTCGAGCACTTTTGCGATGTGGTCGAATTAAAAAATTAACATCACACAGATGTGCACTAACTGTGTGATGATATCATGTCATTATGGACCTAAATCTCTGAGAATTGTTTCCAGCACCTTGTTGAATCTATGCCACAGTTCTGAGTTCCAAAGGTGGGTAGAACCTGGTACTAGCAATGTGTAACTAAGAAAAGGTGTATGGTTTGTACAATCATGCAGAAATGAGGGTGTTGCCTAATTTTCTCTGACACTGTTCTCTAACTGCAGGTAAAGCAGGATCATACCTCTGGAAAAACTTTGCATGTGTGTGTATATCTGTGGATTAGTGAGATAGCGAGCTGTTCAAAGGTTCAGTGTGTTTTCCAGGTATACTAAGTTTTGACTGCCTGTTGCTCAAGCTTAAAAACATAAAGACCAACAGGCTCTTTTTTTTAAATTAAAAATGTGCAATGGTGGATTTCTATCCAGCAGAGCAGTAAGTCTGTATAAGTTATTTTTGTCTGTTTCTAAATGCAAGAGAGTACGTTTTGCAGCTTTTTTCTGTATGTTTGTGTGTCTCTTCTAAATATAAAATTGAATTTGTGGAGGTGTTAGTGATTTGAAAATGTTATGAACTGCACTATAATTGCCAAAAATATAGTACTGTGTGTGTACCCCTCTCCATGTAACTACATTTAAAAATAAAATATGTGCGATTGCAAAGTGTTAAATGAGTAATAAAAAAATCAATATCCAGTTATTCACAACAAACAAAGCCTAGTGATTGTAAATAGTGTTTAAACTGTTTAGATCAATATGTAATATGGACACACCATTAACGCATATATAGACCAACCAGCTAACCTGACTATCACAGCATATAACAGTAGAACCACGATCATAATAGATCTCCTATTGGGTTTGGACCTAATTGGCTCGTCCATCCTGTCAGTAATTGTGTGCGTCCCTTGAGTGTTGATGTATTTGACATGCTGGGAAAGGGGTTTCGGGAGAGAGAGAGACTGTAAGCGAGTTGGATAAAGTCTCAGAGATCCAATACAATTAAGTGATTTACTTACAGGGATGTTTGTGACCCTGATATAAAATCTGTGAGACGTACAAGAAGAACCCTGTAGCTGAGTTAGAGCTTGTGGATGGGCATCCTTTTGGGATATTAAAGGGAATACACCTCCGCTTTTTCTTGAAGGAGTCCATGCTTACACTATTCGGAGGCCATTTCAGGCATCCAGTTAGTAAGCTCTATGTTCTGCTGAAAATCTAAACTATTTATATTTTCTTCGGTTGCTTAGATGTCAGATGGCGCCACACGCAAAGGTCAGATGTGCTGTTTTTTGGGGCCCGACTGAGTATCATCAAGTGCTCCATGACATTCTGGGTCTGAGCTGCGTCTTCTATACACAATGATTAAAAAGTGTTTATAGAGCTTGGAATATATGTGGTTTCATTTCTGCACCTACACATTTATGAAGTTGCACTTTGCAAGATGCATAAAGTCATGTAAGACTTGATTAGTAAAAAAAAAAAAAAGTCACTTTTTAAAGTGTATTTCTGAAGTGGCAAGCCTCATTCATTCAGCCATATAATGTACAGGTAATACTATACACCATGAAATTAAATGTTCCTCCAGAGCATGACAAGGCTTAAACCATACAAGACTGCAAACAGAATTACAAAAGGTACACAGCATTATAAAAATATAAATATATAAATACAGTATAAATACATACAGATGAAAAATTTACATTAAAATTCCTTACAGTTTCTACTTTGCAAAACAAAACAACTGCACCACGCCAGTCCGACGTAAGATTTCTCCTCTGAATGACTTTCAAATCTGTCTGATTAATAAAAGACTCTGTGGTTTCACAGCAGCAGCTCCCTGCACCCGAACAACTTTTGTTTGGGTTTGTAATTGGATTTAACAAGCACAAGCTGCGACACAGCGTCATTTCTGTTGACTGCATGTCATTTGAGAGCAATGTGTTGAATCTCAACATTTTATTGATCGAACGGCAGCATCGAGTGATTTCCCTTTAGATCTTTATGCGCTTAATCCATTCAAAGTCTGTGCATCACCTCAACGTAAATGTTGCCATGAAATCAAATCTCTCACAATGCATCTTAAGGAATCTTATGGAATCTGAGCCCTTGTTAGTGTTTTTTTCCCCCGAGTATTAATTCAAATAATCCGTGTGGGGATTAATTTGTGCTTATATTTCTGTATATAGCATCCAGGAGATTGCATTCAGAAAATCTGCTTGTGGCCAAACAGCTAGGCTGGACAAGCCTGCATCAGGCAGCTCTGGTCAGACTGTTTTCCACACAAAAGCATCCAGCAGATCAGACACAGGAATGTATAGAATTCAAAATGTGTCAAGGGAATTCAATAACCAGGCTCAGCCTCTATCCATTTAACCTAAGATGGGTTCACTAAGGATTACTGGTTTGGTTTCTATATTAAAGAAGATTTAAATAGTTAATTCTAGTCAAGTGGAGTTGATATGAGCAATTTGCCTTGACAAATAAAGCCTGACAGCATCCCTTTTGATGAAACCACCAATTTGCCAACCAGGTGTTATAACCACCTGACCTATTCAGATATCCATACCTGCTGGGTACAGAGCAGCTGCTGACCAAATGTCAAAGCAGGTTTTTGTTGTTATGGTGGCTTATTAATATTTTCCAGAAGGCAGTCATACTGTTCTTTCATTTCTTTCTCCCCTTTTAGCACTGACTCAATCAAAAGAGATAAGTCTTAAATCAAAATCACCACAATCATTAGCATTATTCAGTCATTTGTCATGCTGTTTATGTGTTAGTTAGAATATGGCAGTAACTCGGAACATACATATAATATACACATCTTTTTTTTTTAAATATTCACATAGATCATAAAAGGGTAACATAAACTCCATCAAAAGCGCTCTCGAGGCACTCAGGCTTATCAAGAGAGGTTTAGATACATTTTCCACTTTATTTATTTCCTGTTGTTGATAACTTGTGAAAGCTGCTTAGCGATGCTGACACAGGACGGAGTGTGCAGCCTGTACAGCAGTCACCTGCGCAGCACGAAGCTTGTGCCGAGAACCCGCTGCCTCTGAAAACCCAGCACTAATTACAAATTGGAAAGCACGAACAGATCTGAAATCAGCGCTTCGCGGGTTGGAAAGGGCACCGTGACACGGACACATCGCCACTCTCAAGTCTGAAACTAGGGTATAACTCACTTATAGCCCCCCAGCCACCCACCCTTTCTTGGGGTGGTTAAAACTGTCTTATATTAACGCCCAGCCAGGATCGATAAGGTAAACAGTAGACCTGTCATACAAATAAAACAGTGCACAGCCGCTTGCGCTACCTGCAGTGTTATTTAATGTATGTATGTATGTATCTTTGAGCGATATGTCATAGATTATAAACTACCCTGGATTATCTTATTTTTTCTCAAGTTTAATACATCACACAGAGAAAACAGAACTGTCTTACCTTCACGCCATAAGTTTCAGAATCTTTGCTTTCACAGGAAGCGGCTGTTAAATCCAAGATCATCCACAGTTAGCTCCCACTGTATCCTTTATTTGCTTTACTCATTGCTTACTCTTTAAAAAAACGAACCGTCTCTTCGCGTCGTCTCTGGTGCGAGGCATTAGTTCAAGCTGGTAGGTTAAAAAAAAATAAACTACTGGGAGCCAAAATACATAGCCTAACAGTGAACGAATGAATTAAACAACACCTAAGATCACTTGCTGTTTTCCGGCCGTTTAATTAAACCCTCGAGGTTTATTTTATTTTATTAAATTTTTAGATCAGTTCTGATCTTGAGAGAGCGGAGAAGCAGAAGCGGAAACTGTGCGGTGCCCTTCTGGTGTCCAGGAGCTTTACGCGGAGAGCTAAGTTACCTTCTGCACTGACGGAGACGGGAGACGCGGCGGCTGTGAAGAACTGTGGAAAATCAAGGCGGGGTTACATCTGTTTAATTCCTAAGAGGGATGCGTGTTTTGTTTTTTTGGGGTTTTTTTTGTAATGTCACCGGTGTAAGTGAAACCTTATTCCCTTATGTTTGCCTCAGATTTTCCACAGTTCTATCTTCTCTCCGTGACACGGGCTGTGCTTTTTGTGTAATAAGTAAATAATGGAAAATGGCAGTGTGTGATTTAAAAAAAAATTGGACATCTTTTGATCACTAAATAAACAGTTGGTTAATAAGTGGGCACATGCTAGGATGTGAGTTGGTGGATCAGCACAAGCAGTGAAAAATGGTAATGAAAGAAATGAGCGAACACATGGACTTACAAATCCATCCCACGCATTCCTCATTATCATTTTCTTAGATAATGATCTTTATTATTTATATATGTATTTTTTTTTCATCTATTGCCAAACTTTGTCATTATTGTTAATTGCTGGCATTTCTTAGGAATCTGTTGGCTTTCATCCCAGCAATATTACACAGTGAATGCTACCAAGTAAAAGGACAGGAAGCAAACTGTTTTGTTTGTCCTTGGGACAAGTAATAAGGAAAGAATGTACAATTTCATATTACACCACTGAGATTTATTTGCACCTGCTGGTTCCATTCAGTACAAATGACACAAACCACCTTCCATCAGTGTGTGCATATATAGGGAAGTCCAAACCAGAAATATAAATGTTACATTGTTAAATTCTCCCAATTCTTTTTGATCTTTGGGCTGAAGGAAGGACAATACTCGGTGTATAAATGCTCAATCAACAATCTTTTATTCCATACAATTCAACACTTTATGAGCATAAACCATCCGGAGGGGAGATGAGCGCGGGAGGGTGTCCGCCTGATCTCGAAGTGTCTGAGCATTCCACACATTCTTATAGCTTAAGCTCCCCCTCCACTTAGTCATAAAACCTAAACATCCACATTCTTTCTCTCTCTCAGTGAGCCTAAGTTATGACCTTGGCTTCTGTGCAGTATGTTCTGTTCTTTGCTAATCAAACAAATAAGGCCATGACTCTCTGAAAACAGTATTTCTTATAACTCAGCAGCATAATGCATCATAAAACAATATCATTCATTCACAATGAATCAGCAGTCTAATGTAATAGAAATCAGTTTAACAAATGTAATAGTTATCACCTTCTAATTCAGGAGAATAATCCAAACTAAAACTACATAATAATTTCACAATCTTTAATTAGGGGTCTAACATGACATAAGATAATTAAAATAATCTCACAACATCAGGATCAATTTTTGACTCTTTGTAAGTGGCATTGGACTGTCGCTCTCTTTTAATGACTGCGTGTGTGTGTTAGACAAAACCTCCTAGAAAGAAACATAGTTGTTGATGATCCATTGATGATCCATTTATTCATTATTTTACAACTAGAAATGCAATGTTTTGGCACTTGTTTGAATAGTTATATTAAGTGTAGTCGTGCCCAACTGCAGCACTTAAAATCTAGCTTTTATATCATCTTGCTCTCCTTTACACATGTGACTTAAATAAGAACTTCCATTTAAGCCAGACCTGGACAATATATTCATATCACATTTGACATCGAAATAAAATATTAATTACAGCCGGTAGGCACAGAAATACATTAAAAAAGGAGGAAGTAGAATAAGTCCAACAGTATGTTATACTTGGTGGCAGACGAATCACCTACAGTTTTTAAATATGTTTTTCTAAATGAATTCCTCATTATGCATGCTTTGACTTGGGAATTCTCACGTGCAGTGGACTTCTTCACTATTAACACTGTTTGAATGCACAAATTTTATCTTTAATGAAGCTTGCCTCGTTTTTTCACAGGGTGACATTTCTTTGCATTGATTAGCAAACCTGACATTTTGCAAATATATTTCAAGTGCACCAAGAAGATACATTTAATGTTTAACATCAAGCTTTATGAATGCTTTCACATGGTTCCAAAAGTAATCACTTTGCAAGTGTGTGCATATTTCACACACATTCAAGAGAAAAAGGAAATGGCAAACCACTACCAGATAGATGTTTTCCCTTTACTGCGAATGTAATTAAAATAATGTTTTGGTTGTATTGCTTCTGTGGGCAGTTAAGCTGAGTGAAAAGTTTAGAAACGTCATCTACATACTCAGTTATAAGAAATAAGTAAATGAAGTGTGACTAAAACATGGCAACATGGCTGAAAGAACACAGACAAAGCAACAAAAAAAGCTAGATTACAACACCCCAAATCTTCACAGCGGATGAAATGTCACATATTAATGACACAACCAGAGCATTAAAATTCTCCTCTGTTGGAGGCAGCTCTCACAAGGAGCAGCTTTTTTTTGCTTTTGCACTCTTGTGGGGACGTCTGTACCGAGGCAGATAGCCATTTTTGGATTTATGTCTGAATCACACATAAACACAGACACAAACAGGCACATAAACTCATACTGTGCACACAAAATATGCACACCCCCCAGGCTATCTGTGGGAGGCGCAAACACATCTAACTGCTAACTGCCATAAGGTAACACTGGAGCCTGATGGTGCCTGATACGGTCTCTATTAATTTGTGACGATGAGTGGATGTCAGCAGATCGCAAAAATAAATGACAACAACTTTGACGCCCCCCAAATCAGAGTAATTTACAAACCAGTTTCACCCACATGTTACGCTAATGAACATCTCACAACCCACAAAAGGATTTCTTCCAGATAAGAGAACCACAAAGCACAATCTTAATGTCATGGGGCTAAGTTCTCGTCTCCAACTAGCACGCATTTTCAGCCTTGAATGGAGCTTGGAGAAATATTGTACATTCTAGACACATGCACGCCTTTCTAAGCCTGGCCAAGCACAGAGCCACCGCCAGTGAGCAGATGCTGGCTTTAGGTGAGCTGTGGAAAAAAATACATTGACCTGGCATGAAGGAGGGCCCTACTGTGACAGAAAAGACGTTCAGTCCCTATTTAACTCACATGAGCACAAAAAGCATGCACATATTTCCCATTCACTAGTCCTTAAAATGAATCATATTTTACACACCGGCAGTCAATGCTTTAAACTTGAACTCATCCTATAAAGAATTTATATGGTGTGACACTGGTGTGACATTGTGTGCTTGTTTCTGAGCTCTTTCCCTGGTTTAACACTTGCACTATACCCTGTCACACTGTATGCTGAGTGAGACAGAGTGACAAAGAGGGAGACAGTGTTGGCATGACTATCTGTTTGGGAGATAATAGTGACAGCAATTGCTCTGCAGAAAGGACTTAAGGCATGATGAGGAAGCATGAGATTAGAGATATCCAGATATAGGAAATGTGCTCGCAGCAGTAGGGTTGAGGCATGTAAATTACAGAAGTTAATATTCTGTTTTCAACATATCCCACAGTATGACTGAAAGCAATAATACCTTCATGCAATCCACTGCCAGACATAACTGAAAACACAAACTTTGGATTTGCATTGTGTATTTCTTTATGATGATGAAGACCGATAATGCAATTATGTTCATTAACAAGCGCATCAAATATGCATTAACTTGCAGCCGTAATGAATCCAAAACATGGACATTGCCACTTCCGTCTAGGTAACATTTGCTCAGCAGAGTCAAGTTGTTGAAGATTTAATCTTTTTAGTCATGCAAGTAGTCTAACACCAGAAATGAGGATGTTACATGGTGCACATCTTTGCCCCAGACTAAAATGTATAACAACAAGCATCACTTAAAGATGATTTCTTTTGATGATCACTTCATCTTCAGTATTGCAACATGTCAAAATGCAAAATTCATAAACTCTGATATTTTTGTTTTAGAGCCTAATAGTGTTGTAGAAAAGTCCAGGGCACCCCTCATGTGGAAACATAAATGGAAACACATTTAATTTTAACTAGCTTGAAAGTCAGTGTGATCCCAAACTGCTTCAGTAATGTTGAGGTCCAAGCTCTGGGGAGGCCAATCCATGAGTGATGATGTTCAACTGCGTGTTTTTTTTTCCAGGTATAGTGCATGACTGTCTGTTTGTGGTTATTCTCATGTTGAAAAATGAAGCGGTTGTCAATGTAATGCTTTCCAGATTGTATTGCATGGTGGATCAAAATCTGATAGCACTTTATTTTGCTCATAATTCCATCAGTTTTGACAAAATCCACAGCATCACTGGTGGAAATGCAGCCCCAAACCACGACAACCATGTTTTACAGATGGCTGCAGACACTCGCTGTTGTACCACTCTCCTGACCTCATTCATATCACTCAATAGGACCACTGATTCTCGGTGCAGTTCTTGTTTTATCTGGCATAACTCAACTTCTTTCTCCTGGTTTATTGACAGCAAGCTTTCCAATGAGATCATTTCTGGTGATCTTCAGTGAACAGTAAGATGAATCGACTGAAGGGCCAGATGCAAAGCCAACATTTTGTCTCCTGTTTCTCAAGGGCAAAACTTTCAGATGTTATTCATCTGTTGTAGACATTTTTTTAGGCCCGGATATTCATCTTTTGTCCTCCCACTTGTCCAGTTTCTTTAAAACTCTTAAGTACACTCTTCACAAGAAACTGAGTTATGCAATTTTTTTTTTTTTTGGCTAATAGCTCTTTGAAAACCACCATGCTGCTGCAGAAAATATTATAATATGCCTGTTACACCATGTTATCTTTGGCATTTTTTATGAATGCAGCTAAAGAATTGTGTGTTTTTGTCACAGGCTGCTGGTAATAAAGTCCCTAATAATACAATGTAAAACGAATACTTTGCTTAATCGCACAAAACCAGTTCATTCCTTGAGTTGGGTGTTTTTTTCATGCTTGAATGATTAATAGGTCAGTGGTGGTTTAATAAAACATTCCTTTGAAAATGGTCAGGTACAAAACTGAAAGGTGGCTCCATAGTGTAGCTTAATGCATTCACCTAACAAATGAAGGGTTGCTGGTTCAACACCAGCTGAAGGCACAAATCCTATTTGGGGTACTTTAGCAAGTACATACATGTGGTGCTACCTGCTGCAGCAACCCCTTGTGACAAGGGAGCAAAGTAGCTTTAAAGGCAGTAGACTGAAAGTGAGTGTGGAAGCAGCCAGTGTGTCAACATGCTAAGTTTGTACGTATACATTTCACTTTCAGAAGCTTCATGGGCAGTACAATCATGCCACCAAATTCATTTTCAAAATCAGCTAAAACAATGTGGGCCTCACAAAGTCAGATTTGCTTGAGTCCTGTTTAAAAAAAAAAAGAATCTGTAAAAAATAAATTAAACGCTTATAGTCTAATTATAAAGGCTCACTCAGGAAGTGAGCAAATAAACTCGGGATCCTGTCTGAAGTTCTTATGTAAAAGGATGTAGTCAGTGTCTGTCGCATTCTCTTCACTAGAAATGCTCAGTTTAGTTTACATGAGGTTGCTGCCTGGGCAGAGAAGGCAGGAGGCAGGACACAACACAACCACTCGCTAACTGTGACTTCTATTTCCTGCACTACTCTTAGATTGACACGCATCAGCAGCAGCAGCAGCAGCAGCAACCGTTTAATGTCTCATCCAACAGCATCAAACACTTGCACTCATCCATGCACTTCCAGTGCTACTAATCAACGCATTGTTGGTTATGGGTTTTTTTAATTCCTTGACAACTATCAAAATATTGATAATAAATCCCTGTAAAAGATAAACTAAGCCAATAGTTAGATGGCTCACTAATTCCTTGTAATACAGTGTTAGAACTGCATAATGTACCACAATCTGGTGGTCGAAAGAAATAAAAACATAAAGGGGTGAAAGAATTAAAAAAGGAGAACAAAATAATAGTGAATGAAATGATGGAATGGTAATAGTCAGTTAAATGCATTAATGAGGAAAGCACTGTTAACTTCTGAAAACTGAATGCAAAGCTGTTTAGCAACATGAAACCCAGAAGTATTCATAAGACACAAAAACAATGTAGAAAAAGGCTTTAAGTGAATTTAAATAAGAAAAAAATTAAATTAATGTGAAGGCAAGCCATAGCTTGCCCTAGAAACGAACTGCAGAGCTGCTTAAGTTTGTCTCCTCCTCACTGATACTGATTCAACTTGTACTCTCAGGCAAAGTAATTATGCATTTTAGAGGACAATATGGGGAAGGATGTAGCCATAAACGAAAACAAGAAGCCACTTTCTGCACGCAGGATTTGTGTTTATTTCACATCCATGTTCAATTGCACCATTTCCTGTGGAATGTGGAATTGAACTTTCCTCGCTACATTGGAATTGCGCTATACAGCAAACACGGCATCATTGTTACATTTTATTGGACGGTACGCTAGAGCGTACAGGAAACTACGGATGAGAGAGGAAGTGATGTGCTGAAGGTAGTGGGAGAAACAGCAATGTTAATGATTATTTCCAGAAATCTAAAAAACATCTAATGAACCATACTTTGCTTTATGATGACTGAGTTATACATGTTTCCCCAAAGTAAACGCAGATTCACACTGTGATTGGTAGAACAGAGAGAGAGACAGGGGCAGGGTGAACAGAAAACAGTCTGGTAATTTAAAGCTCAAGGTCAATAGCCGCTGTAGCTGCCAAGCCAAGCAGCATGTGGACAGTCTGATGGGGCACAGTGGAGTTGCCTCTGCATTCACAAACAAGTTTGTTAGCCTTATGTCCAACTATGAGTAAGTGCAAGGACTTGAGTGTTTGCCTGCAAAGAACTTGATGAGATGCTTTTATTTATCCTGTTCCAGCTGCTGGAACTGATTGCACAGTGATTTCAAATTGAAAGGGCTTTTGCTTCAAAGTAGCTGTTACAGTTTTTCTCAGTCGCTTTGGTGCGTTTCTCAGAACACCATTAACATTTGCACAGCAGTTAGTGCATTTCCCAAAACAATTAGTGCAAACTGCAAAACCTAGTGGATAGCCTGCAAAAGCACGTCACATGCACAGAATTGATTATCCATACCTCAAAAGCAAGTATCCATGTCAATGAAACTGTCAGTGCCATCAAAATGAAAAGTCTTGACACCATCTTTATGAACAAGATAGTCAAATGGCATTGTCATGTTTCCACTATGACAGTTTATAATTTCAGTGTTTCCCATTGCAAAAACAATTGGTGACACCTGAAAATGCTGACGACAGCACTATGGCCTACCTGTACAGCCATCTGAAATCTGCAGTAAAGTCACTGTAGATGTTATGGGAGTCTTGGGAGTAACTGAGACACTGAATACGTACGTTTCACATTTCCATTGTGTAGAAGTGTTTGTAATCCTACAGAATTGTGCAAAAGAAAAATATGCTACAGTCACTTGTGCACTGTAGAATACATGTAAACATAAAATCACCAATTTGGTAGAGCCTCCTCATGAGTGACAGCTGTAATTCACCTGAGATCAATTGTTCAATTTCAGAGACATTTCCAGGAAAAATGATACAGAAAGGTATAGGATTTGCTTGACAGATGGCCAATATTTGGCATGTGATAACTAGTTCAACAATTTTGTGTGTGATGACTTAAGCAATGGATGTATGACTATTAGTTTTATTGGGAATGACTATTCAGCATCCATAGGTATGATTACTTTTGACTGACATGACATAAGCAAATGGAAATGTCAGAAAGCAGCAGGGAAATGTATGGAAGCAACTGATTCATGTCCAAAATCATTTGCAGTTTGTTCAGAGAGAGGAGAAATTGCTACTATGATGTGCACAAATGACTGAGTGTTGTGGAGGTTGAACTAATAGTTATGGGAATTTCAATTCTGATCTGAGAAACGCACCAAAGCGACTGAGAAAAACTGTAACAGTTTGATTCAATCCAAAATCGATTTACATTTTTGTCTTTGTTTTTCACTTTCCTGTAGCTCGTACACATTCAGCATTGCTTATTTTGTTTCTGTACTATTATATATTTCTGTATTTTTGTATAGATTTATTTCACTTCCAGTATAGTTTGGTATTTTTTAAATGATGGGACACAGTAAGAAAGTAAGATAGATAGATAGATAGATAGATAGATAGATAGATAGATAGATAGATAGATAGATAGATAGATAGATAGATAGATAGATAGATAGATAGATAGATAGATAGATAGATAGATAGATAGATAGATAGATAGATAGATAGATAGATAGATAGATGACCAGGAGGTATAATTCAATCTGGATTAAACCTGCAGCAGACAGCTGCTAAATAAACAGCAGATAAAAAGAAAAGCATAAAAAGGCTTTAGAAAATAAACAAGCCAATGCTGCGCACCATATCAGCATTAATGGCAGCTGTGCTGTGGCATGTGACTGCATGTATTGGCTCTTTTGTGTGCCTCAGAGTTGAGCACTGATTCCTCCAGTGGCTTTACTGCTAGTTTAATCAGCTCTATGTGGGCTCAGAGCCACAGAGGGATGCATGTGATGTTTCTTAGCTCTGTCATTAACAGCTTCTTCTACATAACCGGGAGGGAGGGTAAGATGAATTACCTGATTAAATGTTGTGAATATTAATTACATTTGTAAGTAAATTATCCCCATTTGGAAATATTCCTGTTGCAAGTATTGAAAAACCTTCCTGCATCAATGGTCAAAGGAGCTTGCAAAGAAAAGCGTCTGGACTTCTTTAAGTTACTTGAAGACGTTTCACCTCTCATCCGAGAAGCTTCTTCAGTTCTAAGGTCAACCTGGATGACTGAGAACCTTCACAGACCTTCCTGCATCAATAAATCTCACTCATGTGTTCCTGATGTTTTCTTCAGCATGGCCTGAGATTAATAACGAATCCAACATTTCAGTTAAATGGTCAAGTTTACTAACTCCTTCACCAGTAAAGCAAAGGACAACTGGCCAGAACCCTGTGTTCACTAAACAGCTTAATCATTCCGAGAAACTCTCTGAACACTACTATAGCTATATTGCATAGTCACATGATTTTTTTCTGTCTATTATTGAGCATTATTTTAACCCTAATGAGTATGTATCTATGTGCAATGAGCCAAAAGTATGGATGCTAACACGATTTCAATAAGGAAAGATTATTTTGATAAATCACGATTTATTGAAATAGAGAAATTATTCAGTGTATTTGGAGATTACCCATCCGATGGCAGATTGAAATCACAGTGGTGATAGGATTTAGGACAGGATCCCCTGGAGTCTGCATGCTGGTGGTGGTGAAGGTGAAGACTGTGGCTTGGATGGAGCTCTGAGTGACTTGGGTGATGTGGAGATGGTTCGGAAGTTGGTTGCAAGAGTGAGCGTCTGAAAGGTTGAGTGACCGAGAGTATAGATTTAAACCATGCACTGATTGGTCACTGATTGGCATTAGTATAGAGATTGACAGCATGGGAAAGTGGTAGTGATGGTAGTGGTAGGGTAATGAATAGAATAGCAGCCTAACACCCATGAAAGCAGGCCAATGAGTGATTACAGATCTTCCTTATTGAACTTCCACATGAGTTTCATTACTTAGCACTCCACACTTTGGTACAAATATGGGCACTACCCACTATGAGTCGGCATCAATTTTAGCCTTGACGCTAAAACCCAGGGAACAACAGAGGATTTCCAATAGCTGCATTAATCTTTCATGCAAAGTCTGAGATTTTAATGTCTTTAAAACTTCACAAAATGAGAAGAAAAAAACAAAACCAATGTCAGTTTACAATATTTAATGGTAAAAAACACACATATAGAATGGATCCCTATATTTCTGTGACTTCTCCTTTTCTATAAGAAGCCTAATCAAGCTAATCTGTTGTTACAAAGAATAAGACTGCACCTGAGAAATAGTTTGATGACGGAGCCACTGCCCAACCCTCTAAAAAAGCACAAGCCAATTCTTTTCACTAAGATTTAAGTGCAGCACATTAAGCAGGCTCAACTCATCGCATCCAAAACATGTTTTTCTACCAAAACATGTTTTGCACCATTCGGTTTTTAAAGGGCGTTCATTGTTGAAAAAAGTTTGAGAAACGCTGCTATAAATTGCCAGTGTGGGCTTGTGTTTGAGCATGTGTTTTACAGCCTGTGTACTACCAGTATAGCTGCTGATGCTTCTGCTATTACCAAGATAAGGCGAATCCCATTCAGTCACCATCTATGGTCTCACCTTCCCGCTGAGACCAACTGTCATTTGTTAAGATGAGAAAACAACCAGCAGTTTTGTTTTCCCAGAATCCCAGAGATTGGCCTACGGCCTTTATAGACTGCCGCAACTAAAAACCCAGCGTCTGCACGACTGGAGAGGACAGATGAAAGGACGTAAAGCGACACAATGTGAGAGGAAGATTTTTCAAATTCCGTTTTGCCTCTGTTTTTCTTCAACCTTCATTCCACCACTTTTTTTTGTTGCAGAAACACCGCTTCTGCATTCATTTTTCACTAACGTCAAGTCAAATCTTGAACACTTGCTCTTTACTTTAAAATCTGAAATGCACCTTGTGCTACTTCTGTAGTCTTTTGGAGCCTAATGGCCAGGGTGAGTTGGAGCAGCATTTGGAATGTAGCTCGCCGTGTGTCTTCGTTTAGTTTGAGAAAACCTTGTCATTTTTTAAAAACAAATAAATAAATAATGTATGCATACATCGTTTCTCCTGAATATTTAATTTGAACATTTTAACCCCAGTAGTGCAAAGCTTGCGACTGCCCTCTAGTTCCATGCTAATGCCCAGATTGGCTCATTATATTCAAAGTTTGCCTGAAAGACACTCATTTTCTTTTATAGCTGCAGGGCCTGGCAGGAATATTCCGGAGGCTCTTTCGCACAGTCTACACAATATAATGCAGTTAAATAGATTGTGCCGAAAGAAATTATTAAATTGAAAAGTTTGTCAATTCTTTCTGATTTCCACAGCTCCCAGCTGTGAGCCTGCTTATTCCCATTTGCATTCTGTACATCATTTCAAAGGACTGTGTGACAAAATCCTTTTCTATTAGGTGAACTATCAATCTTGCTGGTAAAAATTACAGCTATGTACAAAAGAAGACATTTTTCTTCTGTTCGGAATGAAGCATTATTTCCATTACAGCTGACTACATCGACAAAAGCCGGGCATTTTCTTTGCTCAGCATCGCTCGATGAAAAGGGCAAAGTTTTGAACAAGACTTTTTGAGTTCTTAGGAAAACTTTGGCTCATTATAAGGAAACAGATAAACAAACAGTAGAAGATTGGGAGGGGGGAGAAAAAAATCACAAACAGAAGGGCAGATGGATGAGAGATGGCAGGGCTGCACAGATTGCCGGACAAGTAGAGAAACACAAAGCCTCAGGTAATAAAGGCGTAAAGAGTTCAAATGCCCTCAGTAGCAGGAGGATAAGGATCTTCATTTTAAAGAACCCAACTCTTGACTATAATTGGAAGCTAGTGAGTGCTGAGAAGTGAATCTATGATGTGATCATTAGGCTAAGTGTGGAGGGCTCCTGTGTAGTGAGTGAGGGGAGAGGAAGGACGATGAACAGAGATAGAGAGACTAGTAAAGCCAAAGGGGGGGAAGGTTTCTTTTGGGTTTTTTGTTGTTTTTTAGAACAGAAAACATGCACCAAAGTGCAAAACCACAAGTGTCTTGATGGAGAGATGGAGGAGGAAGAACCTGACAGAGGTTGAAAATACCCAAGAATAATCACACTCATTCAGGACATCCGCTGACACTTCATCCACCAACCTGCGAGGACTGAACACAGAGTAAAACAATACATCTGTGTCAGAAAAAGGCAGCAGGGAGCAGCTTCTTGTGCTTAGACTGTGTGGCAACAAGAAAAATGGGAACTTTGGTGCTCCTTTGTAATACCTGGCATTGGTTTGGTAAAGGTAACGGAGAGCGTGCGGATTAAGGCATTCGCTTTTGCAGTGTGACAACACTGGTATTAGCGTTAAGGCCACTACACCAATGATTGTAGTAAATGAGTCATTATCACCTGTTTTAAATGGACATGTAAAACCTTAGGTACTAACCTTGCAGTTATGGGCCTGAGAAAGGATGCTTTAGCTGCTATTATATTTTATGGCATGAAACATCTTGATTTGTTTTGATCTTTGTAATCATTAATATATTGTGCCTAAATACAGCTGACCACAGAATTACTGTATAAGAAATGCCCTTTCTATTTAGCTTGATTCATTGCTATCTGTCACTCACTTAAAGTGCATCTCCCATCCTTTAACGCTGCACCGAGCTATAGATTGTCCTGCTCTTGCCGACTGACTCAAGCTCCCTCCTCTAATTAGCTTCAAGTAGAACCACCGCTCAAGCTAAATATTTTATCTTGCAGTGAAGGTCACGTTGAAGCCCCGTATAGGATGTGATTTAAGAAAACGCCTTAATTTATGCAATTATCAAAGCCAGGCAGCGTGACCAAAACAGGAATCATTTTGCATTACTCTAAGAAAAATAATGAAGAGAATGGTCCAGGAGCACAGACCTCTGTAGATGTGTCAGCAAACAACAAATGCATTAAAGATGGACAAATGAACCATGTCTAAAGGATGGTGCCTTGGAGACGTGGGGTTTGCAAGTGAGGCATGCAGTCTGAGTCAAAGGCCACACATGAATTTTCATGATTTTCATGTAATATCTGCACACACTGGTTTAGCCTCACCTGTTTCCATTGGAGCATTGCTCTTTTCAGACTCTCTCTTTTCATGTCCAGGAAGGGACAGTGTTATTCATCGCCTTACAGCAGCGAAGATGGGGGAGGGGGGGGGGATTACAGTGCAAAAACTGTCCTCATCTGCATCTTTACAATTATTCATGAGCCCCAAACACTGAGAAGCTGTGATCTGTATTTACATAAGGAGTCTGGACCAGGCAAGAGGTCTCCTTGCCCTGGGTGTGTTGTGTGCCCGAGTGCCGTCTCCTCTGACTCTAGACATGCATCCTCAGGCAACCTATGTACTTCCTGTGTTGATCCATGGAGTGTGTCAACTTCAAAACTGTCATGCTGTCTCTCTCTTCCTCACTCTTTTGTTTTAATCTCTCTTTCCGTCTTCTCTCACTTCACTGAGTGCACTTTACACTGTCATCGCTGTCATCTCGGAGCTGGAAGTCAATGTTTTGTGTCTGCCTTTTCTGTTCTCTCTCTTCCTCCTGCTTGCATTTTGTGTTGGACTGAATTCACAGCATCTGTTGGGGGAACTTACAGAGGAGCTATTCTGCTCATTGATTGCTTGTCTCAGAAAATTCCTCTTTGCCATAAACCTGTATGCATATGGCAGCAGGTTGTCTATTAATTATCCTTTAGTGTTCTGATTGATTGGGGTACAGAAGCCATTGTTTTGCTGCTGCTGCCGTGCTGTGAGGCAGGAGAGGATAGGACAAGGATGCAGAAAGAGGATTCAGAGAGATAGGAGGAGAAGCAAAAGAGAAAGATAAGAAGATGGGATGGGCAAGGAACCAATAGAGGCTGGGGGGAGTCCATGAATAATATGAAATGACATCACAAAGGAAAGATCAGAAGTACCCTGCTGTTTCGAAAGCCACGAGGCATGTGGTTTCAAAAATTTCAACATAAACATTTAAACATCATTTTGATTCAGGCATTTATTCAGTTGTATTCAAGTACCACGATAGTCCACAGGTATTTCATCCTGTAAGCATTGCAGCACAAACTCTACTGGTTATGGGCATTAACAAACTTTCTTTTCCTTTTTTTAGCAGCAGGTTTGAATGAATGGCTCTGGGCAACGAGAACCTTTGAAATATTTAGTGATGCAGTCTTAAAAGGGAGACTTACTGTACAGGATACTGCAGCCTCAAAGGTCTACAGGGAACGACATGATTTGGAGCGTTTGTGGCATTGCCTGTTCACGCTGTCCCTCTGTGATAGTGCCACTTGATTGGCATGGGTGCGTGTGAGTGACTGTGTTTGTATATGTTTGTGTGTTTGAGAGTGGCCTTTATCTGGTGGAATGACTGCTGACAGAAGTCCTCGCTACGCAATGTGTTATTGACTGTCACTCACCGGGACCTTCATGACCATCACAATCAATTAACGTCTTATCATATAGCCAAGAAGTGAGTAGAAATGTCTCTATGGTGGGTTGATTTCAAGGGCAACAGATGAGCTGAGTAATCCACTCGCGCGGTTTGTCAAGGAGGCCGGCCAAAGACAGAAAGTCCATTTAAAACAAAATAAGACTTGGAGAAAAACAAGGGAGTAACGGGGATCAATTTCACGTACAGAAGAAAAAGAAGTATTTAACGATATTCAATCTGCTGCTTATGCTGTATGTGTCCACTTTCAGCAGTCAATGCTCATTAGTAATCTGTCTTTCCTTCCTCATCCTTAATCACCAGGTAGTACAAAGAAAAGGCTATATGGCTAAAACAAAAAGAGCAGCTGAGATGTGTAGGTGCATTTTGGAGCGGTAGTTTTCTTTTGAAACCGCTCAGTTAGATAAACTTTGTCAGCCTGTTGTTTTGCTTTTGCTGCTTTGTTAGTAACACCATGCCTATGGACTGTGGGAGGAAGCCTGGATTCAAACTCAGAACCTTCTGGATGTGAGGCAATGATGCTAACTACCACACCGGTGCTGGTGTTAGAACCAAGCTCCAGCTCTGTAATGCACAATATTTTTTCAAAACCTATGTATAGTTATTGGTTTTTTTTCTTAAAAAGATTAAAACAAACAAAAATGACAAAGGGCCAGTCCAGTATTGTGTGCTATAGTCCTTTTCCACAAGTACCTACTTGGTTTGACTCAACTCACTTTCCATTACAGTTGAGGACTCTCTAAAGTGTGCAGGGCCATTAACGCAATGTGGCTGAAAGTCCTGTGACATCATTTGATTGCAACACAAGCACAACAGTGGAAGAAGTCAAGGGGATGACATACCTGCAGCTCGGTGTGTGGCTTTTGTCAGACTCAGGCACCACAGTGTTGTTTTTAGAGCTGCGGTTTCCAAAGATGCCAGGTTTCAAATATGGCACTTTTGATTTTCGTGAAGGAGTCACTCTCATAACTCTTACATTTTTAGATCGCCTCAGATCACTTGGAATCCCAGCCTGAGCACAAAAAAATTACATGGTACCTAATGGATAACCCTAAAAACTGAAGGAGTCATTTTTTATCATGAGCATATGTAATTGTATTTATTTTAACACCTGCATTAAGTTTAGTTTGCATGGATTTCATTTGGGAAATATTGACACAGAAGGGGAGACAATTTCAAAGACGAACAGATTAAAAGTGCAAGCTTGATTAAAAATGTGGTAAAATGATGGTCTGAGGTCATTAGTTTGCCAGTCATGAGACTACAGTTTGTATCCTGTTTAGGAGTTTTGTCGTTTGTTATTTGTTATGCTTTCATTTCAATCATCCACTTGCTCCTTCATGGTCTCTTTTTTTAAAACTTTCACTCATACATCATTTTTCTTGGTTTCGTGGGAGTATGAAGTATAAAACAGACCCTTTAACAACATGAATCCTGCACTTTGAAAACTGGGCCAATAACAATCACCCACCTGTGACAAGTTGGTGAGAGACTGTTGATAACTTTAGCCAAAGTGAGTCTTAGAACAGATGCCAAAGGCCACCTTGTCTATACTTTTGACATGCCCAGGGAGCACAAATAGAACTGGCTGATCTATCAGGACACATAAAAATGAAGTTCAAAAAACATTGTGGAAGTGACATATACTAAGACATATTGTAAAGTCAGCATTTGATGTTGCCTCTCGGCTGCTTGGTTAACACATAATATGAATAAGTTGACCACATGTTGAGGTTTCTGTTAAATTTCACTCTTTTGTTTTGTTTTCTAGTAGATTTCTCAATTTCAACACACAATTATAATTGTGAGTGTTATTAGTTGTGTGTGTTATTTCCTCTTTTATGGATGTTCGTACAGAGGCTATATTAATATTGTTTTACTGCAACTACTTCAGGTTTACGTCTCACAGCCAGCAGTACAAACATCACCTTCTGAACGAGCTGCTCATGAGTTGCTATGTGTACACAGACAGGCATGTGGCAAGTGGAAATAGATACTGTACAAACACTGTTATGTGTGTGGCACTCGAGCATCGCAGTGCTGTGCAGGTAAGATCTGTCTATAAATCAAAAGAAAGAGACACAGATAGGAAAATAAGTGATAGGCATGTTTTTGTTTATGCTCTTTTTAACACAAATTCAGCATGAGCGGCTCCATTAGTAGCTGGAGATAGATGCTTTGCTCATAGGCACATGGATATTTGTTGCTTGGCGACAGGAGAATGATAAGAATCACCCCTTCACATTAATTTCTCTTGTGCATCAGTGATTTTGAACCCATGCGCAGCTCCCCTGCTGCTCAGTCTTGTTTTCCAGCAATGAAAGCCTCCACCAACCCCCACTGTTGGTTCTGCAGAGCCGTTACCAATCAAGTAGATCTATTAGGAGCACGGTCAAAAAGCTTTGCACTTTCTCACCAAGCTTTACCCGCTTTATTTCCAGCAGTTCCTGTTGGAAAACCTGGATACCTCAAGGCTGTAGATTGGAATATTTTGTGCATAAATCTATATATGCACTCTGGCGTTAGTTTATTTCAAGCTACGCAGAATGTCCACGATCATGTATTTGCACAAACTATTAGAAGACAAATAACCATGGACACTGGCTATTTTCTATATTGGAAAACCAAATATTAAAAAAAGTGTTTAAGGAATGTAAAAAGCATGTTTACCTGTGTCATCAATAACACATGTCAGGAGTTATGGCGAGAGCTTTTGTAAGGACGAAAACTTCACAGAGCGCCGATGAACGTTGACATCACTGCATAAATATGAAGAGGAGTAAAAAGCCAAGAGATAAACTTGATGTTTTGTCTAATCCCAAACAGCGAAAAAGTGGCGGCACGTCGTTTTATTGTTGTCCCCCCCCATTCTTTTAAATGTATTCGGTTCAGTGACACATACTGCATCAAAGCCTAGTCATTTTTACTTTGAAATATTTAGTTTATCCTCTGGCTTTTGCGGTGAACAGGAAAGGTACACAGTATAATTCATTGTGTGACTGTGGAGACTAATATATTCAGTCTAGCTTTTACAACAAGATTGAATACAAGAAAAGCGCTTGCATAACTCATTTTTTCCCCCAGGAAACAAATTTACTGCAGGACAAATATGTGCCGTGAAATGTCTGTTTGTGTGTGTGTGTGTGTGTGTGTGTGTGTGTGTGTGTGTGTGTGTGTGTGTGTGTGTGTGTGTGTTTCTGCATGATCCCTGCACACTCAGTTAAGGTGGCTTTTTACAGGGAAGCAGTTCTGCTTCAAGAAAAATGAATAAGACACCAGAAATGCACTTCTAGGAAACTCAATTGTTTTAAGTCCCCTGTTCAGACTGATACACTCTGTGTGGAACCGTCAGTTTTCTGTCCGGATATTGTGACATAAGAGAACTTTTAGGACATGACTTACCATTTTAAAATAAAAGCAAATCTTACACACTCTGTTTCTGTAGTGCTTTTGTACCTAGTCAAGCTCAGGAGGCATTAAACCATTTTACAATTCCACTCATGATTCAAGTTTGAGTTTTTACTTATTTAGCTTACTTGCATACATACATTACATCTGCTGAGTCAGTGTTTTTCCTCCAATTGATTCTAAATTGCTGTTTTTTTTTAGCAATAATGAGCAGAACAATGTGAAAAGGCTCTCTTCTAATGGTTTATGGCAGCATAGCTAGCCAGCACTCATGATTATGTGATGTAAATAAAGATTGTTTTCACACTTGGAGATCTAGATGGTGTTCGAATATGTTTAAGCCAAAAGTCCAGCAAATTTGGTAAGTGTGAACACTGCGTACTGCCAGCCAATTGTCAGCGTCTGCTTTTGCTCCAGTGTTCTTCTATCCTTCTCATAAGTGTTCTCGCTGTGCCTGCCATCACCGTCCTCAGCCATGGTTCCAGAAATCTGGGCACTTGTACAACAGAAAGATGAATAATTAAACTATGCTTTGGTGGATGAGGACAATATATTAATGGAGGGCTAATTTATATTTCCTGTAGTAATTGGACTTCTATCTTGCTATAACTACAAAACAATGTTTAAAAGAAAGCCTCAGAGAGTTACTGGGTTTCAAGTCACAACATATTCATACTTTTATGAATATGTTTTATGAATATGTTTACAAGAGCAGATTATAAATTAATGAAAAGTATTGATATTTATATTTATATAAGAATGCATCAATCCATGCATTTTCTCAACTAATTATCCAATTCAGGTCCACAGCAGGGCTGGAGCCAATCATAGCTTACTTTGGGGTAGATGCAAGGTGCACCCCGGTCCAGTTACACGTCTATCACAGGGCCAGTACAATGCAATTATTTATAAAATATTTTTTTGTGCTTTTATTGACATTTCACATGTTTTCGCAGCTTTTTCGGACAAGGTTTGAGTAATCAAATGAAAGTTAATGTTCTTCCACAGGGTAGTTAAAATGAGGAAACTGAGAGGGCCAATTTCCTCGGTAAATACTGTAAAAGATTATCTACTAGGCGCTCTTTAAAACTTCACTGCTTCTGTATTTACTTCACTCTCCCTTTGAAGGGCAGAGCTTCTAAAAAAGATCACTGGGGTCAGATTGGTTACGAGCACACAACAGCAGCACTACAATTTCTTCGTATTATTACTCGGACTACATTATTAAATAGATTCATGGTTCTGTAGGAAATTACAGCCCACAAAAAAAAAGACTGAAGCTGAAAATAAATAAATAAACACACAAAATATAATGTGACTTTTGTAAAAAGCTGCCTTCCCTGTATAACACCAAAATACTTTAATCATTCATCCTATTTTATTCGAAGTGGCTTGTTTTGTTTTTGAGGTTTTGCCTACAAAACTGCTTCAGCATCTGCTTTTTTCCTCTCCTTCCTGCATCTCACAATTTTTCCTGATTTCGGGCCTTTGACCTAAGTCGAGGCAGATAACGTCAGCTGTTTTCACTGGCAGTAAACCTCTGCAGGGATTTAAGAGCATGGATACCTCAGTAACCGGCTATGCTATGTGGTTTCCTATTGATCCAAAGCGTTCATTAGTTGCTGTCCCAAAATTATTAGTTGAGTCACAGAGGATGCACACATTCATCTCTGCCAGGGAAGCTTGAAGGCTCAATTAAAGTACAGAGGGCATATTGCAAATTATGTAAAAACAAAAACAACTGAAATATGATTAAAGATGTGGAGGAAATTTCCTGTGCACCCTGTGTTAAGTAATCCCAGAGGATGGTCTCCCACATCGCATGAAATAGCAGTAAAAAAAGAGCAACTGTTATTTCTCGCTGCTGTATAACGTTATCCCCACAGATTAAACCTGTACTGGTGAGAAGCAAGCGAGTTTAATTATCTGGATTTTATCTGTGGAATAGTGAGTCAAGTCTTGGGTTGTGAGATGTGTATATATATATATATATATATATATATATATATATATATATATATATATATATATATATATATAGACTGAGTGTGAGGTTTCTCGCGTGTGTTTGCACTCATAGCCATGGGGCCAAAATACCATTTATCAGACATATTGGGGCTCTCTCTAACTAGTAGTGGTGGGAAGGATATCAGTCAGCTGCTTCTTTGGCTGCACCACATAAGTAGTAAATCAGCGGGTTTGTCAGATGCTCGGTTGTGTTTTAAAACCTTCTTTTTTTCTCTCCCCATATTAACTTTAGTCCTCGTAGCATAATTCCAAATCTTTACAAATCCAGTGGATTAATTACCCTGCCAACTGTGTGTTTATAATCAGGTTTGGTTCAGTGCTTCTTCTCTCGGGAAATAATGTTGCAGTTAGTATATCAATATGTAAAAAAAAAAAAAAAAAAGTAAATCTAATTGACAGACCAGCAGATGATTGATTAAATAATAAAATACACTCTGCATCTCGTGCTCATTACCTTTGAATTCAACCATCCTGCAATGTAATGTTCTGCTTTGTGCCCCTCTGTGCAGCAAACCTCAGGTGTGGCTAAACACAGCAGTGATTTAGCACTTCTCTGGCAGCCAGGTGTTCATTTCACTAACAATGGCGCTGCAACGTCATTGTACTATGGGCCAGCTCCATCCTCTCATCACGAATGAAAGAGCAGGGCCCAGTCACTGCCTCGCTTCCCAGTCTGACTTGTAAATGGTCTTTTTATTTAAGGCATCCCCTTTGTTTTGCTAATCAAAGATGCCACTTGTTTAAAAAGCGGGTGAATGAAATGAAGAATGGGATGATGGATAGGAGCGATGGATGGGAGAGAGGAAAGGTTAAGGTACACGGTGAAAGGCCTTCTGTTTAATTCATGGATTCAGGTCTGTTTAGAAGTTTTAAACAGCTGGGGTTTTTGATATGTTTTCTCTTTTTTCCCCCCTACCCAGTATCAGCCCGCTGTGACAATCGTGTAATGACTAACAAAGACAATGGAAAGGCTTGAGCTCAGTGATTTATTTGGGAACATGCACTAAAGATAAAGAAAACAACCAATATTGGCTACTCCATAAGATTAATGCCACTGAGAAAGTAAACACAGCACCTGCTTCCTCTAATACACACAACAGATGAGATGGAGAGGGTGACAATGTGTCTCTCAAGAATAATTTTCCATGTGGTTTATTGCTGATTTTGCATCTGCTTTTTTCCCTGTGTGTTGGATTTAAGGAAACAAATAATCCACAAGCTCTTTGTGGTTATATAATATACTTTATTTATACCAAAGCTGAAAAAGTTCCTTAACTCCTATATTAAAAAAGGCATGCAGGGCTGAGGAATATTGCCATAGAAATATCATGCATCTGTGTGAAATTGCAAGGAGATCAAAGTGATATATGCATGACAGAAATCTGCTACTAAAGCCAGATTTCAGGAAAATAACATACCCAGTGGGGGACTTCTGCTAAAAAGCAGCTTTGATGAATTGCATGACAGTAAATGAATATTCCTGAGAAGACCGGCTGCTCATTGAGTAGTCCAGAGCAGCCTTCTGTTTGTTAAAAACCTCCACCTCCATGCTCCCCTTTATGCCAATGACACCTCAAGGTGATGATAAGAACCCTGTAACTGCAAGAAAGATATAATTATACGGGCACTCAGGTTTCATTCATGGGCACTGTGTACATTGTCCAAAGTTAGATTATGCTAAACTTAAGTGAAAAGATTCTCCAAAGGTGCTTCAAAGTTGTTCAGGTAATATAATTGCTGTCAAAGAGGCGATAAACTGTTGAATGATGTGTTGTGCCAGCAGCTTTCTGTTTCCATAATGGGCATTAACTTTGAAGAATATATGAGTCAGGGGACAAAGTTAAACCTCTAAGCACATGTTGACCAAATAATAGTGTGCCTATATAGCCCATTAACACAGCCAGGTAGTGTGACTGATGACAAAGCATCACATTTAGAAGCAAAAATTGAGTTTTGTTTGTTTATTTTTGTAATTATTCCTCTGGCTTACAACAAAATGTGTATCAGCAAAATCAGCGAAAATAACTAAGTGAGCAGCTGTTGAGCTTTTCCTCTCAAGAACAGAAGTCTATAATCAATTACTCTTATAAGAGTAATTGATTTTTTTTTTCATTTTATTTAAATTTTTAATATTTTCAGATTGATTTTTAATTTCAGTCATTAATAATTGGGGATTTGCTAATTTTTATTATTCTGAGCATGGGTTCGATTAGAAGTTTGCAAGCTGAGAGCACTAATCTCTCTCAGGATCACGGAGAGCCATATGTTCCCGTATGTGTCGCTTTGCATTCGTTTTGCTGTAATGCACATTTTGTACACTAGGGTGCAGTCACAGGTAGTGTGAATGTGTGCAAGGGTTAATACATGAGATAAATAATTTTATTGACCAAGATGCGAACAGTTATGATAGCAACAGTGGTTAAGTCTGTGTAATGAATTAATTTATAAGAACCAGCAAAGTGATGTCTAATGGTAGGGAAAGGAATGAAAACAGCGACACGCAACAAGGACTAAAACATTGTGCAGAGTTGCCCATCTGATCACCTTTGAAATGCTCGCTTTGAAGACAGAGACCAGGCCTGCGGCAACTCGCAGTCTGTTGCAATTTTGAAGTGACTTTGGTGCCTCAAGAAGATGGAGTTAGTCCTGCTATCAGTTTGTCACTGAATGGCAATAACGTGCAAGCCATTTGTGAATAACTGTAATAAATCAGTGAACATCGCAAATCTATTTCTGTCTTTTGCAAATCTGTTGTAATCTACATTTGCAGAAATTCCACTTAACAAATTGTGTTCGGAGTCCAGCCAGAACACAGTAAAAAAGAGAAATTCCTCAAAAAATAGTAATTTTTTTGCTGCAGCACAGTAGTTTAAGAAATAGCATGGCACATGGCAGCCTTGCTTTTATATAGGAATGCAACCAGAAATTTGATTCCCCTATTGCAAAGACAGACGTCAAAGACGACTCCCCATTTCCACCTTAGACTCCCCAGCCAGAGCTCTATTCAAGCCTTAGTCTTCATCTTCACCACCACCATCATCATCACCATCTAGACATGTTCAACTCTTAAAAGTGATCTCTCCTTATATAACTACAGTAAGCTATGGTACCAGCAGCTGCCAATATTTTATTTCAAGCCAAGAGGAAAACAAAGGTTTAAATAGATACTACTACATGCAACTTAAGCAAATCAAAGCGTGAGAATCACACAGTGGACCAGTGTGTCTATTGCATGCTTTGCCATGAAACCAGGGTGGACTACAATATGTCTGCAAGTGGCTGCACTCAGTCCAAGCTGGACTGCAATTGTTGGGAGAAGGGTTGCACCCCTGCACCAGGCAATTTGTGCAATTACCTTGTCACTGAAAGTCATCATCCAAAAGTTGAAGGAACACTCAGTTCCAGGCAACAAAAAACTTTAAAACAATCACTGGGTAACCCCTTATTTTTCAAAGTTGCAGAGTAGTTGCCTCCTATTTTCACTCTTGTGACTAAGCCTTACAACATACATCATACGTTAGTCAAAATGACCAAGTGACATACTGGTAAGCCATTACAACCACTAAATCACAAATGAACATGTTAGAGCTTGATTTTTGATTGGTTGGTTGAATATTACTTTTACAAAGAGCTAAGTTTCTTCTTCTTTTTATATTAGGCTCATCAAAATGACTGTGGCCTCTCCATGTTCTCACAATAAATATGGGCATTTTTTGAAAATGTCTGGCTTTTACTCCATATTTGGTTTAAAGCTGTACATTCCAGTTTTTTACTTTATGTCTGCTAAAATAGACCAACAAATTATGTTCTTTGGCTAGAAGTCAATCAAGCTGTACACTCTAGAAATGGCTTAATAACTGTGCACTTTTTATGTGTGGAAAAGTCAACACTAGTGCCTTGTCTGACTATACAGCATGAAATGTGTGAAGATTTAATTATAAGTGGATTGCTGGTGATAATCTTTGGAAAGCTTCTTTGGGAAAAATTCAATTTCTTTCCCTCCATTTGAAATGTTTGCGTTCCTCTTCGACAGCTACAAGAAATCAGTAGGCTGTGGAATTAGTGGTAACACCTTTCTTACTTTAGCCTGTGACACAATGGTTTGAAATCCTTTTAGATGATTCTGCAGTGTGGACTTTTCAGGAGAGGAGGAGAACTTGACCTTTAACTGTTATGGAGCAGCACACATTACCATATAATTCAGAACAATCTCTCTTAGCATTTAAAACTGTGGTCCTTCAACAGACGGGTAGAGAGGTGTGGTCTTGAATGTGTCCAAACCAGTCAGCTCCAGCATAAACAGATGTTTTTCACAGCCTAGATTGTGACTTTATGCATGAACACAGAAGCTGTTTCAGTCTAGATCTGCATTTATTAACAAAACAAATGCTCATCAGAAAATATAGGTTCAGGTGTTTTTGCTCTCCAACTTCAGATGCTGGGCAGGGCAATGAGCCAGCTATTATTCACAAACACCCCCTCCAATAGGAAAAAGGTCCATCTGGCCCAGTGCACCATTTCGAAAGCTCATGGCCAACATGCTGTATTTTCTAATGAATCAAAGACACCATTCCAGTTAAAGTTTGTGCACAAGTGAATTAGCTTGTGTTTTCCTTTTTTTCCTCAACAAAAATCATATTCATTCATTTTAATTTCACTCCATGTTTTCCCTCGGTCATCCACACCTCACTCTCAGCTGGTATATGAGCACTGAGTTTACCAACTGTCGCATTCCCAGTTTTTCCCAGTTAATCGTCCCTATAAAAAGACAGTCAATGATAATAAAATGGCTCACAAAATACAACTCCTGTGCATGGCCTGCTTAATTTGTGTGCACATCCTGATTAATTTGTGTCCACGTAATGATTTTTTTCTGGGTATTAGATAAACGTATATACATGGATGCATCATGGGGGACCAGCTGCATCCATGTATTTTGCACCAAATGCCATGGTGCAAAATACCAGTGAAAACCTCACAAATTTATTTAAAACCTGTGACAATATTAATCCAAACACAAACACCATTAATTTATTCATTTATGTATGCTTAATTTAGTAAAGATGTGCTTCAAAATGTTTCTTTTTTATAGTTTTTTTTTTCTTACTGATATCGTTCACTAGAAACACTCATCCCTCTCTGCTCCATTGCAGCACAGCTGGAACTTTTGCCTGCTGTTTTATTTTTACAGCCTACTAACAGTATGTCCTTACACTTTATCCAACACTTGCAGAGGATACATGCTTTCATATTTTTCCATTTATTGCTCGGGTCTGTTAATATCAGTTTTGGCTGGTAACAATCAGAATCAGAATCAGAATGGGGTTTATTGCCAAATGTTGAGCAGGTTTACAACATTAGGAAATTGCTGCGGTGCTTCAGTGCAAACATGGTGTCATAAATAACACTTAAATAGACATGGAAAAAATAAAAGTAGGGATAAGAATTAAAAGTGCTACGTGGAAAGATATGTGCATGAGATATACATGAGATATATACATGAGAGTAAGAATTAAGAGTGCTACGTTGAAAGATATATACATGAGTGCAGGTGGTGATCAGTGCCAAACATAGAATGATGCAGTGAACACAGCGTAGGGTCATGTGTTAGTGGTGGGGACAGTCATATGGTTATTGTTCATGTGTCCGACAGCAGAGGGGAAGAAACTGTTCTTATGGCGAGAGGTTCTGGTGCGAATGGACCGGAGCCTCCTGCCTCAAACAGACTGTGTCCAGGGTGAGAAGGGTCAGCTGAGATCCGAGCTGCACGCCGCAATGTCCTGGAGGTGTACAGGTCCTGCAAAGATGGGAGTCTGCAGCCAATCACCTTCTCAGCAGAGCGCACAACACGCTGCAGTCTCTGTTTGTCCCTGATAGTGGCTCCAGCGTACCACACGGTGATGGAGGAGGTGAGGATGGACTCGATGATTGCAGTGTAGAACTGCATCATCGTCCGTGTTGGCAGGTTGAATTTCTTCAGCTGCCTCAGGAAGTACATCCTCTGCTGGGCTTTCTTGATGACGGAGGTGATGGTGGGCTCCCACTTCAGGTCCTGGGTGATGGTGGTACCCAGGAAGCGGAATGAGTCCACAGAGGTGATGGGGGTGTCAGTCAGGATGATGGGGGGGAGTGGGGCTGTGTGCTTCCTGAAGTCCACAATAATCTCCACTGTCTTCTGGGCATTCAGCACCAGGTTGTTGTAACATTAGCTGTAACATTAGCAGCATAAGCAGACGAGCTGGTATCTGCTGCAAAGTTCACCTCATGAGATCCTTTCTAGGTATCTTTAGTTTATAATTAGAAGTATCTTTCTCTTATAGCCTGCTGGGTGAAAGCTCGAAAATTGGTGCTCTTGTAGTAGGTGCGTGCTCAGACTTTTGCAGACAGCCTTTCTTGCTCCTCCTGATGAGGACATTTGCGCAACTTAGACTGTCTCCCTCGCTTACTTACAAATGCATAAAGTGGAGTTAACTACACCTTCCTCATGTCGTCAAAGCGATTCCGGTGTTTTTAGCAAAACAAATTAACCCATGAACTGACCTTATTTTACATAGTCAAATGCTTCAAGTCTCCTAAACAAAAACACACGATCAACCCGACTGAAATCTTTCATTTGAGCTACTGACAAGTGTCACATCCAGACAGCTCTTTTGACAAAGCCACTGATGTCACAAAATCACAATATGCAATACATAAGTTTTCCATACTTGTGTGTACAGGAATTCGATGTGAAAATGAGCTGAAATGTACTCAAATTTTAAATAGTTCTTTTCCTTTTTTTCTTTTTTTTTGAAACAGCATGAGAAGAGCAGCTTTCTTTACAGCACAATGTCATCGTCCCAGAGTCTAAAAAGTCTTTGAAAACTCTGTACAGGTTGTCTCCCAGCTCAATCTTCTTTAGAGATCTGCAGGAAGTCCTTAGGTTTTTGAAACACAGTCACAGATGAGCTGCAGAAAGAAGACAGGGGGGGCGAGAGAACCCCATAAGAGAGCTGCCACACTCAACTTAGACAGACCCTTCAGTATCGTATCTACTGTATAGTTAGCAGTTTCTTTTAGAACTGCTCAGGCAGCATAATTATTTCCACTACATTAGCTCTTGATGATCCTGTTCTTTAGCAGATAATCTGTCATTTTAGCTCCATAAAACAGTTTCGCTCTGTCGCTGACATTCATTTGTAATGTATTGGAAGCCTCCAAGCAGAGGCCAAGTCACACACGCACACATTCCTCCAGTTAAAAGAGACTGAGTGTGCTACAATCCGGACTTAATCGCCAAGAAAACCAATTTCTGAAACAGGATTGTTTTCAGTGAACTCATTTAGAATAAATGTCAGTGATACAAACACATGGAGGACAAACAGGCCTTATCTTCTCTCACGAAAGCTACTTTGGGCTTGTTTATTCGAGAGCCCCGAGTAATATTTTTACCTTTTCTTTTATCTGTTCCCAAAGTAATATTTTTATCTTTTCTTCGATAGCCAAAATGCATCAAACCATGTCTAAAAGAGAGGGTAACTGAGGACCCAAAAGAAGCTCTATAATGAGTTTATAAACAGCAGTTAAAGGGGGAAAGGTTAAATCTCTCCCAGAAACAAGCAGCATGCTGTTCAGAGAAGAAATGAGAAATTGGGGGGGAATTGTATCCTGTTTAAAAACCAGAATATCAAAGCATAATAATTGCTCACTTTACTCACTCAGCATGTTCCCATCTATCATGACAATGTAATGCTAAAACAGATAGGAGCTCACATCCACCAAAGTGACTATTGATCGGCAATCAATAGGCTTTGTTTCTGGGTGACTGTAATGTCTGGTAGCCTACAGCCTGCTGCTGTATCAATAGAGAGTCCACAGCCAAGCCTTTCTGATCAGCCTTCCAAATTAGAAAGTGTGAATAAATTAATTAAATGTCTGAATTCATTGTGAAATATTACAATATTCTTGAGGTGTCCAAAAAATGTTGCTTTAGGTGTTGTAATCTTTCTTGACAGAGGAACAGAAAGCTCTAAATTCATTACGCTGATTTTTTTTACTACATAATATGCTTCACACTAGAGGGAGACAAAGACCCTTCACAAATGACAGGCACTCAGCTACTTGCATGATTAATGATTTATGGTCACATTGTATGATGGTTGTTTAGATGAAAAAAAGTCTTTGAATCCACTGACATCCACTTTATATGTTTAAAATGCCATGTGTTTCATCCGTGGACTTTTAAGTTTCAAGATCCCTCTCCACTATTAGCGATGCTTTATGTGATTTTAAAGGAAATTACCTCCAAATTAAGAGTGTTTGTTGCCACAGCTTGTCCTGCCTTCTTAAACCTATGCAACTTGAAATGCTTACTGGAGCACTGAGGCAGTCGGGGCATGGCAGTTTAATTGAAACATATTTTAGTAGAATGTGGGCCGTATTACTGGGTTGTATCCTCAGGGAGGCACATTGTAACAAAAGAGCAGGCGAAGGTAGAGACACGGTGAGGCGAGGAGAGAGGGAGACAGAGTGAGGAGGGGTGGTGCGAGGAGGAGGCAGAATTGCACGTTCACAATGTATCTCAAATCCATAATGGCACATTGTTACAGAGTTTATGGGATCAATAACCAATTTATGTGAACTTGATGGATGGATAAAGGCCACACTGGTTACGTTACCTGTTTCCCATTCGGACAGTATAGCTGACCTTGGTTTGTGTTCACTTATATTCTGGGATAATCTGCCAAGGCTTTTTACTTCCACCTGGAGCAGATGTTATGTGACCGGTGGCGTCTTTATACTTTGCCTATAACAAGCACTCCAGATTTTCTCTAGTGCAAAACTTAATGTGTCTCAACTATCACTTGGTAATATCTTTTCCAGGCAATCTGCCTTGCTTCAGGCATGCCTGGGTTGCTATAACAACAGCTGCTGCTATATCTGTCACTGCTGTGGGTCACGGCTAGCTAAAAGAGCAACATACATCACATCCCTCTTAAGTGCTGGTTTTCATCTATTTCTCCCTGCCAGTACCTTCGCCTTTTGCTGTCTTTTTGTCTTCATCAGCCCCTCTGACTTTGCATATCTGAAGGAGCTCTCTTCCCACGGAATAAAACCCCTCTGTACGTATGTGTTTAAGCTCTGTGAAGACAGACAATTAAAATACACCGAGTTTACTTAAAGTCGAAACTAATCGAAAGGCGTTTTGTTAGCTGCTTTTCTGCTGAGTTAATAAGAGCTGTGAATGCCAGTGGGGCTTATTGTGGTTGATTTAAAGTCAACTTCTTTCTTTTCATCACCATTGCAGTCACAGATAATAAGGAGAACATGAGTTAAGAGTTGCTGAGGGTCAATATTGCATTTTCTTCTCAGTGTCCTGGTAGAGTTAAAGTAACAGAGGACTCATTATACAGTTTGCATGGCACCGAAAGACGGATGTAGCCACATGAACTCCTGCTTTACAGCCTCCTTTTTACATTGCAACCCCAACACTACTTTTATAGGAGTCAGAAGTTAACAAATTTAGGCGAGCAGTGGGAGTGCTACGTTATCAGCTAATACTAGCTAGCTTGGCAAACAGGCCATTCTATATAAAGATACCTGTGAATTAGTGCTGAGTAACATACTTCTTTCAGCTGCTTTCTTTAGAGGTCACCATAGCGGATCATCTTCCCCCAATTTCACTCTATCCCTTCTTCTGTCACACTAACCATGCTCTCTGAGGTTTTCCTCTTTTTCTCCTGCCTGGCAGCTCAATCTTCTATATCCTTTGTCCAATATATCCACTATCCCTCTTCTCAACATGTCCAAACCATTTCAGCCTTGCCTCTATAAGTTTGTCTCCAAACCACTCAACTCGAGCTGTCCCTCCAGTATACGAATTTCTAATCCTGTCCATTCTGGTCACTCCCAGTGAAAATTTTTCACTCTGCCACGTTCAGGTTGACAGGAGGAGGCAGAGGTAGCAGGAATCACTACCATCTTATAAACCTTTCCTTTAACTCTTTTAGATAAGGATGAGAGTCACATTGGTGGTTTAGCTTCTTATTGTTACCTAATGGCAAGGAACCTTGGTGTGATTTTTTTTGACTGTGCTTTAAAATTAGATAAACAGATTAACTCTGTTAAGATGAGTTTTGTTTTTAAACTAAGGCTCCTCAAGTCAAGGCCTGCTTCCTGTAACATAACTTTGAGAGATCAGTTCACTCTTTTATTACCTCTCACTTAGACTGTTGCAGTCATTTCTATTTTGGCTCTGTTAGTTGTTACTTTGTCGCCTGCTTGCTTTTTGGCGAGAAAGAAATGGTGTGATCACAGTACTTTTTTAGGCTCCTTACCCTGGCTTCCAGTGCATTTCTGGATCCAGGTTAAAATTTTATTACTTGGTTTTAAGAGTCTCAGTAGTTTGCTGCCACCATAGTTAACTGAACTTTTGTAACCTTACACTCCTGCCAGAGCACTGGGGTTTAGAACCAAATGAAGCTTATGCACGAGTTCCCTTTCCTTGGGCCAATCAGCTGCCACTTCAGAGCCCCAGCCAAGACTCACTCTTCATCTTCACCACCACCATTGTCTAGGTCAGGGGTCGGCAACCCGCGGCTCCGGAGCCGCATGCGGCTCTTTAGTCTTTATTTTGCGGCTCCGGGTGGTTTGGGAAAATACATTAGAAGTAATTAGCTAAAGTGTATTTTATTTGTGTTTAGTTCTTTTTTTTTTTAACATGTAGTTCTAAATTGGAAGATTATTGTGATTTTGAAATATAAAAATAAAATTATATCTTATTATTTTTTCATCGCTCAAAATAAGCGTCACACTCGCGGAAGCCAGTGTACCCGCTGAAACGCTGTGCATTTATCGAGACTTTCGACCCCAGGTAGGCCAATTATGGATCTTCGGATCCACATTATGTCGGCAGCTGTTGTCCACCGTGAACTAAGTTAAAAACAAACACAGCTCACGCCCCACAGATGACAGCTTACAGTCCTGCGTAAAGATGAAAGCCCCGATTTGCAGACGCTGTGCGCAGAGGTTCGGGACCATATTGTAAACATATCACGACAGACCCGACGATGTTTGCATGAACATGCTTTTCAGCATCTCTTTATTGATCGCGTTTCACACACGGTTGCTGTACGCAGCCCGACACATACCAACACAACAGCAGAGAGAGCACAGACTTTAAGGCGGCAAGGCGTGATTGCGGGTGCCGCTCAGGTGCGTCCGACTCCCATACAGCGGCACTGCAGACCACGCCCCGCCACACACATTAACCAGGTAAAATACATATTTAGGCAGAATTTTGCAAATATCTTTTTTTTTTTGTTAGCAGTATAGTGCTTTTTTTCCAATTACTTTTTAGAAGTCAGGTCAAGCGTCCAAAAGCCCAAAGGCGATATAAGGGTGGCGGCTCACAACAATTTTTGTTTGCTACATGGATCATTTTAGTTCAGCTGGGCGTCTTTCCTTTTGTTGTATTTCTTTAAGAGTTCAAAACATAAATAAAATGTAATTTTCTCGGTAGAACTTCATGGATTTCATAAGCAACACACCTTAGTTGCTCTATGGATTCTTTTAAAAAGCAGTTAAAACTTTTCTGTTCAAACAAGCCTTTTGTTGATCTACGTATTTTATATTCTTTACATTATTTACATTTAATCTTTTACATTGTGTATAATGTCTATTGATTGTATTGTTTATTTTAATATTTGTGTACAGCGCTTTGTGACTGCCTGTCTGTGAAAAGCGCTTAATAAATAAACTTTACTTACTTACTTTAGTTGTTCACACAAAGCATAAAGGTAAAAAAAAAAAAAAACACAATATATACAGTGTTATCTTCATTTTAGATTTCAAAAAGTATTTGCGGCTCCCAGTGTTTTCTTTTGCGTGGAAACCGGGTCCAAGTGTGAAAGGTTGCAGACCCCTGGCCTAGACTCTGGGGGTTCCTGTCCTATATCCTAACTCCGTTGGTATTTTGTTCAGCCACAATGGTTCATCGGAGTCTAATCGCCAAATGCATTAATTTCACCATTCCATGCATCATTTTCACGCAAGAGTCTCTCAATCATTTTAAAACAGATTTAAATAATACTTATTCTCAGGTGCTTTCCATTCTAGTTGAACAAACACAGTATTATTTAGGGTTGTTGTTTGTTTAGTGTTTTTGTTTTTTATGTGCTTTAGAAATAAACTTTGACTTATCTCTAGCTGCTATCTTTCTGTCACAAATAACCCCTAACACGTGTCTCCACCCACTCTACCACTCTTCCTTTTTCTTGTGCTCCGTTTGTTCTTTGAATGGTTGACCCCAGGTATTTAAACTCATCTACCCTCACTGCGGCTGCACTACGCACCTTCAGCTTTCCAGCCTTCTCCCTCTCATTTACACACATATATTCTGTCTTGCTTGAACTGGCTATCTTTCCTCTTCTCTCCAGAGCACACCTCCACCTCTATAGGCTCTCTTGCACCTGCACCAGATCAGGTTTGCCAGAGGTGGCCCACACATGGGCCAGTTGCAGACACACTGGTGGTCCTATGCTGGCCCATGTAATAATCAAGCCATGTAAAAACAACATGTGCCGGAACATAATAGTGCAAAAGTAACATGACTGGACTGAGTCTTATATAGCGCTTCTTTATTCTCTACATTTGCCTAATCACACATTTTCTCTAAACTGAGTGGTTCCTAATTACATTCATAGTCTTGACATGGAAACTGGGGGAGCCAGGGATCGAACCACTAACCTTCCAATCAGTAGGTGATCTGCTCTAATGCCTGAGCTACACTGAAAAAAAGGGACTGGCCATCTCTTGGATTTATGTAAGCATCTTGCATGTATTTAACACAATTGCCTCATGTTTTAAAGATAAATGTAACTATATAGTGTAAAAACTACATGATATGCAGAAAGGGTGTATTAAATTGTTTATATCATGTTCAGGTGAAGTAAGTCAATAAGATAGCAACGTTAAATCTCGTGAAACCACGCGTGATTTCATCTCGCGGGCTTTGGATCGTGGTTTAAAAAATGCATCCATCTCAGTCAAGTCGAGCAGCCAACTCTACGTTTTTTGGTATGTCTTGATTTTTTGAATTAATATTTACCATATTTCAGCCAAATGTAGTTAAACGTCTAAAGTGCCGCCATGTAACATGCTAAAAAAGAGCCGTTAGCTTATTTGCTGTTTTATCTGTTGTCAAAGAATTGGCGCTTTTTCATTTGAATTTGTCTTTGGCACAAGAGCCGTAATATCACATTAAACCTAATTACGAGGCACTCATAACATAATTTGGTTTTCTGTGTGAATAGATTTGTCAACTGACTCTTCAGTTACATTGTGTATTTACTGCACCGTGGTGTTAGTGAGATTTTGGACATTGAACAGCTTTAGCTAATATCATCAGCGGCATTATGCTAGCTTACATCCCTACCCCTCCTGCCCTCACCTGCTGTCCTTTTGTTTTTGTTTTTGTTTTTGTTGATGCACATTGAGAGACCACATCTATTCTGCATTTCACCAGGAGTCAGCTGATGGATTGTGGGTTCAAGGTGTTATGGTAAGAAAGTATATTCTATTTTCGCTTAAGGTTTCTGTAACTTAATTATAATAGGTTTTTTATAATTATTAGGTGCATGCATACTCAAATAGACCACCCTATTAATACAACTGAGAAATCCAAAATCTGCCATAGGTTTAACTTATACCTGTATGTATTGTCAGAAAGGTGATTACTGGACTCACATTAATGCACACTTGAACTAAAATGAGGTTGTAACTTGTGGGTTCTTGGGTTGCAAATCAGAAATAAACATTTTTTTAATCCCATAAGATCTGGAAACACAGTTTTTATTCAACAAAACATTACTGATTATTAACCAAGCACAGTGCCTGCTGTTATTTCAAAATAATTTTATGTCATTTCAGATGAAATGCAGCATTCCAGTGCATCCCAACCATGCCTTTACAGTCAAGGTTTCTGACGGAGCTGAGTTTCTCTCTGACAGTCTGCTGAAAGTGTTTGCAAAGTGATCGGGGGAACAGGGCACAAAGCTAAAGGATGTAGCTGCCATGATGACAGTAAGAACTTTAAAATTCTTTAACTACAAAGTGTATATGTATTGCATTAGGTCAGTAAAAGATTTTTATGCTGCATCCATTGAAACAGTCAACTATTACCTGTGAGTACTGATTCCACCGAAAGGATGCCATAATTTTCGTCATGCATTTACTGGCCCACTGAGAAAAATTGATCTTTTTAAAAAAATAAATGTTCTGGAAACTATATATCCATAAAGTTGATGTCAAACAGGAACTTTTGGTCTGGGATCATTTTCTTCTGTGCTACTGAAAAGTTCACAAATCTCTGTTTTCTTTGTTATAATACTTTAGGATGACATTAATGCTCAAAGGGAGTCTCATCAAAGTGCTCCGCATCTGTGTGAAAGACAATTGCAACATCTTGGTGCAGGAGTTCATGGTGAGTGTTTTATGAGTAGATTGTGGCTTTGCAACATTTAAAAATGCATTTAGTTATCCACTTGATCCTCATTGGACCAGTTAGGACCAGTAGTCCTCTTTAATAATTTGAAGTTCACATGAGGCCTGGTAGTGAACTCAGCCGCCGGCCCTTGAGGCCCCACCCCTGTATTAGGGGTCACATCAGTGTGAAAAAACTTTAAATTTGTCATTCTAGTGAACAAAGGAAAATCCCACCAATATTTACATTAGCTTTTGTTTGAAAAAAAAAAAGACCAACAGCTAACCAAATTGTGGGGCTGAAAGTCTAAATTCTAACATCTTCTGAGTGACAAAACCTGGATTTCTGATGGGCCGGTGTCTTTCTAAGAAAAACTAATGTAAAGCATTTGAAATTATGTTTTTCACCCTCTCTTAGAAACTCTGTTAGACCATGAATGGCAGCATGGCAGGCCACTCTTTGGCTATAGCTATTTACTATGTTGCTTGCATTGGTTTAAATTACTCTAACATTAGAACTGGTAGATTCAAAAGAGATGAGCTTAAAAAGGAATCTTAAAGAAATGTTTTGTGTTTAACCAGGACTTGCCTGAGGCCACTGCACAGATTGAGAAAACCACAATGAACATCTGTCTCCAGAGGATGCACCAGGCAATGACTTTTCTGACGTTGGCATCATCATCGAGGGTATAGTAGTTCTTCAAGATCTGGATAACGTGACCTTTGCAGTAGCCATGCTGTTTGGACCTTTTTTATTCCTTCAATATGAGTTACCCATCACAACTCTGCTACACTTTTGAGGTGATTCAAAGGGTGGTAATGGAGTTGGAAGCAACTCAGCTCTCAAGAAAAGCTCACAACTAAGACAAAACTGCTCCTGCAACGAAGCTCACTGTTATGCATGTGAGGTGACCAGCTCTAGGTGAGAAGACATTTAAATCTCACACTTGTTCTGCTGCATTTTTGAAACTCAATTCCAGGAACAGATCGCAGGGTTCATTTTTATATACACTGCAACTGCCATGAGGACGAGCCGTTTTTTTGTTGTTGTTGTTGTTTGTTTTTCCTTTTGCTCTGTACAAGTTCTCTGTTTGGCAGCATTTTTTAAATTTCTCTTTGTATTTTTTCTTTCTTTTACTAGTGAAGAGATGTAGCATGAACAGTTATGCAGTCTAAATATCCCATATGGGCCGTGTGAAATGGTATTTTCAGTTTCATTCAGTTGAAGTAAGGAACGTTGAATATTTCTAAGCTTGCTGTTTTGAACCAAGATGTCACAGTATGATCAGTGCCGTAATTTTTGACAGTCACTGTATCAATGTTATTTTTGCATCTCTTGAATAAAGGTTTTGACCTGCAAGTGCTAATTTCTTTAGTTATTGGGGTAAAATGGGTAATGTTAATAGGAAGGTGTTTGCCAATTCAGTAACCTAATTTAATGTTAATGGAAACTAACATTACCTCAAATTGTTTAGTTATAATTGTTGTTTAACTGAATCTTGACGTCAGAGGCCTTAAATAGAATGTTTTGTATTGTTCTTTCCCAACATTTTTCAAAAGAAAGAGTCTAATTTCTTTGCTGTGATTGATTCCAGAGAACACGGAAGAACTGACATTATTTAACTGTTGGTTTATATAGATTCAGTAGTGGAGTAATGTCAGTTTAATTCTTTACCTACTGTCAATGCAGTGAAATTAGACATTTTGTTTTGAAAGGTTACTGGTGGATGCCAGCAACCATCTTGGAAGAGAACAATATAATCTGTTATAAGGCCTCCATTTGAAAATTGTGTATTTGATACTAGAATATAATAGCAAAATGTAATTTGAAGATAACATAGTATTTAAGTGACCAAGTAGTATTGGGTAAAAGTTATTGAATGGTGTTGGGATAAAGTGAGAAAATTGTGAAGGATTAAAATATTTCAAGAGCTCAAATTACTTCATCAAAACATGTTTAAGTCACATTTTATCAACACAAATTGCACAGGTTTATTGAACATGAATAAATTGTGTTAATTTAACTCAATGGTTTAAGTTGCTGCCAAAGCAAAACATCTGTGTGCAACAAATGTCCACCATTGAATTAAGTAAATCCAACAACATATTTTTTTCAGTGTACAGCCACTCAGTGGTAAACATGAGTAAACCCTCACTAGGTTTTGGATAAAGTGGACACTCACAAACCTGTTAATTTGAAACGTTGGCCATAGCAGTATAGTATTGCAACATCGTATTTGGGTCTTCTAACTAAAATAGGAAAATAGGAACATAAATAGTGCCATCATTGCCAGACCTGGCAGTCAGAAGTGTCAGCTTGATGCCGGATCCGGGCCAGACCTGTTTTCTGTACTTACTACAGCCCTGCACATCCCCCTTATTCTGGAAATTGGGTACCAGTCAAAGTAGTCCGGCCCCTGAATATGAATAACTTTAAATGTCACAGTATTAGTAAAGGTTTTCAGTCAGCAACAACAGAAAAGCTTTAACACAGATTGTGGAATCCATTGTATTTGATATTTAAAAGCAGCTCACTGAAACATGGCATATTTTATATGTGTAACAGACAAAACCAACATGGTGGAATGAATCACAAAGTATATAAAGTTCTACAGTGCTGTATTATAGAAAGAGGCACACATTTAGTCTCAATAGCAATGCTACTGTAGAACAGCAACAGTCAAAGCATTGAGTACAAACTTCAGATTAACTGTATGAAGCAAGACTTGACCTATAGAATATACTTCAAGACCAGAGCTCAGTGTGGCTATGAGATTTTTACAGAGGAGAGTATAAGAAATTTATCAGTTCAGACCAGCTAAAAGTGTGTGATTTGAAACAGTATTTTATGCATATTTGCACTCCATTTTTGTATTACACTTCATTTTGTTACAGCAAAAAAAAAAAAAAAAAAAAAGACAAATGCAGGCCCCATACAATATAAAAGCTGCACATTTTAGTTTCCTTAAAAAGACTTTTGGCCAATACAAATAAAACTGTGACCCAAAAATCTCAGCATGGTATAAAATTGTAAGAAAACTTAAAAAAAAGAACTGAAAAAGTAGTATATATTCAGTATACAAGATGTACATAACAGACTAGGACATTTTCTGGGATCACATCTGTTTATAGGTCATATAAATCACAGACGCACTACTAACTACCAAGAAATTCTTTAGTTAGTCCGCTCACTGCTCTGTCCAAATGAAGAATGGCTTGTAATTCTCTGATAAAAAGTGCAGTACAATGACATTTGTGTTCTTTAACCTGATGTAACTGTGAAAGCACTTGATTTTTAGAGACGCCTTGCACAAAGGTTAAAAAAAAAAACACTGGAGAGGAAAGGCAGGAGAAAAACTGAGCACTTGGACATTTTTGACTGGCTCCTCACAAGACACAGTCGATACACAGGGGCAGTCAGTTGGCAGGATTCCCATCGCTGCCTGGGAGTAATCATATCTTCATAGTGACACAGATAGGGTTGATGAAACCTATGTCCCACTGTTATTGGTCAATACCTAAGGAGAACAGAAAACATGCTTATCCTTATCCAGTTTTACAACACCACACATTACTGTGCAAAAGCTTTGAGCTTCCCCTCATTTCTTTATATTTTTTTCCTCCAAGGTGCCAGACTTTCCTTGGTAAAGAAGGCTCGGCAGCGCCTGCACTTTTTCCATGTCCTGAACCAGAAGCTGCTGCTGTCCTTCTACCGCTCCTCAGTGGACAGCGTGCCCTCTTCCTGGTGTTTGGAACGCAGGGGCTACTAAGAACAGGAAGGCTGCACAGAGGGTAATTAACACCACTCAAAAATAATTGGCTGCCCTCCGCCACCTCTGGAGGTCAGGTCTTTTGCACTACTTCCAAGCACTTTGTTCTCTTCTATCATTTTGTATATTGTACATTCCTCTTGATTATATAAATTTCTCCTGTTTGTAATTTATTCCTGCTGTCTTACTTATAATATTATTCCTTCTCAGTTGGCGTGGAGCACCCATAATTTTGTTGTACATGTACAATGACAATAAAGGGGTATTCTATTCTATTCTATTTTTAATTCGGTCCTTGAACATCAACATTTTCAGAGGAATGTTTTCTTAAGCCACTTAACAATGACATTTGAATCATTCATAAAAAAGACCCCTAGTTCAAGGGATGGACCAGTCTGTGTTTTGTCTACATATAACATGACACGAAGAAATCCAGCAAAGACCTGACACAGGAAGTGAGATCAGAATTCAGTTGATCCATCTACTGTTCACTGAAACCTCATCAGAAGAGGTCTCAGTGGAAGGGTTGTTGTCAAGGATGGGGAGAAAAGGCTGAGGTCTGCCAAATTACAAAAGAACTGTACTGAACTGGCAACAAGGCAATGTCAGTAGGCATGGAGGAGGTCAAGAGAAACAATGAGTGATTGCAGCTAAAGCACAGTGGAGGCTCTGTCATTGTTTGGGGAGGCATTTTAGCAAGCGGTATCTTGTCAAACTTGATGGTATTACAAATGCAAAAAAATACCATCAGAGTTTGATCCAACATGCAATACTATCAAGAAATTGTCATGAAAATGATACCAGACATGCTACTAAAAAAAGCATACGTGAATAGGAAAACACACAATGACACACTTTTAGTCATGAATTCGCCTCCCCAGAGCCTGGACCTCCAAGTTATTAAAGTGTGTGTGTGTGTGTGTGTGTGAGGGGGCATCATCTTGACAACAAACAGAACAAAAGGCACCCAATGTCCAAAGAACAGCTTTGAAAGTCCTTCAAGAAGCCTGGAGAACTATTCCTAAAGTTGCTTAAATAAATGACAAGAAAGCTTGTTTAAGAGTTCAGGCTGTTAAAGAGTAAAGATCAAGTTGGTCAAGTAAAGGTAAAGTAAATACCTGCATCCATTTTCCAATTTCCTTGCAAAATGCAAATAAATGGTTCAAGACTTTTGCACAGTACTGTGACACCTACATCCTAAACATGCAACTGTGCATAACATTCAATGTGCTAGAAATCAATATATCTAAAATGAACATGCTTACATTCCCCACACTTTCAGATACTTCATTCAACACTGCTTGCATTAATTATGTGCAATCGTTCCTAATGGAAAATCATTGAAAGTGGGACAGATTGGACACTGAATGGTGACTGAATAAAAATGGAGGATTCGTGATTAAGTGAGGCCGTTTTTTTTGTTGTTTTTTTTAAATGTCAGAAATGAAAGCCCCTTTGAAGGGGATGAGAAAGAAGGGCACAAGGGGTGTTGAAGCAGCAGACTCCTCCACAGAGCTGCACAATTATGAGTGATAAAGGTACAAACACATGAATTGAAAGACAAGGGATGATTTCAGTGATTAGAACTGGGATGAGAGAATCACATATAAAATACCGTGTCATTGAAAACCACTGTTATTCTGTAACAGGAGCGGCTGGATTGTCTTTCTGCTCAGAGGGAATGGCTAGGTAGTTTGTCCTGTGGGCAGATTGGCAGAAAAACAGAGGAGTGTCTAAGACCTGGTGCTATGGGCCTCTCTAGCACCACACACCACAGCTACTTAGTGCTCATGACAGTGCAACAATTCTGAATTTCCGTTTTGTTTATTGAAGCGTGAAAATGTGACTCTAATTCACAGAAATTAAGGACTGAGTTTTACCAGATAAAAAATATCTAATCCGAGCAGTGCCCTAGGGACTGCGTGGAAGGCACATCAAGATGTGCAAGATGTGACATCCTAATTCAGCATTTTACAGCCAACCATCAGCATGTTTAAAAAAACAAAACACAGTACTTGCACTGAATATGCTCCCAATTCAAAAGAGCTGCACTGAAAGTGTGCAGATGAAGAACACTTTATACAAGTGAAACGAGTTTTGTGACTGTAAGCACATTTCAGAAATAGCCTAATTTAACTCTTTGACAGATCACATCGTTGCCTCCTATCTTCTCCTTTAGGGACATGACTAATACGTTCTCAACCACTAATGTATCACAAAAGGTAATCTCAAAATGTCCTACTTGTGCCACATATGGCATTCTTTGAGTGGGTAGACCTTCTGTGTTGTCATAAGGGTCACTAATGGCTAATGGCCAAAGCCTATGCAGTCTTTCAGCTACAGGTAGTGACAAGGCTACAGTATTACAGCTGAGAAAACTCAGATCTAATAGTTTTTTGAGATTTCTGAGCTTTTTGACTGTTGCGGTTGACTTTAAATTAAAAAGCTTCTTTCTTTTGCTTTACAACTTTTCGTTTTTGGGGGTGTGGCACTGTTACTTGATAATGAGAAGGTCCTTTCTGTGTCTATGTGTTTCCTCCCACAGTCCAGCGACTTGTAGTTCATGGCATTAGGTTAACTGGTTATTTTAAATTGCCCAGTGTGCGAATGGTTGTATGTCTTTCTTTGGTTCAGCGTGTCCCATTTCCTCTCGCCCTACGACACCTGGGCCGGAAGGAAATGGATGGATGGAACTTTTGGTTTCTCCTATATTTCCGATGGTTCACCAGAATCAGTGGAGCCACTTGTATTTAATTCATGGGGGCAATTCATTTTCCAAACAAAATTAAAAAAGTAAAATTGTTTAAATTGGAAATTAAAAGTGTGATTGAGACACAAAAGGTCCCCAATTCACAACTAGGAGAAAACACAATGCACACCGCAAAAGAAGAAGAAAATTCAAGCTGCTGAGGACATCGAAATGCATAAATCTTAGAATATCAACAGATAAGAAAACTCAGAAAGCCTTTGAATCAGGTTGCCTTGATATTTTGAATTTTTGGAGCATTTTATTTTTTGATAATTGGACTATTAATTTATCTGTCAATTTGTCTACTGTTCATAAAATTGAACCTAAATGCTTCAGGAAAACACAGATTGTAATACCTACTTTGTAAAACTCAGCGACCAAGAAGTGTCAGAGTGATTTACTGCTATTTAAATTAAACCATATTAAAAAACAATACTGATTACAAAATAGCCCCAAAGTCCGTCTATCTGTCTGTGTGTCTGTCTATCTGACAACACTGAAACATTGGCCTCACTGGCCAATAATGCTGTAATTTTTAATTTTGTGCTTGATTACATTTGTCACTACACAAATATGAGATAGTACATGACTGTTTTCTAAAGTTTGAAAACTGTGAGAAAAGTTCTGCATTTTAATTCTGCCACTTCCAATAACTCTTAATTACCTGTTAGTGCTAATAGTAAAATAGAAAGCCAATGAATAACCGAATATTTTTAGAGAAGTTTAGTTTCAAATTTAGTTGAAAATATAGTTCTTTGAAATATATTAGCTCACAGAAACACTTCACTATTTATTATGTTGTAATATGTCTAAACCCTGGATATTGGGTCTTGTGAATATTCAGCAATGTTGTGCATATTGTGCAGTACGTGGACTTAATCTGTCACTGAAGGAAGCAGATGTAGTGTAGCAGATTCAGTAAGTGTTTGCAAAATAAAAATAACCGGATCAGCACATGCATGATTGCTCTCTTCAGGACATAAGGTCACTGTACAAAAGTTGTAACTGTGGGTTGTGAAGGTTAGCTGGCACCACTAAAATCCAGTGGGAGCTGACTATAAAGGTGCATTTGGGTCTTTGACATTACTGACAAGGCGATGCAAAATGCCCGTCACTGATGGAGCTGAAAATCCATCACGGATGTTAAAAGGTTGTTTAGAAAAAAAGAGCAGTCAGCAGTTTAGGTAAAAGACAGATTAGTGTTGCAGGAGGGTTACAAACTGATGGACTGAATTACTTCTCTGTCTGTGTGTTTGCCCCCCTGCCTCATTCCTTCACTCTCAGTCCCTTTCTTCCCCGATTGACTCTTAAATCTCATTTCCCTACCCACCATATTTTTTAGATTTTAAATTACAATTATGTAACCAGAAGTCCTAAGCAAATACACACTTACAGCTATTTGTGCACTTCCTTGGTGACTTCAGACTTTCAAATTAATGTAAACCCACTGCTGAGTTTTGACTCATAACGCATAAATATCTGAAAATGTGACGTCATGGTTGTGTTCAGGACACACGCTGTTTAAATTCGCTGTTCAGTCACATCCCTGCTAACATTTATCTGTCTGTGCATCTGTACATGAGACTCACGCTGTGTCCTGGGCCTGCTCGTCAGACTTGGAGATCTTCCTGTAGCAGTAGACCATTTCTACCAACAGCCAGAAGGTCAAGAACACCAGCAACACATACATCATGATCTCAGAGTAGATTGCAGTGGTGTCGTCACTGGCTGCAGAGTTAAAACAGTGGCAAAGCACATGTATTATTCATTATGCATGCTTCCTTGGAATACCGCGAGCAGAAAAAAGCAGAAGAGACCTGATCTTGTACAACACTGCTGATCCACAATCATTTGTCATACATAATTTTTTAATGCATTGTCTTATGTCTTTCACTGAAGAACAAATCCAATTAAACAAATAATAAATATGGTTATGCAGCTACAACAATAAAGCAAACAAAGGTGTTTTATTCAGGAGCATCCTGACTGTAGATACTCTTAAAAAGTGATGCAGAAACTACTTCATGTTGCATTCATAATATTATGGCCATACCTGTAATATAATGAAAAAGACCCTACAGAGTTAAAGGTACCCAGTGGAGATTTTGCAAGGCTGCTTTTATACCACACATTTCCTAACAGTGTTCACTGTTTTGTTGCAGAGCTTATCTTGTTGTTACATATGTGTATGCAAACATCTCTATCGAACATTCGACCTAAATCTGCATATAAAAACACTAAATCTCCACAGGGTATCTTTAAGTATGAAAATAGGATGAATATGCAATGTCACAGAGGTTCTCAGAGCGTGAAACATACTCTAACTTTAGAATCTGTCATAAAAATAATTGCATGCTGTTTTTGACACCAGAACGGCTTTTGTTCCTTGTAAACAATCCTCTTCTGCTCATTAGCCATTCTGAGATGCTTCTGGAATAAGTAATAGCACATAAATCATCCAGTCCTATTCTAAATATTACATACTTAATATACACTGAGATTAGCTGCAACATTAAAACCATTCACAATGCCTGCTGGGATTAAATTCTGCGAGTCTTGTATACAACTATGACGCTCTTCACCAGCATAGACATTATAGAACTACACAATAAAACTAATTAAGAACGAGCCCAAGGCACTGCCTCCAAACTCCCTCCAAATTAACCATGCAGGTGAAGAACGAGAACAAGCCCCACCTATGGAGGCACCATCCTGCAGGTACTAAGGAATCTGCTGCTTATTTATTATCGTGAGACAAAGGCACCCCCAGAGCAGGCATACAAAGTACTCGACAGGTGGTTTTAATGTCACTGCGGTTCAACAGATAGTTTATTTTACTGATAATTCAATATCCAGTCAGTGAAATCAAACAAATATCTTGTTTGATATCTTGTCAACATCCTGTTGAAAATGCTTTCTCATTTATTGCTTTCTGTCCATTGTTTACAATGGAAGACCATTAGAACAGCATCCCATTAACAACCCATTAAGAGCAAGAAGAGGGATTACAAGCAAGCGGAAGCTGTTTCAAAGTGCACATGGGCACCTTCGGCTGTTAAAGAAAGTTTTCCTTTTATTGTCCTTCATTTGTTTTCATAACGAGTGACTGTGAACCACTGTGTCACTTAGTGTATAACAAATTCCAGAAAGCCTGCTGACCAGACAGCTGACAGCTTTTTCTGATTTGATTCAGCAGCCCCAGCAAAAGGAGAATATTAGTGAAATATAATCCCTTTGATGGGAAAGCATGGATATGTCAGCCACGAAGTAATCCATTCTACCACTATGGATGCCATTACTGCAACATTAATGTAACCATGGTCTAGTGTACAGTGCACTAGCTGCAGGCTTTTTGAAATCTGAAACAACTGTTCTGTGAAATATGGAGGACAGGCTGTGAATATAATAAAAACAATCTAACTGTACTCTATTCTTCAGTCTTCTTTTTGTGGGTGCAAACTCTTTAAATCAAACTAGCCTATCGCCTGATAGCTCACAATATGTTATGTGCAAGCATATATAGAAAATGTAAGGTTAGAGAAATGGGGAGAGTTGAGTAATTTCAAATATACGTAGGGTATATTCGATTAAGGTGGAACATGACACATTCAGCAAGCCAAGCATTCAGGAAGCAGAATACATTACCCCTTATTATAGATAGCAAAGTAGCTGGTTTGAATTAACACCTTCACTGACAACAGAAGAAAGCTTTGATGGACAATAAAGGCAGACAAAACAACACACAGTTATTCCTTTTAAACCAGTGCAGTCACAAGAAAGGGGGAAAGAAGGAAAGCGGTGCAGTTAGTGGCAGACTGCGTTCACACACACAATATTAGATGTACTATTTTTTTATCTACTGTTGGTGATTTGTGCAACATAAATAAACATAAAACACAGACTAGTCTTTCTCTCATCTCAGTGTTAAATGTGCAGGTCTACAGTGGAATCGTCACTTAAGGTGTACTGCATTTGCAAACTCTTTTCATTAAGTGAGTTTGGAGAATACTCGTTAACAAAAACAAATCTGCCCTGTTAATATTAGAGCATGTGGGGAAAATGGAACATACACAAACTAATGCTGGGAAGATATTTGAGAGAGAGATTTTTCATCATATCAGTCATTACTAGCTTTTTAGTTTCCATTTATATTTGACTTATTTCGTGTTACTGATGTGGAAAAAAGAGCTAAAGTTGAGCACAGGACACAGGTGGATAGCGTGCAAGAATTTTACATTTAGGCATACCTTTCTCCTTCACAGTCAGGTTGATGGTCTTGTTTACTTCGAAGACTGGAGTGTATAGTTCAAAGTCAAACAAACGACGAATTTCACAGGTATACAAACCACTGTCATTATGGGTGACATTACGGATTTCAATGGAGACCTCTTGTAAGTCCTTGCTTCCGTTCCAGTTTAGACGGTCCTTAAATGGATTATCGTCCACATTGGAATTGTTAGTGTTATATTCGTATATCTAGGAGAAAGGAAAAGTGTGCAGGCATTAATTAAATACACATACAGTGTGAGCAAAATCACAATGTGCTAGATCATTTACAATAACGTAGAAACAACTTACAAGATATGAAATATTTTTGCCTTTTGTTGGACTTGGGGTGTAAAGCCATTTTACAAATGTCTTTACGGTGACCTCCTCCCTCTTCAAACAGGAGATGCAGGTCAACTTCATGGCTTTTCCCACAATTGCTTCTGTGTCTGACTGGACATCGACACATACCGGCATGCACAGGTGGACTTGAGAAGCATGGAAAGGTTACATATATTTAGTTTACCGCAATGTAATTGTAAAAAAAAAAAAAAAAAGAGAGAGAAAAAGAGTAGAAAAAAAGAAAGCACACCCTCTTTGGTTTCACACATAAGAATATAATTAAAAATAATCTCATCCTTAGCAGGTCTTTAAATTCAACAAATACAACCAAGATAAACTAGAAAACATGACATCCTACACTGTGTCATTATTTCCTTACAAAAACTAATCCAAAATGCAGAAGCTACGTGTGAAAAACAACATACACTCTTACTGCCTCCATATGAGTTAAAAGGCCAGGTGCTGCAAATCAAACATACTCGATTAATTGATCATCTGGAGCATTCAGGCGTGAGTTAACACAAAGCCAAGGAAGAAAGACATCGGCAATGGAGAAGCAACTGTTACTGTCCATCAATCTGGGCAGGGTCTTTTCTTAACAGTCTGAAGTCAATCATTAAATGTTAAGATTATTTTAAGACTACAATGGCACAGAGTTTCTTTCCCACTGTCAGGTGCATGCTCAAAGGGGGGTTGTCTGATTGTTGGGGATTTCTCTGTATTATTGTAAGGTCTTTACCTTACAATATAAAGCACCCCGAGGCAGCTGAAGTTATGATTTGCTGCTATATAAATAAAAGTGAACTGAAAGGAAAGTGAATTAATTGGTTCTATAAGCTACCGACTGCTTCTTTTAGCTTAGTTTTTGGCAAATCAATAACAGTCTAACATGTACTGCTGTACATGTTAGGTTCTATTTACCTAATTTTAAGACCTGGTAAAGACTAGATACACTTTTGCTATATTCTGTTATCTAAAACCTTAGAATTGGGTTCATTTTCAGAGGGTTCACCTTCTTTTTACCATGACCATATTTTTTTATACATGAATGATGTGACAAGCTGAACCCACTAAACATTAAGAATGTGCTTTCCAAAGGTTTAAAATAAAACAAATACTTATGTATTCGATTTTGTAAAAATGTACTTTCTTAAAACTGACCAACACAATGGAAAGAGGAAACAAAATATATAGTGTATTTGTTTTTAGGTGTCAAATGTCCCTTTAAAGATGCACTTATTACTGATCAAATTCCAAGCATTCTGTAGAATCTGCCGCGATGCATCATTTTTTAGTTATTCATAAACACATGCTAGAACAGTTTTAATGCTTTGTAATAACTTAATGACCCACTGATGTGTGGTGGTCATCGGGTCTCACACTGAACCCAATGTTGAACCAGATGCAAAGTCAGTGAGCATTAAAAAGATAAACTGGTTTATAAAGCTCTGTGGGCCATTGGAGACACTTAAGTCACAATATTGATAGCAAATTCAAGCCCTAATGATGGCCTCTGCCCATTAGTATTTACTAGCAGTGGGAGGAATAAATGGATAGAGGGAGTGCAGAAACTGTGGGTAGTGTAGGAAGAGGGAAATAATACAAAAGGGAGGAGCTAATTGAAATATAAATGCATTAGTGGTAGAAGAATATTGGGAGAGGCGTAGGAAGTGAGTAAACATATGCAAGAAAAAAAATTCAGTGGATTATAATCACAAAGACACATTACTTGTGTTTATGTGACTGGGCCCAGTGCTCTTATATAACCCAAAGCCCGCTGGGCTGACAGTGACAAACATTGATTCTATCCTCTCTCTCTTTTTTTTTAAGTTGAGGGCTCACACAAACACATGGAAACAGAGCAGAGAAATAGAGAGGAAGGCATGAAGGGGACAGAGGAAATGGGGAAAGTGAAGAAACTTAACCCCAGTGGCCTCTCTTCAATGATTCTATTCATTTCCCTTAAATGCTGACAACATTAAGCAGTGAAGGGCTCTGCAGACCAATGGGACTGCTCTGAAACTGGGTTTTGAGTTCACAGCTTCCTGTGTGGTTCGCAAGCCACTGCCAAGGCCCCTGATTACTCATTGTTGTATAAAAACGTACGATAGAAAATGATAAGTCCACAGTCAAACAGGATATTTTGACATCTTGCAGAATTATACTTACCAAGATAAATCAAAAGTACCAAAGTTTGCCGATGAAGCTTATATTGCGTTACCATATTCAGCTCTTTGTGGAGCTGCTGGAGGACAGTATCGCTTTAACTTGGTCTTTTTCTCAAGTAGTCTTCACACGAGGTCTGGTGTGAGACAGAGGAGTTGTTGAAAAGACTTCAGGACCACGGACAGCGCCTCTTCTCGGCCGATAAGAGCGCAGGTAACTTTCCTCTTCGTGTCTGAAAATCCACGCCAAGAACTCTTAGAAAAGACGCGTTTCTGATTTACACATTCAAAAAGGGTTCTTCTTGGATTTTAATCGTTATTTTGAGGCGCTCATCTAATAACCGAAGCGTTCATATAGCCCTTAATGCGCAATTCTCATTTACACAGTAAGAACTAAGTTCATCATTTCCTCGACTCGGGGAAATAAACAAGTCCGTGATGTGAGACGACTACATGAGTGATCCCACAGTTTCTTCGCGCATAACTGCTGTCACTGAGTACGGACCCATCCAGAAACACCGCGGAAATCTTTCTAGAAACGGGCGGATAGCATCTGGAACCTGTGGATTCTCAAAAGCCGACGTACTCACTTATTGTTGCGAGATCTGAAGTCCTGATTACACACATGCAGAAAAAAGCATCGAGGCCAGTTCTCTCATTTCACCCCTCAAAGAATAAGCCTACTGACTGTCAGAAATCTGTTTCCTCCATTAGAGATGACTGATGACATTTCCCAGCCGCGGCTCAATGTCTTTGTTTTTCAGCAGTCACTTAGCGCTGGCAGGGGCAGAGGGTTTGATACGCATGCGTGAGTCACTCCCTCCTACGCTACAGTGTGCAGGACCACATTATTGTCACTTGGGTAGGCCTAACCAACTCAGCCGGTAAGCTTGTTTGCATTTGCTTAAATATTGACTAAACAAAGCTCAGCGTGCAGAAACACCGCGTGCACACGTAGAAACCAAAAAATGCAAATCAGTCCTAAGAATGAACATTATATGAAGGAATAAGATGACACAAGGCTGTCTTTGTCATGTGTTACATGAGCTTGTTTAGAAGCTGGAAGTAGAGTTTCTTCTTAAGACATTTCATTAGTTACACATCAGTACCTGCATTTCCTGCCCCCGCCCAACCAGTGAAGAAGTCTCACAAAGATTTTTATATGTCCTGATACTGTGTCATTGTTTTTTTGTTTTTTGTCTTTTAAAGTGAAAGATCTTGGATCAAAACAATGCTGATTTCTTGGTCAGTGTTCCAGAGTGAAAGATTTTGTTCCAAAGTGTACAGAAGCACCTAACAAACAGCTTAACCAACGTCAAGGTGATAAATGTGTACCTATTATATAAATATAAGTCTATGTAGGTCTGTCACCACATCAAACTTTATTTTCATGGCTTTTTATTCTAAAGAAAATGTAGTGATTTTCAAGACTGACAATGCTAAAAAATGAAGTTTAAAACCGAGTCAGTAGGATGCAGTGATTCACTCGATTCAGGCAGGGAAAAAACAGTCCATCACACCACCTGCACCAGAGAGAGTACGCAAGTACCTGCTTAAAAATTGCACTTTTTTCTATCAATAAAAACCAGCAGGGATTTGACTCAACTGTAAAAACTAAAAGAGGTGACAAGGAGACAAGGATAAATATGTTTTCCCGCTCTGCAGACCTGAATAACATCTAATATTAATACCAACAGACTTGCCTGATGGATGTATAAAGTGCTTTCTGTTGGGCAACCTATTGCAAACTTTAATATACTGCACATGTATTATCTTAAGCATAAAAGTGCCAACAGCTGGTTAATACTTACCAAAAAAAACCTCTTACAAATCGCATTACTAATCCAGCCATTGTAATTAGAATTAGAAAAAGATTTATACATCTTGTTTATTTGTTTATTCTTTATTTCTTTCAGGGACTATGTAAAAAAATACATTAACATATTTGCATAAAGGGAAAACATTTTTGTACCAGATTTAGATTAGTAGCTAATTTCCATCTGCAGTCCCTGGGCAGTAAAAAAAAAACCTGTAAGATACAATTAAAAATCAATCAGCAAAGATGCACACAAACACACTCAGTTACTCACATATATGGACACACACACACACACACACACCATAACAAATGGTAAACAAGTATCAAAATTGGCAGTCACTGAAATCACCAGACATGCTTCCTCTGTGCTTTGGTACACACGAAGGAAACCAAATCCTCTGAAGCACTGACCGAGACAACGGGGTTGCTATGACGTTAAAAGAAAAGCACTGAGATAAATCTATGATACAGCACAGTCTGAAAGAGCCATAATAATCTCACTGTGACATCACAGTATTTAATTTTGCAGCCACTGCATCTGGAACAATAAGAAGATTACCGCCAAAGGAAAATAGAAATCAAGGGCTTGAAAATGTTAACGCCATTATAATGTTGTACTTTATTCTTTTTTAGATTTATGTTAACTGCCACGCTATTAAATAACTACACCTTTAGTCGAACTCTGAAACAGTCAGGGAGTGAATCAGCCGCTGTGGGGCTGTGATTCTCACTGGTAAAGATTTTAATGTAGAAAGCAGAGAGGCAGCTGAGTGTACTCCTGTGTTGCTGTCAGCATTAACAGTAGGCTGGCTCATTGAGGAGCAGACTTAATATGGCAGGCCCGGTTGAACCATATCCTGCAGACAGGGAAACCATAGCAACAGTAATGCACTGCCATGGCGACTACAGGAGGTTCGCTTAGACAGCCTCAGAGTCAGGATGACAATAGAAAGCCTAAAAGGGAACTCTCTTTTATTTAATTATTTTCTTACAAAAAGCATTTGAAAGATGGGGGCAAATAAGGCAAGTGAGTATGTTTAGGCAGGGGCTTGATGTGGAATCAACAAAAAGATTTAAGGAAATTCTCCCACATTGTTCCCTACAATGGCACAGAGTTAGGAGGAAATAATTGCAGCGTTAATAGCCCTAATTGAAACGCCAGGTCTGTAAAAGTCACTTTGTTTCGCTGCTCTGAAAACCTTCTGATAATTTGCCCACGACTTGTTTAACAATTCAAAGCATGCCTGATTGTTTTTTCCTCTTTTTGCTGGGGCCTTCTGAGAGCTTTCATCATTAAAAGGCTGAGCTTCAGGTGTGAGGTGCTAAGCTTATAAGAGTAGTTACAGAATTGAAAAAAGCAGGTGGAGTTGTGCAGAGTGAGTAAGTGGTCGGGAGTCAAGTGCGGAGGAGGTCTGTCCAGAGACTGAGCAAAAGCAGAAGAAAAATGTCCAGCAGTAGCCCAGGTAACCGTGTGCAGCCACATGAGGTATGACAGACTGACAGAGGGGAGAAATCTTGATTATAACAATGGATTTTGCAATCAGAAGGGTTTTGCAGAAAAATGTCAGCCATAGAGAGGAAACATGTTTTCATAATGAAAGAATACATAATGAGTCTTTTTTTCTCTATGTTCAGACCAAAGACGAGGCAGTACCAGCTCCAAATCAATAACTCAAAAAGACAGTCATGTACGTGCACTGACATCATTAACCAACAGCCTGCACAAGGGAATGAACGTGCAAATGAGTGGGTTTGAGAGTACATGTGCATGCTCATGTTTGTACAATAATTATGCCTCTTTGTGCATGTGTGTGCGTGCAGGCATCCTCGACGATTCACTGTACAGAGCAGATTTCTAGGGATTTGGAAGGATTTCAAGATTATACCGTGATTACAGCAGACAGCCATGGATCACACATGCCAGAAATTCTGATGTATATCTAATGTGCTCCTTGCTAGAAAAGCCTCTTAATACTGCAGTTTGAAATCACTCATGTGTCATTTCTATTCATTCTCAGTGTGTGACTATATCTGTATATTTCACATGCTATCACTGTGTTGAAAATTACCTTTAGTTTATTCTGACAATTATTCTGGCCAGTGAAACGAAGAAAGGTGTAACAATCCTCACAGTACACTCAGTATGAAGTAATCTAAACACTTAGCATTTGGTTTTTAAACAGACATGCAAAGTTATGTACTTCTCTTCATCTACACAATGTATTCCACACATTTACTCCTGACACTGTAAGCCTGTGATATTTTACATCATTCCTCACTGCTGGCTTGCTAAACATTAGGCTTCCTCTCAGGTCATGATGATTTGGTCTTATTTGGAACAAGTTTTGAATGTTGTTTGTTTGTTGCTTTAAACATTATTTGTGGACGTTTGAAGTCAACCTATTTCAATTTGAATTTTATGGTTCTTTTGAAGTGGGCGCATGTATGATCCTTGTTGTTCTTTTTTGCAGAATGTATTGGATTTTCTAGAAAAATACAAAACTAAAAGGAAAAAAATCCAAGTTGCATAAATTTGTGTGCATTTTGGTAGTTTTTTACCAAATCGTTGTGGGAAGATGGGATAAAATAACAATTTTGAGATCAGACACATTACTCTATGCATATGGGCACACAGATACTTACACAATCATCACACAAAGCCATTCATCCTAAAAATAACCCATGTTTTCATCTAACCAACTAGAGCAAGCCTAATGTAGTAAATAACCACAAAGATTTACACACTCAGAGCTGCCCAGTAAGTTGTTTTATGTTGCCATGTCCCACTGCGAGGTACTCTGGACACAAATGCAAAATCAGTGGCACCAGAGCCAATCTAATTGATAAGGCATGAAATGTCATTGAGTCACTGAACTACACCTCACATGTGTACACACACATACACAGAGCCACGGGGCAATGCCAGATTCAACCAGGGGGACTTGGCACAGACCTCTAAGCTAACACTGATAGTAAGTGAAGACTTGTTCCATCTGACCTTCTGATTTGGCTCACAGCCCCCTGTAGGAATACTGACTTTCTATTATAAGACCCAGAACGCTATGCGTCAAATAAATCATTGAACCAGAAGAAGACAGCAGTTGTGCAACATAGACTTCTCTTTTTGGAGCAAAATCAAATCGGTGCCTTTCGAATTGTGCAGCTACGTTTAGTTCCACTCGGTTAATCTGCTGGTTACAGAGAAATCTCACTAGAACGACAGCTCGGGGCATAAAGTTCAGAACCTGTAAGTGTGCAAGAGAGAGAAGAGTTATTGTAGTTTAATATTACATATTCATGAAAAACACGCGGGTTGTCACCTCGACACGGCGGAGAAGCTGCTGTGATCAGGAAGTAGAACAGAAGCACCGGTGTCACCTTGTGTTCAATCAGCTGAGCTTTATTGTCTTAACTAGAATATGATAATGAGCACAATCTGTCTTAGAGACCAGTATTAACTCCTGACTAAGAAATTCTTTGGACAAGCTGACAGACTGTGTCATGCCACTCCTTGCAGCTGCAAATTACTTTTGTCTGGATCCACACATAATTGAAAGGAGCTACGATGAATTGTTTTTACGAAGTGCACCAAAATGAAGACAGAGGTCACTTGTATCGTTACTCGAATAAAACAACAATATTGTACAGAAATAGCCACTCGAGGTCTAACATGAAGGAGCACAAAAAAGGAAAAAACCTTGATCATTTGTCCACATTCAGATTGTTGTGCACTCAAATGTCATCAGTATCTGTTTAGCTTGTTGTATTTTCTATTGCAGGCTGCCTTTTTAGCTCTTGCTCTCCTGGAACATTAAGATCTTGAGTGCCTGGCGTCTGGCAGCCCAATAATGTGTCAGCGTTGTTGCTTTGGACAGTGTTACTCTTCTGGTCAGAAATATGACTCTCCAGTTTATAGCTATCAAGACCTCTGCTCTCTTCGGCTTGCTGGCTGTGACTGTGGCTAGCTGAAATACTGTCCCGCCGCTGGCCATCGTTGGGGCTCAAACCATCTGTACTACCATAATTCTCACTTTCTCCCTGCTGTGTAGTGCTGCTGTCTGTTTGTGTGCAGCCTCTTGTCCCATCTTTCGACTTGCTGTCATGCTGCTGGCATCGTGTGATCTGGCCTAATGTGATTTGGAGCTCATTGAGGCGCTGTAATACATAGCGTCTCTTCAGTTCCAGCAGGATTGTTCCATTACGACTCAGGCTTGGCATGTCTGTTGGAGTTGCCCTCTGCAGAAGAATAGATCACAGAGCATGTATTGTAAATGATGTGCCGTAAAGATATGACTGAGTTCGTGCACATAGTCTCGAGCAATAATGCAAATTCAGACACAGATCACGTTCATGCATACTGATTTACGCATTTCTCTTTTAAGTCAAGGCTGAACATCATCATGAATATCGTAGATTAAAACGAGTTATCACCATTCAATCACTGCAATGTGCCATTTATATGTATGAAATGCAGTAATAGCAGATACTGGCAAAATCAAACGAGATCATTTAACAACGCTGAAGTGAAACTTGGATGAAATCAAAACACAAAGACATCATTTAAAAGCCCTTCACAACACAATTAAATTAACACAGAGATTCATGTTTTGGATTATGTAATTATATGTGCAATGTATAATGTTCCAGCTAATTACTGCAGAATGGTTTCCAGCGCTGTTCTCTCTTTCCTTTAGCCATGTGCTCACATCAGCTCTCTTCTGTAGTTGCGTGCTCAGCAGCAAGAACGACTCATTCATGCGATCAATTTCTTCCTCTATACATGACATCTGGAAGAGAAATAATGGTTGACGGTTCACTTAAATTAAAATTCTGTTTCATTTTTCATATTTTTACCTGCACTGGTGTCCCCTTTGGTGGTAAACCTAAAACAAACAAAAAAAAGAATAAAAATGTGTGTCTGGAATCTGTAGAATGGAAAATACAACAAAAAAACACCAAACAATATGTGAATATATGAAGCACAAAAACCACCCAATGCACTTCAGCCCTCAATATCATGGTTTTATGGAAACCTTGAACTCTATGCACCAGGACACTGAAACAAAAGTCTTTTAGGTGCTTAACAGCAAAAACAAAACAGAAAATCTCTCCAAGACTTCATATGATGCTTAATGATGTTTTATGTTTTAAGTGGCAAAAATGAAATGAACAACATCTGCATGAAATCACAGATGGGCTTGTTCATCAACTTTTAGGGCTGGAATATTATTATGGGCATTGTTTCGCAAGACCGCTTGCTGATGTCACTGAGGCTTCATGGTCAAAAGCAGAAGTTTAAATCATCAAATCAGTCCATGCATAAGAAAATAGTACAAGACTGCAACAAATGTCCACAGAATTTCAGCTGATCAACACATGATGATGTTTTGTTCGCAGCTCCTTATACATTTTCCTATACTGACAACAAATGCCACAACTGTTTTTTTAAATAAATTAATTTTGCAACCTTTAGCATATGAACTATTTTATTTATGAAGCTGGTGAAGGTCTATTTTCCCTTTACTTTTAGATAGTAGCTTTGCAAAGACCCCTTAATGTGATATTTATTGTTTTACAGCAATAAATGCACCGTGAAAATCCTGTGAGTATTTTATGTAATAGTAATTCTTTTTGAATTACTATTACAATCAACAGTTGTCTTACCTTTGTCTGTGGTCTGAGCTGGAGTATGTTTGAGTTCAGAAATGAGCTGCTCCAGCTGGAAATATTTGTATTTCTTGAGTCTGAATTGGCAAAAAGGGAGAAATATTACATATTGTAATATAAATATTTTGCTGAAATGACAAACCTCATTTATTCTGCTGTAATCGTTATCTGTCTCACCAACCTGCTAGCTAATAGGTGCTCAGTGAAGCGGGCTTCAGTGGGAACTCTAATGTTGAGAAATTCCTCAACTAATGTGTTATTCCGCCCCTTCAAAGCATCGAAATTGGACTGTTAAAAGAAGGCATAAAATGTTATCTGCCTCCATTTTTATACTATGAGAATGATGAGTGAGGTTTAAAGAGCACTTACACACCTCTGCTGTGCTCCATTTGAAAGAAACATTGAACAACTGAAGGCTTAGAACTGAAATGGCCTCATGGAGTGCTTGCATAAAGCTTTGGGCTTTGGATCCTGGATTAAAAAATACATATACAAATCTATATATCAGTGTTTTTAAAGAAGATTACATACTTTGTGCTTTCAAAGTTAATTGCCAGGGATATTACTCTGTACTATATGACAGTTGCCAAACGAGGACACGAGACTGTCCTTCAGAACTGTCTTCTATTGGTTTTTCTCTGATTACCAGATGCTATGTGGGCCATTGACTGCAGGATGACAGAGATGAAATGTCCCACGTGCTGAAGCTTTGCCTCTGACAGATACAGGATTTGATTGGTCGCATCAAAATAAAAGTCCCTGGAGCAGTGTGACAGTAGACCCCCATTAGAGGAAGATGGAGCGAATGGAATCGACTTGGCCAGCAGGAGAAGAGCACTGGGGAACATGGGGCAGTTTTCAAGCAATTGCATCACCTGACAACCAAACAAAAAAATGGCAGAGTCCTGTGGGGAGAGGTTGTCCAGTGCAGTCGGGATGAGCTGCCCATCATAATTCCCCTTTGCAGAATTATCTGCAACTCCTAAAAAGGGGGAAAAAAGAGATAATTTTAGAACTTGGTATATGTTACATTGATCAAATATTATGTGTGTTTTAGAGATCTCGTTATAATGTTTCTGTACCATTGCTAAAATATTGTTTTGACTCATCCATGGTGAGATTTTGTAAAGATTGTTGGATCTCCTGCAGGGTCTTGAATAGAGGTGATATCATGATAAGCTTGGACAGGTCATGATCACTTAAAGAAGGAGCTGTGCTCTGTATATGGTCTAGGACACAGAGAAATAACATTAGCAGAACACACTATAAACTGACCAGGCATAGGATTATGGACACCTGGTATCTGGATCAGATGTTAGTAACACATCTGTTATGTCCTGTAAGTTGTTTGTCCAACACAACCCAAAGATGCTTGATGCCGCTGTTGACTTGCCTCCCATAGTGCATCCTGCTGCCAGGTGTTCCCCTGGTAAGTGATGCACATATACGCGGCCATCATGTTAAAGAAAATATGATTAATCAGACCAGGCCACCTTCTTCCATTGATCGTGGTCCAGTTCTGATACTCGCGTGCCCATCGTTGGAGCTTTCAGTAGTGACAGAGGCATGGGTACCCTGACTGGTCTGCAACTGTGCAGCCCCACACAAAACAAACTGCGACGCCTGTGTAGTCTGACACCCTTCTGTCAGCATAAACTATCTTGACAATCTGAGCTACAGTAGCTAATCTCTTTTGTGATAACATGGGCCAGCCTTCCCTCCCCTTGTGCATCAGCGAGCCTTGGCTGCCCATGACCTTGTCACTGGTTCACCACAGTTCCTTCCTTCCCCCACAAGATCTGCAGTTTTGGAGATGCTCCAGAGAACGCATTCGTCTAGCCATCACAATCTGACACTTGACAGACTTGCTCAAATCCTTTTGCCTGCCCATTTTCCTGCTTCAAACACATCAACAAAATGTTCATTTGCTCCCATATCCCACCCACTAACAGGTGACATGATAAAGAGAAATAATCGCTTCACCTCTTGGTGTTCATAATATTATGCCTGATCAGTGTAATATTCTGATATTATTGTACATGCATACAAAGTAGTGATTTATTCCTTACCGGGCTCGTGTGGAAGAGCTCCTGCTTTGGTCACATTCACTGAGGAAAACTGTGGATCATTGAGTGAGGAATTTACTCTCTACTTTATATCATAAATACACAATACAGAGAGAATGCCACTGCAGTACCTGCATCAAACACATGTTAGTGTCATTGGGTTGCATGTATCCAGCTTGCGCCTCACACTCTCTGGTATCGTGATGACCTGTGTGACAGTACAGGGGACCAGACAAATCCTGGTTCTGCCAAGCGTCTCCTGTCAGCCTGCATAAGAGAGTTTCCACTGACCTGACCAGAGCTCCCAGCAATGACATGCAGGCCTCAACTTGAATGATGGAGATGTTCAGTTACATACAAAAAAAATTTAAATTGTGACATAAATTTCCATTTCTCTTAATGTACAACAAGAAACAGCCAGCATGCTTCTGTGTGATGGTCCACAAAACACAACACAAACCACATATTATCATCTTTACACTTTGGTGTTTTATGCTAAGCTAAAGTAATTGTCTGTAACTTTACAGCTATGATGCGTGCATGTGGTTCTCAACAAGAAATGAAGAATTCACATTTCCCAGACTGACTAAATATCCCTTTAATGATCTATCTTATTATTAGAGACGGTCATTCATCTTCAGTAGAAGACATTACTCTCATCCTCATGATCATCATCATTTATTTTTACCTTGTGTATGTCTCTCCCCCACACTGCTGCCTGATGGTTCATCCTTCATTGTTTTATGAACTAATATCTCTTTAAGGAGGCTCATTTTTTTATGATCCATATTCTCCAAGGCATTCTGAAAGAAGGATAAAGAATTTTTATTCTGTTTCCTTGAGGGGAACAAGATTGCATTATTATGTATGTGTTATGTATGGACAAGCAAGTCCATAAGTTGTTCTTATTAATGGTTCATAACTGACCTATAAAGTGTGGTAAGTGATTTACTCATCATTAATAAACAAAACAAAACAACAACAAAAAACATTAACTGAAACTTTAAATAAATGACTTCAACTGTTTATGAGAAGGAGCACTTCTTGGATTCAAACCGCTTCTCTTTGAGGTGCTGGTTTGATGGTAAACAAATAATAAAAAGTAGTTGGGGTATCAGTGAGAGCAGCAATGCAATGAGGCACCATTAATCAGTGTAAGGGGGTCTCACATGCTAGAGGATAAAATGGGACACAGCCAGACTCCCAGCAAACATGGTTGCCTAGAGCATGGGTATGAAGTGTAAGGGCCAGAATATAAAATTAGTTTGACATTCCAGGTGTAAAGGATCCTATAAGAGTAGTCATTGTAAACATTGCTCAAATGTACTGCAGATGTTAATTTGATTTCACCTCTTAAAAGGAGTTTGCTATTAATCATTTTATTAATAAAAAAAACGTATTTGCCATCTGCAGGCTGTAGTGTCCCAGCTGCAAAGTTGTTTTTTTTTATTTTATTTTATTAATGGTAGAACGAAAAGACTATTTAACTACTCTCTGAACTGTGTGAGGAGACAACCACACAGATATGGAGAGAACATGGAAAATATGGAAACTCCAGATGTCATGAGTCGCTGTGTGGCAGGCAGGAGTTGGACCCAAAATGCAGGCACTCAGGCATGAGGTTTAAACACAAAAAACTCAGCTTTATTTGCTGGCAGGGGAAAGTCATTAAAAAAGCAAACTAAACTGGAAACTCATAAACAAAACTCACAGTGAGACAAAGGGAGATCCACACAGCATGAGGGACGACACGACAGTGACCAAGAGAAACACAGGGTTTAAATACACTGGGAAGTAACGAGGGGAATGAGACACAGAAGGAGAGCACAGCTGGGAGAAATCAGAACTGACGAGACAAGGAAGCGTAAACTGAACACACTGAGATAAGACAGAGACTTTCAAAGTAAAACAGGAAACACATAACACAGACTGAACAAAAGACACAGACTCACATGCAGGCACTACAACAGAGGGAACAGAGACGTGGGACCAGGGCAGACACAGACGCTGACTGGACACGGGGATATAGCGGACAGGGGAGACAGCAACTAAGGATTACACAGAGTCAAACCATAAGACATGACTCTAACAAAGAAACCAAAGCATAGAAATGATAAATAATATATAAACTCAAAACCCTGGCTCAACGACCCAGGCATCCTAACACCGGATGGTGGATTTAAACCCAGTACTTTCTCCCTGTGAGCCAACAGTGCTAACCACTACATCGCCCCTTTGTCCTGTTTCTAAGCGCTTCCTATCGAACATTCACTGTTCGATGAATGAATTGGCAATGACTTGGGGTCAGTTATTTGTCCAAGGATGCTTTGGCATGCAGACTGAAGCAACCAGAGACCAATCCACCAGTAAAGCAATACATCAATCAACCGATCAATATATGACCTGCCCTACCCTCAGGGCGACAGGCATCCCCACCTGATGGATGTCTTTTAGGTTTTGTACTAAACATGAACTGTGGTGGCAAGATAATTTATCCAACAGCTTTACTGGATTATTCCATGCATTATTTATTACAATATTAAAACTCACCTTGAATGATTCAGTGTGTTGACAGATGTTTCTATAAAACTCCTGTATGTCTTTGCGGTGCCGGGCCAGCTGTGAGGCTATATGGAGGTTCTGATCCTCCAGCTTGTCGTAAAGAGTCTTCACATTAAACTCCTCCAAATCACAGCACCCTGGCACTCCTCCTAAACAAGGCCAGTAAATGTCAACAATGGGAAAGATTGAAATGGCTTGAAAAAATAACAGAAGGGCCTCATCATGACATCTTTAAGATCTGAGGAGATGATCTTGTGAAGCATGAACGCACATTGAAATTATAAGCTCAGTTTGGCTCCATAGTAATTTAGTGGAGTCGGTCTAGCTTTCTTTAGTGGTAACAGCACAAGCCATTACAGTATGATATAAGCCATTATTTTCTTTATCGTCAATCAGATGTGGAATAGGCTGTTAACTGCTAGCTGGTCATGCGTGATGGTTTCATAATGGCTAGGCCAATTGGCATTTAAACGCCCAATCAAGCTGCATGAATAATGTAATAAGCGTCAACTGAGAAACATTACCGTCACCTCCACTATCAGAGATTAGAAAGAAACAAGGCAAATGTAGCGAAAAGTCGACGAAAGGGAGCTGCCAAAGTTTGTTTTAGTGAAAGTTTTCTGGAAAACTTTTAGTCTTTGGTTATTGGCCAAGTCGTCCAAGAGGTACAGAAAATTTCTTTAGTGAATTTGATAAAACATAGTTGCAGTAAGTCATAAAAGTAAACTTTAAATGCATTTCAGACTTAAGTTTCATATACTGTGATACCATATTTAATTGAATACAAATTAGAGCATGTTTAGGCCAAAAAATTACTCTCCATCACAGTTACACATTTATTGCAATTGCTTGAAAACCCATAGATAGATAAAAAAACAAAAAGCACTGGCACAGTATTAAACAAGGGGCTTACCTCCTTTTGAAATAGCAGGCTCCTCAGCTTCTGCTCCTTCTCCAACACCTCTACTACCAAGGAAATCACCTTGGTTTGGGACCACTAAGCTGAAAAACAAAGACTCGAATTTTGTTTATTTTCACTTGTTTAAAAGTGTTTTATGTATTTTTTAGAACACAACGTCAGCACTGCTGTCACACCAGTATACCTTTCTCTGCTGCATGCACACTCCACCGGACAGAAAGGCTCCCCGAGGCTGCGCCACTTTGGCTTTATCCTCCACTGGGAGACAAGCTTTGCTTTGCTAGGTCGCAAAACTAGTACTGTAGTGGTCAGAATTACGACCACAACCAAGAGCAGACTAAGGATCCCTGCACACAGTCAGCATTGTGTCATGGTGAAAGCTAATTCATTACAATAATACCCCTGTAAACAGTTAGTCAGCAATACAAATACCCACCAGCAATCACTCCCCAGTCGGGCAGAAGGTTTAGTTTGTGTTTCTTGACAATCCCGTGCTTGACCAATTGTGCTGGGGTCATGGGTTGAAACACAGCAGCCCTGGGGCCACACTCTGTCCCCTCCTCACTGACTACCACTACCAGACTCCACTGTGGGACAACACTGTCAACAAACACGTACTTCCCCGTTTCAGAAAAAACATGGGCAAACCTGGCAATGGAAAGATGACGAAGAGGAATACAAATTAGAACATGAGATGACGATACTGTGTGACCACAGTTATGTGAGGATTGTTACCTATATGTTACCTTGAGGAGTTAAAGTTTGTTTGCTTCATGAGTATCTGTAGATGCCTAAAGGCACCAAAGTCCCAGCTGGGGTTGCTGTTAAACAGGTGGTCTTTTTGATAAACTGGAAAGTGGCTGAGATGGCGGTCTAAGAGAATTCAAAGTTAGAAGTAAGAGGACAGTGGTTTAAAAAAAAAAGAAAAAAAATCACACACTGTGATAAAACCATGGTAAAAGTAAAAACAGCTGTACCTGTGTGGTTGATGGTGAGATGAAAAATGAGCATGTCACCAGAGGAAAGACAGGCAATGGGGTTAGGGATTCGAGGTAAGACAGCCAGATCTGCTGTGTCTCTTCTATTTCTGGGTCTTGTTTTTAGGACTTCTATTGGCTCAGTGAAGAGATAGCATTGTGTCACAGATTGCACAGTTTTGTCAACCAATTAAAGCCAAAATGTTTACAGTTAATTGGTGGTAGATACAGAAAACAAACGGATTGCATGGCAAAAGAAAATATATCAATCAACATGTCAGCTCTAATCACCTGACAGAAACTGATTGATGACATCTTTTTGTGTGGGAATCCAACCAAACACTCCTTCAGAGTCAAACTGGACCAAGTGTGTTTTCCCAATATTCTTTAAATGGATATCTGGTCCTAAAATATTTGTTATTCTCTGAAAATAAAAGGAAATAACACAAACTACAACACTAGAAAAGCGCATGTTATTTTGTATCTATTATGTTGGAGAGAAAACATAATGTAAGGAACAATTGTGCCATACTGTGTTTCTATTTTAACTATAGTTTTTCCAGTTGCTGATATTTGTCAGTTTTTATTTATATGTAGTGTTAAGTATGTGTTCCAATACACATTCACAGTAATGCCATGCTACACCTTGGTCACAATAATAAAAAAAATATCCTTAACTTGAGAAAAAGATATTTTTGTTGTTAGACAAATAACATGCACACTTACAGTACTGTGCAAAAGTCTTGAGACACCTTATTTCTTTATGTTTTATTAGGAAAATAGGTGCAGAGATTCAATTAAATTTTCAATTCAACTCAATTTTATATGCATGGCACCAAATCATAACATCAGTCACCTCAGTGGTAAGAAAGTTAAAGACCCTACAATAACAGTGTGAAAAACCTTAACAATCAAACAACACCCTATGAGCAATCATTCAGGAAGGAAAAACTCCCTTTTAACAGGAGGAAACCTCCAGTTCAGGCAGGAGCATCCATCTGCTGCGATTGGTTGGGGGTGAAACATGTACAAACATTAATGGAAATACAGTATAAAGCTGCTTTTGGCTGCACCCTTGTTGCAAGTGGGGTAGCTCTGCAAATTGCTTGATTTGGCACAGTTTTATGCTTTTCCTGACCCAACCACAAAGCCAGCTACCTTTCACTTGCCACTACACTACACTACATTACAGTAGATGGAACTTATATATACATTATTTAAGGCAAAAACGCAGTTTGTAGAATTCTAATGAACTTAAGTTAATGTTTGGCATGGCCACCTTTATTATTTTAGAACCTGAACTCTCTTCGGCAAGATTTCCTCTTATTAAGAGTTGTTCTCCAGGCTTCTTGAAGGACATTCAAAGCGTGTCTTTGAATGTCTTTTGTTCTTTTCTCTGTCAAAATTGTCCCACACTGCCTCAGTAATGTTGAGGTCCAAGCTCTGGGAAGGAACGACACTGTGCCATTGTGTGGTTTTCCATCCGCTTTACCTGTTATGCTTTTACTGCATTGGCAGTGTGTTTGGGATCATTGTCATGCTGAAAAGTGAAGCCGCTGCCAAACACACACTTTCCAGGTGGTACTGCATGGTGGATCAAAATGTGACAGTACTTTTCTGCATGGTTCCATCAATTTTGACAAGATTCCAAGAGCACAGGCTGTAATGCAGTCCCAAACCATGACACAGCCTCCAACATATGGGACCTGCTTTATACAGTTTGACAAATATTTGACGACAGCTCCAGTTCTTGTACAGTTTGGCATGTGCTTTTTCTTGCCGTTCCCTTCTTTGACTATGGTTTCTTGACAGACACCCTTCTGCTGAGACCATGTCTCATGAGACTTCGGTGAACAGCACATGGATCAACTGAAGTGCCACATGCATTTCTCGGGTCCTGTGTCAGAACTTTGTTGGATTTTTTCCTATTTCTAAAGGAAATGACTTGAAGATACTTCATATATGCTACAGAAAGTTGTTAGGCTTAGCCCTTCTTTGTTGGTCATCCACTTGGTTCAGTTTCCTCATTTTTAAGGACACAGTGCATACCCTGCTGTCATATGTCATGTTTTCAGCCAATAACTCCTTGGGAATTGGCATGTGGGTGCAAAAATTACTGTTTTATGCCTGTTAAACTGTTATCGTTGGGATCTTTCATAGTTTCAACCAAAGAAATAGGAAAACAATATATGTGATTTTGTGACAGCCTGCGAATAACAAAGTGCCTAAAGATACAAATAAAAAGGCAATGTTAAAATAAAACCCTGGAAAAACAGAAAACCTGGAGAACTCAAGCCAACTTTTAAAAATCACAAATCTGGCAAAATATAAAGAAACGAGGGGTGGCTCAAGACTTTTGCACAACACTGTATATATGATGAAACTCACAGAAAATGAAAAAACCTCTTGCTGGAATAACTTGGAATAACGAAATACTTTTTCTTTGATGGTGAGCAGACTTCACTATTTATCACTGTCACTTCATCATATGCAATGATATCACAAAATCTGCAGTTGCAACATTTTTTCACATCATGCTGAAACCTTGTCAAATGCTGTGCCAAGCTTTCTGCCTACTAATTGATGTAGCTAAACCCTACAGTGTGAGGAGTCGCTTGGCTGCGTCAGTACAGTTCTAATGTTGTATTTGTACTTGTTTTTCAAGTATCCCTCCTCTAATTCCCGCACACATTTAGAGTAACTGATCACTAATTATAAGAGAAATAATTGAATTGGATAGCTGGATATCCTTGCAAGGTGTAGCTGATCAACAGTTGTCAGTGGCCCATGTTAACCTTCCATCACCTTTGCCCAGACCATGCTATGGCTTTCTTTGATGCTGAGCAGCAGGTGTCCATCTGGTGAAAGCTGAGCAGAGAGCTGAGGCAGTCTGGAAAGGCAGGATGTATTGCAAAGCTCCTCAGCAGACACGTATCGCTCACACTGGCAGCTGGGGTGCAGATAAGGCAAGAGACAGAAAGGCAACATATCAGGCTGTATACCAGCTAGAATCCTAATTCACTTCTTTATTAGATGTAGCTTTAGTAGTTTTTACAGAGCAACAGTAAATCGGACTCGGCTTACATGATTTGGTAAAGGAAAAAGGTGATAAGGTGACTCACATGCCCATCTCCGCATCCAGAGTTCCTCCATGTGGTCCACAGGTGATACTGCAGGAGTGGAGGGACGGTGACACACACTCTCTGGATGCTGCCAAGCGCACCTCTCCTGTGGCACATCGTCTGTTCACCTGAAACAAACAAAAACTCAGACTTCCGAAAGGGCATACAAGGTTTTTGCAATATGTTGCATCATGTGTGACTGAACCTTCATTTACACCATAGTATAGTCTTCTATAGTCTTCTAGGCAAAACGTATTGCAAAGGGAGTGAGTCAAACTTCAAATCTTGACTGGATTTTTTTTTTTTTTTTTTGGTTTAAAAAGTGGAAAGCTTTTCATGTGATTCATGGAAAGCTCTTTTTAACGTTAGACACATGAATGGTGTTTTGCAGGTGAGTCTACAGAGTTGCGCAGGAACAAAAAGAAAATTAGAAAATTTCACACTGTCAATATGTCTTTGAAGGTTCTCAGTCATCCAGGTCATCGTAGTCTAAGGAGCTTGGAAAGAAAAGCGTCTGGACTTCTTTGAGTTGCTTGAAGACGTTTCACCTCTCATCTGAGAACATTCAGAACTGAAGAAGAAGCTTCTCGGATGAGAGGTGAAACGTCTTCAAGCAACTCAAAGAAGTCCAGACGCTTTTCTTTCCAAGCTCCTTAGACTTCACACTGTCAAGTTGAAGTGTAAGTTTTTTGAGTCAACAAATGCATTATTGAGGAAAAAAATGCATAGATTAAACCAAATACCTTAATGGTTTTAACTGACCTCAGGCTGACAGTCCAATTCACTATCGGCAGTAGATATTTTAAAATCCAGCTCGTTATAGAAGATAAAGCCAGTTCTGCACAAACATGAACCATCTGAATACTGGAAAGCACGGTTCTTGCCAATGCAGGTACAGGAAAAAGAACCTGAGAAAGCAAGCGACACACGGCATGGCAGTTTGTGGTCCTGATTTCCAACTCCTCGCAACAAAGTTTACTATAAAAACTTTTTAAATCAGTCTGTTATTTACTGCTCTAACCAGCTTGTGAGGTGGAGGAGCTACCACAGGGGAAGCAGGCCTTCTGGGCAGGCAGGTGGTTGAAGGTGTTTTCCAGACACAGGCGACAGTCATCCATTTTCTCAGCACGAGTGAGGTTGCCGAATGAGCCAGGTGGGCAGGATATCGGCTGAGTGGATCCCAAAGGGCAAACATAGCCAAGAGGGCAAGGGTTTTTCTTGTAGTTGTCTGCACCTGTTGCATTAAATGTGTATGAAATGAGAAATACTGTACAATTGAGATCATTTAGGATGATGAAAAATTCCTGCCAAAACGTATATAAAGTACCTGGGGGGCAGAAGTATCCTGGTGGACAAGGAAGGCATTGCAGAATGGAGGCTAGAGATGGACGATAGGTGCCCCCCTCACACACAATACAGCAGCTGTTTTTGGACCCTCTGAGCCCACTAGTGTTGGCAGGCATAGAGCCGCCTTCGCAGGACTTCATGGAAGAGCTGTTGGCTGGGCAATAGTATGGAAATGGACAGCTGTGGAGCATGGTAACAGGGTTATTTATAAAGCTTTAAACCACATGAAGTAGAATCAGTCAAAACCTATCAAGCTTTCATCATTTAAAGCCTCTCATTTTTTATATCACACAGAGTGGACACTTGCCTTTGTGCCAGATTTAGCTTGTTAGAGCTGTCGTGTACTCACAGTTGTTTGGGGCTGTTGTAGGAATGAGATCCTTCAGGGCAAAAATAACCTTCTGGACAGGCTTCAGGCTCAGCAGTTTGGGGTCCACAGTACGATCCAGCTCTGCATGGCCTCTCTGAAACCGCACCTAGATTATGATCAAACACTTGTTACAACACTCACTGCTATGTTTGGAAAGGAAGGAATTTAAAATGGTTCAGACATCGCATCCAGAGGCTAAAATGAGCTTTCACATAAAACTATTCTGAGAAACCCACCAACAGGACACTGATAGGAAGCCCGACAGGGTATCCCTTCAACGTTGGGTTTTCCTGTATCCTGGGGGTGTGGGCAGAAGGTTCCCCCTGCACAGAGTTCACACTGGCTGGGTGCAGCAGCTCCCGGAAGCTGCCTCATGGTGCCTGCGGGGCAGAGGATGGGAGGCCCAGTCCCACTACACCAGAAGCCAGGTGGGCAGGGATGTTTGGAGTAGTCTGTCAGCCCTACAACAACAACCATTTTCTAAAAACAACAAATCACTATATAGTGTGACAGATATATGAACCACAAAGCTTGCTAAAATTATTAAAGTTTTTTTAATAAGCCTTCCCACAAAGGCAGCAAAGGCAGCAAAAGAAAGGACCGTAACAACCTGCTGCACATTATCCACTAGCTAAGGCAACAATATGATTTAGTGTCAACCATAAACTTTTGTGAGAGGACCAGAAACAAGGTTGTTGTTTTTTTATTTGAAAATTCAGTGCACGTGGCCTCATGTGAAGAGTTAAAATTCAATGCCTTCCCTCACATCATATTTCTTTCATTCATAGTTTAGGCACAACTATGATAATGTGCACCATATACTGTATACGGACATTAATGCAGTCTTGAAAGGAGCTGGCTTTGAATTGCCCTTGCAGATGTGCATTAAAACCCAACAGAGAAAAAAAGATTACAGATGTATTTTAAAATGTATTACAGTGCACCATACTGTAGGCACGGGGTATAATCAGAACTGAATAACAGAATGGAATAATGTGTAGCTTTTACAGGGAAGGAAAAGGAATCTGTTACATTTATAGATTAAATTTGAGTTCATCTTTTAAAACATGAGGATATGGCGTATCAGACCTGTGCTGTTACAGTGTGAACCAGGTGGGCATGGCAGGCAGTCACCCTTGCTGTGTGCTCCAGGAGAAGCTCGATAAGTGTAGAGAGGGCATGGCCTGGCACCAGTCCCTCCAACAAAGTCGCCACCAGGCAGACCATCACAGTAATGACCAGCAGGACACAGATGAGCAACTGGGTCTCCTGCAAGCAAACATCACAAAAAGTTGTTTAGGAGGAAAACAGGTTTCTGATACTTGGTATATAGCAATATATAACAATTTTTATGCTACAAGAAGAGATCAGCCTCTCCTATTCTCTTTCATCAGATCAGAAAATTTAAGTATCTTGATTAAAATTTTGTATTTTTACCCTTAATACTTGATTAAAATGGCTACAAAACTTCACTCAGTTCATACCAGATTTGCACCAATACTGGGGTGGGCAAGGTAAGCAATCCTGTAGGCTGGCACCTCCTGGGGAGCTTCTGATGGTATTTGCAGGACACAACCGAGCCTGTTTTGTGCCTTCGGGGCAATAGAAACCTAGAATAAAGGAAACATTTGGTATTTAACAATTTATTTAGCTAAACTACAGAGAATAAAAGCATTAACATTGATTTGTTGGTAGTTTCTTCTACATTGTTAGTTTTTAAAATTATATATCTTTCTCTCTATATATGCATATTGCACCTGGTGGACACGGTCCAGCACACTGCACACCCCACTGGCACTGGGTTAAGTTAAACACTGGTCCCTGAGGGGTGAAATCTGTGCTTCCAGAAACGCAGATATACCCTGCAGCACAAACACCTTGGATCTTACCACCCCTAAGGAAACATACAGTTAGTTAGTCAGTACATAAAACCACAAGATTCACTCCATGCAGCCAGAAATATATGCCTATGCACACATAATTAATTTAGAAGAATCTGAAACGTATGCTCCATTTAACAAATACAAAGATAATAACATCATCTCTTCTTGTTTAATGTTTACTCTGAGTTGATTATGATCATGCACATGAAGGCAGTCATTTAGTTTTGGCAGTGAACCGTGGCTACTGATCATGACATACTTGTGCATTCTGATGTGATAACAGTGAGTGTTTGTCTTTGAGCACTGTAACTGATGATTACAGTGTTCAAAGAGTTGATCATGACAGGAAGGGCAGTGGAGATACAATGTATGTTAAATGTTAAACGCATCATCCGCTGTAATTTGTGATGCTTTGCAAAATCTTAATTACTTGGAAGTAATTAAAAATGGCTAAGAGAACAATTTATGAATAATTTATAAGTTATTAAAATTAAATCTTTGAAAATCTTAAGAACCAGCAATTTTATATGAGCTATGCATTGGTCATATAGAGTTAATATAATGCATGATGTTTAGCCTGCATGCCAACATTTTTGACATAATGACAATTAACATAATGGACGCTATTATAAAGCAATATAGGATTTCTAGGAGAGATGATCGATGACCAAGTTTTAAGAAAGAAATGTCCAACTCCGATCTGAAAATCCAAATCACAGCACTACATAAGATCCATTTAAAACCGCAATAACCTTTCTGAATTATTGAAAGAGATAAAGTTGCTGTCGTGCTCCATGTTTTAATAAACTCAGTTAAAATTATCAGTAAAGCTGATATTGCTGGGTATCTTAATGAACATTTTCTATCAGCTAGTTCTGTTTTTAATGAAAATGTGGTCTCAGAGTTCTAATTTGAATCCCATGTCTTTTTCATCTATTACCTCCATATCAAAAGAACCCATTTGTCTTTAGATCAATTTCTTCAAAAGGTTTGAAATCCATTCATCCAAAAAAGTCATCTGGACCTGCCAATCTGATTCCCCGTCATCTAAAGCTAACAGCTGATGCAACTGCTGAGCCTGTTCCTCATATTATTATTTCTCCAGATTTTAGGGTGATTTAGTGTCCAGACTAATATTGCTCTAAAATCTGTAAAGCAGCCTATGTTCTCCCCTTCTAAAAAGTTTCATTTTAAAGAATTATAGCTAAACTTTCCACTCTTGTTAAAACTCTGGTATTTGCAATAAGCTCTTTGATGGCTTTAGATCAGTTCATAGTACCATAATATGTGTGGGTTACAAATTATGTTGTTAATGCATTTTTCTGCCTTGTTTGTTGATCTATCCAAGGCATTATATTCTCTTAGTCAGACTCGGTTCTCTGGGCCAAATCTTATTTAGAAGCTGAACTGGGGCAAAATGGAAAGGTACTGAAGGCATATACAACTTTTAGAGCAACATATGGTACCATCCAGATTTTGCTTTTTGTTTTTGGAACTGGGGTTTAGGGTATCTGGTTCGATAGTGTATGTATGCTGTTATGTTCCTTTATTTATTTATCAATAAATATTTTTAATTTGTAAATTTATAATTTTGTATTGGTGTGTCTTCTTGGCGTGGTCTCCCTTAAAAAGAGATTTTATTCTCAAGGGACTTACTGTTAAATAAAGCATAAATAAATAAAATAAATAAATATGTCTGTATACACAAGGTGTGCATGGGCCTAGCTGTATGTTTATCTAAGTCAGTGCACTGTTTCTGAATATTTGAGGGTGCAAGACGTGCATGGGACTGTGTACCTGCAGAACTTTCCTGGAGGGCAGGGTGAACACTCTCTCTCTTCCTGTAAACCTCCCAGATCTGAAAGGGTGTATGTCCCATTAGGACAGGGCTGAGGTACCATTGTTCCTAGAAGAAAAACAAAAGGTGGGATAAAACAAAAGCCTTTATTGGTCATCTCATCTTGATTTTGAAATAAACCAAGTGGATTAACATTCTTGTCAAAAGAAAGACATGAGACTAATATTGGTCTCATGTCAATGAATATGTCAGTGAGCTATAAATAAAAGTTTAAATCTTTTATTGTCAAGAGCTTCTTTTCAGCATACCTGCAGGGCAGAATGAATGTGGTGGGCAGGGTAGTGGATCTCCCACTATGGCCTCCTCACAGTAGAAACCAGGTCTGCAGGGAATGCAGCTGTCTGATCCCTGGTTAGGCTGGTACTCTCCTGTGGGACAAGGCAAGGCCATGGAAGAACCTTGCAGACAGTGGTGGCCCTTAGTTGGAATGAAAAAGGTGAAGGAACATCAGAGAAGTGGCACCCAATTTAGCAGAAAATTGATATTAAACTACGTGGCACAACCATTTATTACACATATGTCTGGAAAATAATAGAGAAGACATGGGGAAGTAATTCAGTTGGAGAGAAGTCTATATGTTCAACCTTACCTTGGGACAGAGGAATGCATATGGCGTAGTTGAAGAGAAGTCAAAAGGGCAGTAGAAACCAGCAGCACAAGGACCACTGGGGCTAGCCAGACCATCTGTAGAGCAGTAGTGGCCAGCAGGACAGGAAGAACAACTCTCCATGGACACACCTCCTATGATGGGTGCACAATAGATAACAGTCAGAGAATATTGTGAAGGAGATAATGGGAAGCAGACAGCATGAGATCAGAAGTGGATCTCTTTTAAATTCAAATCCAGCAGCATGGAAATGCCTTTTCATGACATGTGCAAACATTACTGAAGTACCTGTGGAGTTGCGAATGCTGCCAAGAGGGCATGGAATTGGAGAGAGGCACCCTGCTGGACAGTAGTGGCCCACAGAGCAAGGGCCATTCCTGGGGAAGTTTTCAGAGCTGTGAGGGGCTGGTTCCATAGCTCCACCATGGCAGAAATAACCCTGCAAACATAAACCTGGATGGAAAAAAAGAAAAGAAAAAGGTGACACTACCAGTTTGATGCCATGTGAGGATGCAGATGTGAGTATTTTGCTAAAAAGCCAAAGTTTTGTTAAATCAAAATTTTAATCTCTGTTCACCTTGTGGTATGGAGGCTCCATATGCGGCACAGTACAGTCCAGAGGGGCAGGGTGTGCAGGCAGAGAGTGTGTGGGCACCTGTCTGATTGTTGAAAGTACCTGAAGGGCAGGGCTGAGGCAGGGCTGTCCCAGCAGGACAGAAATGACCTAAAGAGAAAGCAGTTACTTTATGTTACTGCAGAAATACAAATTTGGACAATACTGTTGCTATACCTAAAAGTTTAAAAATATTTAATTTGTGACTGACTTAACGTTTATTTTTACCATCCTCACCAGAGGGGCAGGCGGAGGGCTCTTTAGTGGCTGACGATGGACACGTGGTTCCTTTGGGGCATAATAAGCAACGGGCTGCTCCCGGGGCAGGACTGTAAGTGCCAGGCTCACAGGGCTCCTCATGTGCTGAGCCAATAGGACAGCTGTGGCCAGCAGGACAGAGGTAGCCATGGGGACCATTGGATGGAGTGGGACTGGAGCTGCCGCCCAAGCACACATACCTGTAGGCACAAACAGAGGAAAACAAACTGCGTATAGATTTTGGCACAAGCTGCCACTAGCAAAACTGTAAGTGAGGGGAAATCATTCAGCCACAATTTCAAATTATGTTTTGTGTGTGTGTGTTTCTTGTTTTGCAGTACAGCAGAGTGCAGCTCATGGCACAAAGTCTGGCTTTATTAATTCACTCAGGTTAAACTGAATGAAAAAACAGAAGCCCTTAATAGCTAGCAGCAGCCAAGAAAAACGTATCTGAATTGTTCTGTGTTTTAATTTTCCTCCACAATATGCCTAAATGTTCCAGTCTTCTTATTTACAGTCTAATACCAGAAGAGAAAGAAACCAAACTATTGGCAGACACTGAAGTGATTGGAAGACATTAAAAGGCCTTTAAAAAAAAAGTCACTATCCACTCTGAGAAAGAGTGGATTTGAAATTGAAAAGTAGAAGAGTAATAGTAGTGTTTACCCAGCCTGACACGGGAGCGCTTGTGAAAGCTCTGCTATTGCAGGACTGTCACAAAACAGTCCAGGGGGGCAGGGTGTGCATTCATCAACTCCCTTTAGTCCTTGAGCGATGGAGAAAGAACCAACAGGGCAGGGGAGTGGATAGCCAGTGCCTGCAGGGCAGTACAGGCCAGGTGGACAAAGATGACTTCCAGACGAATTTCCCTGAAAAAAGTAAGAAAAAGTTTTAATTATCTAAATAAAAGAAATTTTAAAAAAAAGTGTATCATATGTGATACATGACTTTTTTACACCTGTACATCATCTGTGTGATTTTTGTTTTTCCATACATACAATCAGACACATGCCGTCCTACTGTGAGCAATAAATTGCACATTGTTGCATTATTTAATTTGTCACTAGATTAAAAAACACTTCAGTTTCCAAAAAAAATGAATTTTATGACAATTTATTGTGGTTTAGGCTTTACAGGGTTAGAGTAGAAGAATGTATTTCACTGCAGAAGGTATCCTGGAAATGTGGCTCTTTTTCTTATAGTGTCTATCACACCTGATGGTACCACTGGAAGACCATTTATGACGTGCCAAAAAAGAGTTTTTTCTTCACAAATAAGACTGTAATACTAAGTTAAAGGTTGAAGGTCCCCTAAAATCATTAGGTAAATTTTACTGGCCAGCATCACAGAGGACAAGCATCACCTGATACTCAGTAGAGTTTGGACTGGTTGATCCAGCAGGACAGTAGTATCCTGCTTCACAGAGACCTGTCGGCTGGGATTGCCCAGACTGAGAGCAAAACATTCCTGCAGGCAACATAAATAAAATAAAGTCATCATAACAATAATTAGAAATAAAATAAGCTGTCATACTGGTTATGGTGAAGCAAAATGTTTTTATGTACCAGCAGGGCAGGAGAGACAGGTTTCAGGACTGGACGCTCCGAGGTGGTTCTGCACAGTCCCAGGTGGGCAAGGGAACTCCAGTCCTAGAGTCAGACCTGCAGGGCAGTAGTGACCAATAGGACACAGCACAGGCTGGACAGTAGCTTCACCTGAGCCACATTAAGAAAAAGAATAAGTACACACATTATAGTTTCTTTTTCTTCTTCTTCTTCATTTTGCTGCTAACATATTTCCTCTATTCCTCCTTTGCACAACCCAAACCAACTCTCAGCCTTGCCTCTCTAACCTTGTCTCCAAACTACTGCACCTGAGCTGACTCTCTGATGTACTAATTTCTAATCCTGTCCTCCCTCCCAGTAAAATCTTAGCATCTCTAGCTCTGCCACCTCTGCCTCCTGACTTTTTGTCAGTGCCACCATCTCCACATCATACATCATGGCAGGTTTCACTACCATCTTGTAAATCTTCCCTTTTACTCTTGCCTCTGTCACAAATCCCCTGACATGCATTTCCACCCACTCGACCCTGTCTCTTCTCTCCTTCACTTCTCTCGGGCACAGAGATGCAATTAACAAAGAAATTTAGCAACTTTGGAAAGTCCGTGTTGTGTAGTTTTAAATGTCTTAAGACATCAATAATTAAAACAATTTTGTGATACTGTGAAACAATGTCTCAGTTAGTTTGGCTGAGACAAAGAGACTTTGGATAAGCTCCTCATAATTATAAAGCTTGCTCTGATTATTATAATCATCCAAGAAGGACTTTAAAGAATCACCAGTGAACACAAGTGAATTTGATCTTGCAAATATTTTGGTAGCAAAGTATGGTAATGGATTCCTCTCTGGATTACTGCTGATCCCTGCAGGTAAATCCATGTTTCCCACCTTGACAGTAGTATCCAGGGGTACAGATGGTGCAGTTGTATTGATGCGTGTTGCCCGTTTGAGAGCTAAATGTTCCTGCAGGACAAGGCACCGGTGCTGGTGTTCCACTGGGGCAGAAGAAACCAGCTGGACACACAGCCTGATCTGCTTTGCTGGAGCCCCAGTCACAATAAAAGCCCACCCAGCAATCACCTAGAAGACAAGAGAGTAAAAGAAAAACAAACTTCTATACAGAAATTTACAAGTTACAATGTGTTGTTCAAAGATTTATGCACATAAAAGTTAAATTATTACAGCTGACATTTTGGGGGGCCTTTTTACAGCTTTATTTGAAAGGATAGAGTGAAGAGTGACAGGAAAATAGAGGGAGACAGAAAGGGGAAGACATGCAGCATATGGTCACCTGCTCATCCCAGTTAGCTAAACCGGCGCCCTGACAGTGCCATTCTGGGATTTTCCTACAGCATGATATGTGCTACCATAGAATATTAATATTTTAATAAAGATTAAATAGAGTTCAAATGAATAGATTGAAGTAGCAGAGATATTGCTGATCTTTCTCTCTGACTCTAACAGACCACTAGAGGTACTGCAAAGGAAAAAGGCTGTGATCCACAGTTGAAGTGAATAGTCCCAGTAACATGTGAATATGTGCTGTTGTCTCAGTTTAAGTACAGTGCCACTGGGGGTGTGGTTCCCCTATAGGAACATGTAAAGTGTCATTACAGGATATTAAACAGATCCTTTGCACATCAAAGTAGCCATCTGGCCATTTAGAAGATTTAGCTGTACAGACAGAGACTCTTAGTAAGATCACTTCATTGCTTGTGACGATAAGAATAGAAGAATAGAATAGAATCATCTTTAATTGTCCCACAAGGGGAAATTTGGTTGTAACAGCAAGAAGAAAAACACATATACAAACAAACAGGATACAGAAACATACACAATTTTCTTACATATTTACATCAAGGACAATAGTTATCAACTAATTTAGTCAAAACACTCTCACTGTATCTAATTCTATTATCCAATAAATCTACCTGCTCTGAGACCTTGCTGGCAGAAAATCCCAGGTGGACAGAGAGATCCAGTTCTGTTGTCAGTGGGGTTTGGCACTTTGGCACCCGTCAGACAAAGAAACCCAGCAGCACACGATCCTGAAGGCTCAACCAGACCTTCAGAGCCACAAAACTGCCCTGCCGGGCATACTAAGCACTGACCTGCAAACACAGACAATGACAGATTTCACTTCACTTCTAACAGCAAAACAAGCTCAAGATCAATCAGCACAGCTCTGAGGGTGCTGCATGTGGCTAAAGGTATCAATGTGTGAAGTAAACTATATTAGAGGGCACTAGAATAACACAGCAGAAAGACCGAAGTAACAAAATGCATGTAAACATTCACTCAATGACTCAATATAGTCTTTGATTTTTGTTTTTAAACTATGAAAGGAAGAACAGCAATACTATTGTGCATCAACACAACTCAGACCTGTTTTTGTATTTTTCATATGATAAATAAGCTAAAACTAGAATATCCTATTTGTTTCTGTATATTTTTGTATCGCGAGATCTTCAACGCACACCTCCGGCAGAGCTTCAACAGCATTCCGAGGGAGACTGGGGACATTGAGTCCGAATGGACCATGTTCAGCGTCTCCATTGCCGAAGCTGCTGCATTGAGCTGCGGCCGCAAGGTGGTTGGTGCCTGCCGTGGTGGTAATCCCCGAACCAAATGGTGGACACCAGAGGTGAAGGGAGCCACCAGGCTGAAGAAGGAGGCCTATCGGGCTTGGTTAGCCTGTGGGACTCCGGAGGCAGCCGACAGGTATCGACAGGCCAAGCGGAATGCGGCTCGGGCAGTGACTGAAGCAAAAACTCGGGTGTGGGAGGAGTTCGGAGAGGCCATGGAAAAAGACTTTCGGACTGCCTCGAAGAGATTCTGGCAAACCGTCAGGCATCTCAGGAGGGGAAAGCGGTGCTCTACCTGCACTGTGTATAGTGCTGGCGGAGCGCTGTTGACGTCGACTGAGAAAATTGTCGGGCGGTGGAAGGAATACTTCGAGGACCTCCTTAATCCCACTGACACGTCTTCCGGGGAGGAAGCAGAGTCTGGGGATGAGGGGTGTGACCCACCGATTTCCGGGGGCGAGGTCACTGAGGCAGTTAAACAACTCCTTGGTGGCAGAGCCCCTGGTGTCGATGAGGTCCGCCCCGAGTTCCTGAAGGCTCTGGACGTTGTAGGGCTGTCTTGGTTGACACGTCTCTGCAATGTTGCGTGGAGATCAGGGGCAGTACCTGTGGACTGGCAGACCGGGGTGGTGGTCCCCATCTTCAAGAAGGGGGACCGGAGGGTGTGTTCCAACTACAGGGGGATCACACTCCTCAGCCTCCCCGGGAAAGTCTATGCCAGGGTGCTGGAGAGGAGGGTTCGTCCGCTAGTCGAACCTCGGATACAGGAGGAACAATGCGGTTTTCGTCCTGGTCGCGGAACACTGGACCAGCTCTTTGTCCTCTCGAGGATACTTGAGGGTGCATGGGAGTTTGCCCAACCAGTCTACATGTGTTTTGTGGACCTGGAGAAGGCATTCGACCGTGTCCCTCGGGGCGTCCTGTGGGAGGTGTTGCGCGAGTATGGGGTGTCTGGCCCATTGCTACGGGCCATTCAATCCCTATACAACCGTTGCAAGAGCTTGGTTCGCATTGCCGGCAATAAGTCGGACTCGTTCCCGGTGGGTGATGGGCTCCGCCAGGGCTGCCCTTTGTCTCCGGTTCTGTTCATAATTTTTATGGACAGGATTTCTAGGCGCAGCCAAGTGGCGGAGGGCTTTCGCTTTGGTGGCCTCAGAATCTCATCTCTGATTTTTGCGGATGATGTGGTTCTGTTGGCTTCATCGGGTGAGGGCCTCCAGCTCGCACTGGAGCGGTTCGCAGCCGAGTGTAACGCAGCGGGAATGAGGATCAGCACCTCCAAATCTGAGGCCATGGTTCTCAGCCGGAAAAGGGTGGAGTGCCCACTCCGGGTCGGGGATGAGTTCCTGCCCCAAGTGGAGGAGTTCAAGTATCTCGGGGTCTTGTTCGCGAGTGATGGGAGAAGGGAGCTGGAGATCGACAGACGGATTGGGGCTGCGGCTGCAGTAATGCGGACGCTGCACCGGTCGGTCGTGGTGAAGAGGGAGCTGAGTGTAAAAGCGAAGCTCTCAATTTACCGGTCGATCTACGTCCCTACCCTCACCTATGGCCACGAGCTGTGGGTAGTGACCGAAAGAACGAGATCGCGGATACAAGCGGCGGAAATGAGCTTCCTCCGAAGGGTGGCTGGCCTCTCCCTTAGAGATAGGGTGAGAAGTTCGGCCATCCGGGAGGGGCTTAGAGTAGAGCAGCTGCTGCTCCACATCGAAAGGAGCCAGCTGAGGTGGTTCGGGCATCTGGCAAGGATGCCCCCTGGGCGCCTCCTGGGCGAGGTGTTCCAGGCATGTCCCACCGGGAGGAGGCCCCGGGGCAGACCCAGGACACGCTGGAGAGATTATATCTCTCGGCTGGCCTGGGAACGCCTTGGTATTCCCCCGGACAAGCTGGAGGAGGTGGCTGGGGAGAGGGAGGTCTGGACCTCTTTGCTTAGGCTGCTACCCCCGCGACCCGACCTCGGATAAGCGGATGAAGATGGATGGATGGATGGATGGATGGATATTTTTGTATCTAATATATAATAATTCCTTTCATATTAATTTCTTTAACAAATGCATTTCCAGATATGCAAATTATCAAAAGAACCTCAGGTCTGAATAATAGTTGATTAAATTACCATAAATCATGTGTCTGAATCAAGCATTCATTGCCATATTTAGACTTCAATCTAAATTAAATAAATACAACAACTAGCCATGAATGCAACATAACTGCACTTGTCTCTATTTCCTATAAAAGTTCTGTTATTTTACCTGCACTAGTGAGACCCTGCAAGGGGCTGTAGCTGCCTTTGGGGCACGGGAGTGGCTGATTGTGTGGACTCTCCTCCTTTGGACAGAAATAACCAGCTGGGCAGGGCAGAGGGCTGGAGACTCCGGCAGAGCTCCCTCTGGTGGGGCTGGGATTCAGAGGCTGGCAGTGGAACCCAGGGGGACAGGGATTACACTCGTTCTGCCCTGGCAAATCCTGGAACCAGCCTGGCAAAGACATTCAGACAGTGAGGATATCGTCAGAAATGTCAGTTTTGTGTATTAACATTTTGATTACCAAGAGGGCATGGTTTGCAGTCATGTTTGCTTTTTCCTCCAGTCTTATTTTGGTAAAAACCAGGCGGGCAAGGTGAGGGGGCACTGCTGCCCTCTGCACAGTAGTGGCCTGCCGGACAAACACCTCCCGATACACTTGACATTGGAGTAGCAGACTGGGATCCCTCTAAGCAGTAAAAACCTAGCAGTAGAAACATTTAAATGTGTTCAAGTCAAGCAGGATAATAAATCATTTGACATAACATAATAATGAGCATCACTTTTTACCTGGCGAGCAGGGTCCAGACACTTCAGAAAGGCCAGGCTGTGAACAGTAAAAGCCAGGTGTGCAGCCTCGACACAAAGAATGATCAACAATGCCGATCTGCTCACTGAAAGCAGAGGTGGAATTTGAATTGATCATAGGTCATCTTGACTGTAAATGGATTTGATTACATATGAAATAATTCAAATAATACTAAAAGGCACACAATGGGCACTATTTAGCCACCAATATTGGACTATTTGTGTTGTTTTACATCTTCAGATCATTCGATGTTAATTGAGGTACTGAAAGATGTCCACCTGAATGTTCCTTTTGGGCATGGTTGTGGTACAGATGTGCCTGCAGGGCAAAAGAACCCAGGCGGGCAAGGGAATCCTGTCACATTGTCTAACGGTGAAGGTTCACTGGCTCCCTCGGCACAAACAAACCCTGCAGCACATTGCCCAGTGGGGGTAGTCCTCCCTTCAAGCAAATATAAATTAACAGAGTAGAAAAGTACATATATTTTTCCAACAATACATCAATACATTTAAACAGCAGTTGTCTGCAAGAAAGATCTGTTGAACGAAACAAACATGGCCAGAGAAATGTACCTGTTCCTCTGCAGTACATCCCGGGGTCACACTGTAAACACTGCCATTCCTCAACCAGTCCTGATATGTTTCCATAGGTCCCGGATGGACAGGGATGCTGATATGCTGATCCACTGGGGCAATAAAACCCTCTCTCACATGGAAGTGGAAGAGTCGTTCCTGACAAGCACATTTCAAATAGGAACATTTGCAATCATTTCTTAGAAAACTCGCCCCAGTTAAAAGGTTACATCTGGGCTCCAGCAGCTAAATGCTTTGTCGTTCCATCAGCTTTACCTTGCTCTTTACAATAGAAACCAGCAGGACACGTCTCGCAGCCGGCTTGACCTCGTCTGAACTGGTAGGTGCCAGGAAGGCAGGCTGTCTGTCTGGCGCTACCCTGAGGAAACCATCAGAATCATTTTATTAGATGTTATATGCGGAGAACAACATGTATCATCAGTTGTAATCGTAGTGCAACAATATCAGTGGACAGAGTCACAGCACAGGGACTCGGATGAAACACCAACCTGCTATATTAATGCACTAGTCATGAAAAAATAACAGAGCTGAGGAGGGGGGGTTATGTAAAGACATCACATGCAATATTCATTGATGACTGACAGTAGCTTGAAGCCTGACACTACACGGCTGACCTTCTCACAGTAATGACCAACTGAGCAGGCATGTTGCTGTGGTCTTTCAGAGATCTGTCCCTCAGGACAGTAGTAGCCTTCTGCACAGGGGCCACTTGGCTCAGCCATTCCTTGCTGGTGACAGTATTGACCTGGAGGACACAGCTGGCAAGCCTCAACAGTGGATCCACCAAGGGAACCTGGTGGATAATGTGCACATTGTAGTTAAACTGTTTATCTAGGAGTGATGGTGACGCATTCGTGCGCGTAAGGGTGTGATAAATTAAGAAATCTGAATTTTAATGAAATGAGCAACATAAATTGATTAAGAAGACAAAACTGTTGTTTTGCACACCCACGTGCACAGGGCATTTGCTCACTCAAAAGAAAAAGACTTTAAAAAAAATCACCATATCACTTTGTAATTAAAGCCTTAAATAGATTACAATGTTATTTCAATGCAAAGTGCATCCCAAGTCCCTCATCAGTTTCTAATTCATAACTGTACAAAGGAGCTACAGCATATAATAATAGGATTCTAGTTGTCTGCCGCAAGACAAGAATACAATTACACGATTAAGCCACTTTGTGACTGCAATTATTCATAGGCGCCCAAGGGGGAAAAAATGCTTCAGTGGAAGTTTTCATATTTTTCCACATGACTGAGCTGCAAAGGTATACACCAGTTCAAACAAGGACGTCAGTGGGAAAACTGATGATGTTCGGAGCAAAGGGGATTAGGTTTTGTTTTTCTCAGTTTTACTATTTTGATTGCGTACTCATTCATCATCAATTCATGGCCTGGGTACAAGCCAGGGATTACTGATTTGTCCTCAGTTGCTTCTCCTTTTTGATGGAAGAGAAATCACAATGCACAAGCTTCTCTTTTGTTAATGAAATCAATAAATGTACTCAAAGAACAATGTATTTGTTATATTACTCACAGATTACAGCTACATAACAAAAGTGCAACAGCTCACTTTTTACAGTTCCCAGAGGGCAGGGCAGAGGAAGCTGGATTCCAAGGGGGCAATAGTGTCCTGTGGGACAAGGGTTGGCGTGGGGTTCAGAAGAGCCTCTAGGGCAGTAATATCCAGCTGCACAGGGTCCTGCTGGAGCCTCTAGGCCAGTCTGGTTGCAGTAAGAACCAGCCTCACAGGAGTGAGGGTAAGCAGAGCCCATAAGACAATAGAAACCTGAAAAAAAAATCAGCCAGACATTGTCCCTGAAATGATAACACTTCAACAAGAGAAAGTTTCCAATTAACTAAGTGATCCCTCCAGGGACAGAGGGTTTTCTCACTCTCAAACTTTTATTCTCTGCTTCTTCTGTTTCACACAACTACCCTCACAGCTTTTCCTTTACGTTTGAAGGAATGTTATTACTTGCAAATCTGTTCTTTTAGGCTCGTATATCAACAGTGTTACTTTTATGTGCCTCACCACCCAGCCATCTGCAGCTCTTTATCGCCCATTCGCTCTACTGTATTGTAAAGTCACCTTGTTATGTAAAGTGACGGGAGATGGAAATGAAGTCTATTTAAATAAAATCGAATGCCCTTGCCATTGGTTTAAGGTGGGGAATTTGAACCTTTCAGAGTGAGATTTATTTGGGGGGTTTTGTGCTGCCACTAATGTTTTTTTTAGTGCGCTTATTTGACAAACTAAGACAAACTCTCCTTATTTATAGAGCAAGCCATTAAACACTAAAACTAAGCATTCATCATTCAAACCACTTTAATGTGATTTAACATTTCAGCCATAATTTTCTGACCGAATCGCTAAATAAACCGAGACTAAGCGGGAATCAAACCAAATTACATCACACAACCTGCACCAATCAGATGAAGTAAGTTGTGTGTCTTACCATTTTCAAAAAATTAGGCTATCATGTCTGAGCAATGAAGATAACTAAAGTATCACCTTAAGTGCATAAGTTCACTGCCAGGATTTACCCACCCCTAGGGCATATATCTCCTCTGTAGGTGGAACACGCATACTGTGGCGTCTTGAGACTCGGCGGTGAATCAGTCACAGTCTGATCTAAATCTTCCCGTGACACTGCTGCTGCTTTGATCCCACTAGCATCTCTCCCTGTAACACAACATGGCAGATAAAGCATGAAGAATAGTTGAGTTATAATCTTTGTCTACCAGACAGGACGCCAAAGAGGAGCCTCATTTTTTTTCTCTACAATGCCTAATAAACCATTTTGTCAGGGGCGGACAATGTAACATTGTATGGCAATGATTAATTGCAGAATACTTAAGGTCAACCATGAAAAGCCACTGTCTTGTGGGATATTTATCACTACTTCTAAAGCTCTGCACTGTGGTAGACCAGTTTGAGCAAAGTGATGTACTGCCCTTATAAACGACGCATATGGTGTCTTTACAAACAGGAGAACACTATATTTTATCAGAATTACCTGAGTTATTAAAGCAGGGCAGGTTTTGCATCCAGGTGGCGTTCGTCCTTATGGTGGAACCCTCTAGTATTTTCAGAAGACAGCTGGACAAAGATGAGTTAGCTCGAGGTGTGGGACTATCTGCACCTCCAGAACAGAAGAACCCCGCAAAACACAGACCTAACACAGAGAGGAATTAGAAAAGACTCTAAAGCAGCTGCTTATGAGACCCCAAAAAGTTGTTATGGGCAGAAATTCAGCAGACATGACTAATGGGAGCTGTGCAACTCCTGAATCTGCACTTAGGGTACTTGAGGTAAAGCTGAATAATAAAATATTGTATTCAATAGACAATTTATAACAGTCTCATGACTGGTCTAATTCTCCACCTGTGGGCTGTGAGGCTCCAGGATTCAGGCAGTATTTCCCTGGGGGACAAGGACGGCATTGGGAGAGAGAGAGTGCGCCGAGCTCGGGAAAGAAGCTGCCAACAGGACAGGGTGTGGGAGACCCACTTCCCTGAGGGCAGAAATGTCCCATGGGACAAACATCTCCATAAGTCTGGGAGACAGGAGAAGGCTCAGTGGATCCCGGGGAACAAAAATGTCCTGTAGTAAACAATGTGGTTAGACAACTCACAGAGGACGCTGAAACATTTACAGTTTAAAACATTGTAGGAAAACTGAGTTATTCAGTGGAAGCCACAGCTTAACATAGCACAGGCATACAGCAAAGATATAGAAAATCCAATCTTTCAGTTGTCTGACAAGAATTCCCAAGGTGATTATGGGCTGTCAGACCTGGGCTGCAGGGTCCAGACGGCTCTGTCAGAGCGCTGCTGTTACAAAAAGAGCCAGAGGGGCAGGGGGAGCAGTCACTTAGGGACGTCCTGCCAGCTGATGGACTGACGTGGCCGATTGGACATGGAGATGGCACGGAGGAACCTTTCAGACAGTAAAAACCTAGACAAGGTAGCATGTCTCATTTAATAATTAACATCAGTTTAAACATCATCTGTTTGTCTCTTTATAAAAAAATGATATAAAAATAACATATGTGTCATTTTTGCATTACCCGCTGGACAGCTGTTACAAGCCGGATGTCCAGACAAGGACTGAAATGTGCCAGGAGTACAGCCAGTCGGCTCCGCGCTACCACGCGGGCACGCATAGCCAGGTGGGCACTGGTGACCTGCCAAGCACATAATGAAAAATCCAAACTGTCATTGTTTACAATGAAAACAAAATTTGAAAAAAAAAAACAAAGCAGAAAATGATAGTGCTGCCATGACACATCCTATTAATTTCTTTTATGTACCAATTATGCATGAAATAAGCACATCTCGTGTATTTTCCCAGGCTCAGTGTCCATGGAAACAAAGCAATGAAAAGGACAGTGGCTCTTATCAGTATTACCGCTGTACAACAATCCTGTGGGAGGAAAGGAGAGCAGAAAGCGGGCTCAGCAGCAGGTGCTTTGTCTTGACAGACATGAGCTTGTGGCTATTTATAGGTTCTGCCCCATTTCATGCTCAAATTAGCAAAACATCTTTATAATAAAAGGTAAAAAGGCAACAAAGAATCTCTAGGTGCACGTGTAATATAACAGGAGAAGGATAGTTTATGGGCGGGATAAAAACCGAGCATCTTTTACTATGTAGATTATTACAGAAGCAAGCCTCAAAGTAGAACGTTATAGTTAAAATGACAGACAAAAGAGCTGATTCTAGTTAAATGGCAAATTTAAACGTGTAAAATGAAAACAATCTGGTTATTCTAGTTAAGACAACATATGTTGTCTCAAAAAATGAAGGGATAAGTTGAAAGTGAGCAAAAGAGATAAAGTTGGCCTATACTGTATGTGATCACATGCTACATGAAAGTGCAAAGACCACTGTTAAGCCTGAGTTGACCCGCAGTGATGTGTACTCCACCTGGCTGATGTCCAGACGCTGATCCTGCTGGACAGAACCACCCAGGGGGACAGAGGAGGTCAGCAGAAGTCTGAGCCCATGAAGGGCAGTAAGAGCCTGGGTAACAAGCTTCACAGTCCGCCTCGGACTCAGCCGCAGACCTCGCAGAGAAGGTGCCTGAATGGAGAAAACAAATGATCATGGAAGTACATAGACACAGACAAAGAAAGACAAAAATACAAAAGACACAGCTTGGAATAACTGTCATTTTTCACACTGAAGTAGAAAAAATGACAGTAGTAAAAATGCCAGTAGCAGGCTCCATTAATTCACCTGGTTAAGTAGCTAGCTGCTCATCATGACCGCTTTATTGGACTGCTGTTGAGTTTTATGACCTTCTCTAAAGTTCTGGATAAATAAGCCATTATACTTTACCTCTGAGAGCTTTATGTCATTGTATACCACCTTTGGAGACAGTGTAATAAAAACCAAGCGTATTTGTAAAATGCTATAGCTGATGCTGTTGATGAACATATTCATCATACAGCTTTATCACAAAACTTTCAGAGTAATCGAAATAATTTTGTCCTTATTTTTTCCAAGGTCTTTCTTGACTGTCTCTTGTTTTCTTTACCTGGAGGACATGGGCTGGGCTTTGCACTCCCTCTAGGACAATAGTAGCCTTCAGGACACACATCTCCATGGAACTGACCCAGGGTTGATTCACCAGGAAGTGGGGATGGAGTTAGGATATCTCCTGTAACTGAGACAATAGACCTTTATTGGATGTCATTACTCATTAGGTAGGTGAATGACCTAAAAGGCCAGAGCCATTTTCTGCAATCACAGAAAGAAAAATAATAAGAGATGTAGTGGGGACTGGTAAATGTTTCGTGAAGACCTTCTCAGCTGTGCTGAGTCAAAGGGCATGAAAATGTTAAATAAAACCTGGAGTGCACCGAAAGAAAATTCTGCACAGAAAGATATTTTTCAAGCTGTGTCAGATGACCTTAACTTTTTTGTTGTTGTTGTTGTTGTATTTCAAATACCATTACTAAAAAAAACTAGTTTTGCATGTTTTATGCATTTATTAACACTATGTAAAGGGCAAGAGGAAGAAAACTGTCACCTGTGGTATTACCCCAAGGCGTGGCAGATCTGGATCCTTCTCTGCAGTAGAAGCCGGGGTTGCAAAGCCCAGATGGGAAGGAGAGACCATCCTTGGCACAGAAGTGGCCTGGCAAACAAGGCTGACATGCTTCCAAGGAAACCGCTCCTGGCAAACCAAGTTCATACATTTATTATAAAATGGAAAACTAAAAATAAAAGTTAAACATTTCAACTCCACATGGTAGTTATCTTAGGAGACACTTAACAGTTTGTAACTTAAGCTACTGTAAGTCTGGGTATAATGTTCCAGTGTCAAAAACACTGAGTAATTAGTCAGTATTACATGTCACCTTCTATGGAGCTGAAAGTGCCTGCAGGGCAGGGAATCATGTAGCTGGTACCCTGTGGGCAATAGGACCCAGCAGAGCAGCGGCCTCCTGTTGGGTGATCCTCTGGTTGGGGAGAAACAGAACCCTGGATACAAAGGTAACTAAGTGCAGAGAGATGATGAGGATAGAGGTGATTGCAAGGGGTATGTGGGATTAAGGAAGTAATAGATAACAGAAGGACAGACAGGATGAGATGGAACATATAAGGAGATTTAATTACAGAAGGGGACGGTATAAAAATATAGGGAACGAAAATTTCTTTCTTAATCTGGCTGACCGCTTAATGAAGTGTGCGTTTAGTTAGCCTGTGTTTACCCAGCAGAGCAGACCCCAGTAGGAGCAGCCAATCCAGAGGAACTGCAGTATCTCCCTGGAGGGCAGAGCTCACAGTCTGACTTATTGGACAACCCCATCTGCCTGCTGAGGGTGCCAGCTGGGCACGGGAATGCTACACCATCCTGCGTTCCTGTAGATAAATACGTATAATAACTACAGATTGCCCCTGAATACACATCACTGAACAGTTTGTAAAGACCCCTCTTATCTTGATTATGCTCTATAATGGTCATTTACATAATTAAAAAGCCATTTTGTGTTAGTCTTCTATTAGTGTGCGCACAAAACAAGAGCAACACTATATTTAGTATTTGGCACTCATGTCACACATATCTTTATTTTATTATGCAAATGATAACCTTGTACATTTCTCATGAATGTATTACAGCAGTGATACTAATCTTCACCTACCTGATGGGCAGTAATGTCCTTTAGGACACAGCATGGGAGTGTGAGTCCCTGACACATGCCCAGTGTCAACATCCACTAAGCCAACACAGAAAAATCCTGCAGGACACTTAACACAGTCTGGCTGTAAAGAAACAAATGATGCAGAGTTTTCTACACATTACATACAAAATGATAACTACACTAATATCAGCAGATGTTAGAATTGGATGCCAGCCTCACAATAAATAAAAACCCACCTTCTGTTGCTCATATATAGTTAGTTATTAACCTTATTCCAGATTTACTTTTTTAAATATTTTTCAAAACAGCATATCAGCCTATATATGGCTTGTACACGATCACAGTCATGACAGCTGTATAGTATGTGCACTTTGCCTATTAAAAATAAGCAACCATTCATCTTCATGTTTCTCACCTGTCCTGGTAAATTTTGGTAGGTCCCTGGCAAGCAGGGTACCTGTCTATCAGAACCAGGTGGGCATCTGCTTCCAGGTGAGCAGGTTTTTGAATTTTTTTTTCCGCCTGGACAATAAGAGCCAGCTGGGCACATATGAGAAGGGAAAGAGAGCCCTCTGGTGTCACACATGAAACCTAAAAACATAAGCAACACTGTTAAGCAGATACAGATGTAATATGAAGGTATTATTACCCTATAATTACCCTTCACTTACATTCAAAGAATGTAAGTGAAGCTTTATCTTCTTGAAAATGCAACCATTTCCAACCTGGAGGACAATGCAGGCAGTCACTAAGATGACTGTTTCTGGTTTGGTTGCTGTAATGACCTGGTGGACAGGGAACTGGTGCTGTTGAGCCCTGGGCACAGTAATGACCTTTAGGACATCTGTCACCTGTGACCCCACCATCCTCCGGTGTGCGTGACCAGGCCCCAGAGACACAGTAATACCCTGCGCCACACTGACCTGATGGAGCACCTTTCCCATGATGTGCACAGAAAAAGCCTGGTTTGAGAAGAAATAATGTTGATATCAACTCGAAGGGAATATTACCACCAACAACACCAGGAAATGAAAATGAATAAAAAGTACTGTATATGGTATCAGTTTTAATGGAGAGAGACAGAATATCAACCAAAAATCCAGAAAAAAAACCCTGCATTGCATAAAAGCTATAACATTACGTGCATGATATTGAGTGAAATGGGCATTTCATCCTCAAGCAAAACATGGCTATTTTTGGTAAGAGGTTTCCTCTTTAGGTTTCTTGGCTGCTGTTACCTTGGTGGTATATTTTGTGTCACTGCTGGATGACCCATCCACAAATCATCTTAAATGTTATGGCTGAGAAAAGGAGGTTCCTGTGCAAAATGTTGTGGTACATGTCCCTGCTAAGTTGCCCTGTACCCTTAGAAGAACATGAACCCAAAGCATAATGTTTCTACTTCCATGCTTCACTATGGGGATGATGTTCTTTGTGTCATAGTCAGCATTTCTCTTCCTCCAAACACAGCAGTTTGAGTTGAGGCGAAGAGCTCAATTTCGGTTTCTTCTGACCTCAGCACTTTCTCCCTAAGCCTTCTCTGAAACATTTAGATGCGCACTGGCAAACTTAAGATGGGTCTGTAAATGTGCCTTCTTGAGCAGGAGACACCGTAATATATTACCAGTGTTGTTCTTGGTGATTGTGGTCCCAACTATCTTCTGATCATTAATACACTCCTCTCATGCAGTTTTGGTCTGATCCACCATCTTTCTCATGATCATCCTCACCCCATGAGGCAGGATCTTGCATGGACTCCATCTGACATGCATTTTATATATTTTTTTTTCATTTCTGAAACAGTTATCACCTCCTCACGAAGCTTCTTGATGATGATCTTGTACATCTTGTCCCTGACCTCCTTTGAAACCCTCTTTGGCTGAGATCAAGAGTTTCTGTTTCTGATTGATTGATTGATTGATTGATTGATTGATTGATTGATTGATTGATTGATTGATCTGTGACAGCCAGAATTCTGGCTGTGTTGTATGGGATCTAATATCTATTTCCCTCAATAACATGCAATTCATATGTGTTTTATACAGTTTTATACAAATACTTTTTTATAATGTATTGTGTCTCTCTCCATTTAAATGAAACTACCATAACAATTATACACTGTTCATCTTATTTTAAGTGAGCAAAATATACAATGTTAAATTACACCCTGGGCCAACTACTTAACCTTTAATACAGTGACATTTAATTGCCATAAATGATGTGTGACCTGGAGGGCAGGGAAGACAGTCCTGGGGTTTTGCCATCTGAGTGTGGGGATTGATAGTTCCAACTGGACAGGGGTACTGGTGTTCGGCCCAGGTCCCAGATGGACAGTAATGACCCACTGGACACTCATAACTCTCTGTCAGAGAGCCATTAATTGTGCCAGGACAATAAAAGCTATGCAGACAAAAACAGGATTGAATAATTTATCTTGTAGCAACAAAACTTGAATGTAATTGTGTATACATGTATATACAGTATAAAAATCACTCATGCACTACTCTATGTACAGTTACAGGTCTTGGTTATTTTTCTGTATCTGTTTACAGTCTCAAGTGACTGTGCAAGGCTGATAAGTGAGTTTACCCCTGAGGACAGGCACTGCAGCTGGCTTGGCCATCTTCTGTGCTGATGGTTCCCAAGGGGCAGTGCTGAGGAGCCACAGAGCCCTCAGAGCAGTAATAACCTGGTTGTGTGAAGACAAGAGTCATGAAATAGATGCACACTGAAGCACAAACTAAGACATGCACAATCCACAGGAGAGAGGCTTTGATTTCCAGTGTGAGTCGAGTAGCTGCTTATGTGTAGCTCTATTATAATGAAAGAGTTTTGCTTACCTTTTCATTAAACTTGCTTATGTGAACTTTAAACCTCCCAATCCATTCGCACTTCCAACAGTGTTAACGCTGCCTGATTAAATCATCCAGACATTTCTTTTTGTTTTGTTTTTTATATTTGTTTTTAATCTGTCCTGGTATATTTTATTTTGACCAGGTTCTGCTGGGTTTTTGAATAGTAAGCTACAGATGCAAGGGGATCTGATCACCTTTTGGGCACGGCCCTCCGTGGCTGTCTCTCAAAGGAGGTTCAGGACGCTCTGCACCCCCAGAGCAGAAGAAACCTTGCCAGCATTTTCCTGAAGGTGCCGAGAGCCCCGCAGCATCACAGTAGTAACCTGGGAAACATGGCTGACAGTCCTCCTGAGAGGAATAATGATAAAAACAAAGAGGGAGAGGGATTAGGGAAAGAGAAAGACAGCCGATAAGAAAAAGAAAAACGTGCTTTGTTGCAATATTAATATTGAACTACACATCTACTTGCTATTACAGTGAATGACAGAAATAATCATGTAAGTTACTGTGTAAACAGTTTTTCACAATTGCTAAGATCCATTCCTTAAACCCTTAACGACGTATCTCAAAATTGTAAACAAAAAACCGCAATGAAACAATCAAATCATCCACACAATCATCAAAACAAAAACACTGCTCAGTATTCATTATGCACCAGAGCAAAACCCATTGTTCAGGACACGGAGTTCTCATGTCTCATGTTGTTTTTAAGTCTTGCAAACTTTATGCGGCTAATTTATAAATGCATAAAAATGATTCAAATATTAAATAAAAGCCATAATGAACAAAATGTTGAGCTTCCTTTAAGATAACACGGTAAAGAATCAAGACGACAGATTATGGTGGCAGAGAGGATGTGCTAAGATTAGGTTGTTCACTTTGTTCTACATCCAGTAATCACACAATGTATTCTATATGAAGTGTTACATATTGTGCTATTTGTCTTCTACTTTTAATTGCTCATATCAACCTTCAACTTACCTTTGCTTGCTGTATATTCTGAACAGGCTTACATCAGTTTCATCACATCTGTGCTGTAGTTGTCTTTTCAACTTCAGTGTGAATCACTGTGGACCATCTAGTTTGGTAATGTTTTTAGGTTTTACAAAATGAGATCAAAGTGTGTCTAAAAAAGTGAAAACTGTTCAAATTTTGATTGACTCAATAAACTGGATTTGGATATTGAGAATTTACTTCAGAGAATAGGAGTCAGTGTGGAGGATTGAGTGAACCGATGTATCTCTCAGGTCCTGTCTCGGGGCTTTGCTGGATTTTTCCCTTATTTTTAGGACATGATTTTCATCTGCTTTACTTTTTTAGGTCTGACACTTATTCCTTTGTCCTGCACCTGTTTTTCATGGACACACGGCACACCATGTCAAGATATGCCAGGTTTTCAGCTAATAGCACTTTGGAAATCACCTTGTTGGTTCAAAAACACTATTTTATGCCTGCCATACTGTGTTATCTTTGGCATTTTTCATAGATTTCCTAAAGCAATGGGAACAAATGATGTGTTTCGTGACAGGCTGCTAATAACAAAGTGCCTAAAGATAGAATTTAAAATGGGCTCTTTGCTAAGGTCACTATTATGTATAAATACAGCACTGTTAAGTGCCTTTTTATGCTTGAATGATTCCAAAGTCTGTGAATTAACAAAAAGAAAAACATTCATCTGAAAATGGTCTGGATGGAAAATGAGTGGGGGGGAAAGTAGACAATGTCTAAACAAAAACTTTGAAAGGCCTTCAGAAATTTAGGAAAACTAGTGTCATTCCTTCAAAGCAAAACATACAGAAATGAGGGGTGATGTCAGATTTTAATTCTAAACTAAATAAATTAGCAACTTTTCAAAACATCAAGTAAAGAATTATGAGAATATTTCCACTTTTTCATCTTAGTTTTGATAGGAAAGCCAGGACAGCCTTTGAGTGTAATAATTTGAGTATGTTGAGTTAAAGCTACCTCTGAGACTAATTTGGTCTGGTTAGAAAATGTTCCTCGTGGACACGGCAGAGGCTTAACCGTGGCCTGGGGACAGTAATGACCAGCAGGACATGGCCCTCCTTCTTCTGGTGAGAGACACAGCATCAGCAATCAAATGTTGCCACATATAAGTAAGACAACACATAGTATTACCAGAATGTAATTTGCTTTATTGCAGTTCTTGCAGTTCTAAAGAAGCATGTTCACCTGCAGCCACTGAGAAAGGCTGTGGAGAGATGTTTCCATATGAGCAGTAATATCCTTTCTGACACGGCCCAGTGACAGCTGTGCCATTTCTGGAAGAGCAGTAATGGCCGGCGTCACACTGCCTGCACTGCAAGACAGACTCATAGCCGGGGTCAGGACCATAAGTTCCCTCTGGACAGCTTCTCAAGTCAAATCCAGTTCCTTGGGGGCAGTAAAAGCCTGCAGGTCATAAAACAAACAAAGGGAAATTTGGAAATAAAGGATTAAGGATAAAAAAAATATCAAATTTCTTTGTTGTTGTTTTTTTTGGGGGGGGAGGGGGGGATTTAGCAGAATTTCTCTTGATAATTTAATTAAAATAGCTTACAAATGCCACTGTATTATAAGGACATCCAAAACAGCAAATCACAAACCTGCAGGACAAAGGTACAATGAGCCAGACACACAATACCAGCCTGGCAGACAAGGTTCACACTGAGTAGCATGTGTAACAGCCACATATGTCCCTGGTTCACAGGGCACAGGTTGAACAGTTCCCTCAGGGCAGTAGTAACCCTCAGGACAGGGTCCCCCTGTATTTCCATCAGTGGGAGTAGATCTGACAGCTCCCTCTATGCAGTAGTATCTGCATAAGGAAAAGACAGCATGAAAATTCTGGGGATAAAAATGATATTTACATTATTTGCTATATGGATATATATATAACAAAGATGATGATGATGTGATGGTTATTTCTTTAATCATCACAATCTGGTGTACCCTGCACGACAGGACCCACTGGGTTTTGTAAGGCCAGCAGAGTTGCAATAAAAACCCCCAGGACAGGGTTTGCAATCCTCCTGGCTATGCAGTCCTGAGCTGTTTGACCAGCTCCCTTCAGGGCACGCTTCAGGACCTGTGGTGCCTGTAAAGATGGCACAAGCACAAAAACACATCTTGATTCCAAGAAGCAGAATGACTGCCACACTACAATAAAGACAGCAGTTATTAAACGTAGAAAAAAATTTAATTTAAGACACTGTACTCAAAATTCAGCTACAACTAAATAACTGACATGCACCCACTGTTGGGTCCAGGGTTGAGGAATTTAGGGCAAGATGTAGCTGCAGGCTAAACAAGAAGTTTACCTTACAGCTGCATTTTTAAGATATGTGTCAATGACTTAAGTTGAAGAGAACAAGCACACAAATTAATTTAATGAGAACTATATCAAAAGTTGCAAGAAAACATGTTTTTGAACTTCCTTTAGCGCTCTAAATGCTAATTAGTGTGACTAAAACTTGGCAGCCACAGACTATAAAAGAGCAGAATGTTAATATCCTCACACAGTATAAATTTGGTTACATTAGCTTAAAAAGCAAGCTGCATCAGCACTGTGTTACAAAAAAAGTGATGTGTATCTCTGAAACTTGCATCATCAGTACAGCAGCAACTGTGGGCGACTGCTTGTTCGGGGAAGACAGATGAGGTACCTGAGGGGCAGTAGTGACCAGGTGGACACAGGGAACCTGAGAGTCCATCCAGTGGCCTGGGAGAGGAGGCACCCTTTCTGCACCAATATCCAGCATGGCATGGTCCTGTGGGTAAAAGAATGTCACAACACATTTCATCGTACAGTCACATAAATATATCTGCAGTCCTGCAGTACACACTAGACGCTGCACCTTCTGGGTTTTACAACTGGATCACCAAACTAGGTCACCAAGATTAGCTTTTGATATATGATTTTGACTTACATACCCCAGGCCAAATACAGTAAATCCAAAGCTATTTTCACTAAAGTTGAGAAAACAATGTTTATTTTTGCATTTTGGGTGAAGAGACACGTGGGATCATTGTTTTGAACTTTGCAAAAGCACTTCAAATAGCTTATCTAACAAGACATAATGAACAGCATGAGTTTTGTGGGATTTACTGTGAAGTATTTTCAGTAAGACATAGTAGAGAAGAGAAGAGAAGAGAAGATGAAACAATTCCAACAGTTACATAAAGAAAAACAGAAACATATACTCACAAACACACCCCACAAAAACAGAAAAATGTACAATTTTCAAAAACTAAGAACAAGCAAATCATTGTTCACTGTACACAAGACATTGAAATGAAAATATCAAAATCTGCCATCATTTTATAATGAGTCAATTCTATCTTGATATGTGCAGACACCACACCTTGAAGATAAGGTCAACATCTGTAGACCCTGTTCCTTTCATTTTGTTTCTCCTGGTTAGCCAGATTCCCATTTTTGCCTGACTTATGAGAAAGTTGGAAAGACAAATCTGCTTCCTCTGTGCTGATCTGTATTTGGGACCACAAATGAACATTGTATTGTCCGGCACCTGTCCATATCCAGCCAATCACTCTTCCAGCAATTTAAAGAGGGAAACTAGGACATTCAACCCACAAATGTTGCAGGTTCTTCTTAGATTGAAAAAAAAAAACCACACAGTTACCCTCTACTCTTTGATCTGTATGTGTTAAATGTCTGTCTGCGGCCACTGCCCCATACACCACCCTTCACTGGAGAGCCACGCTACGTTTCATTGGATCGGTTTGTACATAGACCTCCAGCTGTCTCTAGGATAAGAACCTCTTACACTTCAAAAACTCAAAATCTAACCAAGTATATTTGTCTTATTTCTAGTCGAAATATCTCATTACACTTAAAATAAGACACATTCAGCTACAGAGTAACATTTCAGTGAGATTTAGGAACTCGTTTTTAGACAGTACATCTTGAAACTGGAGAATTTTCACTTGTTCCACTGGCATTTTTCACTTATTTCAAGCAAAAATATATTGTATTAAGTGAGAAAACTGAATGAGAAGCCACTTCCAATACAAAGACACCCTTTGCGTATCACCCTGTCAATATCTTTTCTTCAACCAAAATCTTTTCTGTTTACTGAGTTGCTTATACCCTACCATCCTAATTATTTTCAATACTGAGTTTATGAACATCAGACACGGTGATCCACGTTGATGGCACAAATAAAGGTGAACTGATGCTCATTTCAACCAACAGGTGAACTAACTGTTCCTCATGGAGAAAGACAACCACAGCCTTGTTCATCCAAGAGCCGTAAGTAATGTTCTTGTGCTCTACCGGTTCACCAGCAACCTGCTCCACAGTATACTGCTGGGGAGCCACAACACTGGCCCCTTTTATAACTGACAGAAGAGGTGAGCCCTTATTAGGGAACAGCCAGTTAACTTAACCTTGTTCACTCTACATCAAACAATGAAAAAAAAAAAAACGTATCTTTCCTGTTAAACAACCAAAGGGCGTGAAGAAAATGTATCTGAAATGTCAGTCTAAACTTCCAAAATCCATTTAGCAGCTCCACCCTCTCACCAACCACCTTCACACTCAGTCAGTCACACTCCCAGCATGCAGTGCAAGGAGAGGAGAAGAGAGAAGACTTTCAGATTCTCACCTGCTGGCTCTGACAGTCCAAGAGAAGGACAGTAACGTCCAGATGCACAAGGCATGCAGCCAGCTGAGCTGTCTATATGCTCTCTTGGGTTAAAGGAGCCTATGGGGCAAGGGTGTTGGTTGGGCAGAGCTGTACCTGGAGGACAGTAATGTCCCTTAGGGCAGGGCCTCAGCAAGGACACATTAGCTGCACCCAATCTTGAATCACAGTAGTAACCTTAAAAGAGAGATTTTTTTAAATTAACAATATCAATGTGGGAAAAGGGTAAAAAAAATTACACATTTATATTGGTGGCATTAGGGAAAGTCAACAATCTTGCAAGGATTAAAAAAAAAAAAGCAATCAACTTCAATAAACACTTCTTCAACCACTTATGAAAAGGCTAAATAACAGTGTTGAAAAAGTCAAAGGATTTAGGTGTCCTACCTGCCCCACAGATGGCACAGGATGCCTGTTTGTCTCTATCCTGATAGGTTCCTGATGGGCACGGCTCTGGGGATGAACTACCCTCTAAGCAGAAGTGACCAGGAGGACATGGCAGAGCCATAGCCACAGTCTGACCAGGAGGACACCAGTATCCTATGGAGTTTTACAGAAATACAGTAGTGTAAAAAGACAGGACACAGGTGTTCATCGAACATGTGATCAAATTTATGAACTAACCATCGCTGCAGAGTCCAGTTGGAGCCCTGAGGCCTGTTGTTCTGCAGAAGAAGCCTGATGTACAAGGCTGACAGCCCTTCACACTGGTCAGGCCTGACACTGGGGAAAAAGTACCAGCAGGACAAAACTCTGGCTCCCCAGACCCCTCAACTGCAGAGAAAAATAAATGTAGTTTAGGCCACCATTCATTCCTTCTATTCATTCATCCTTTCTGAGTTCCAGTGCCTACACAGGGTTGAGGGGTGTTGGAAATTATAGCCATCCACCACGCAGAATGTATAAGGGAACACTCTACACAGGTCAACAAAAAAACAGAAACATGCTGAGTCATACGTAAACCTGTGGGTAATTCAGGGTGTCCAATCCACCTGACTCATAGTTATAGCTACTTTGGCATCTCCAGTGTACTTAATATGCATGCCAAGGAAGAATGCAGACATAGTGCCATTTTAGAAACTTGGCATTTCAGCCATAGAAACAATTCAAAACTGTTTCTAACACATATCGAGTGTATACTGGGTGTTGGCAAATGTACGTAAACATAGTTTTCCCCATTAAACTTGTGTCTACAGTGTTAACATTGCTGTTGACTCCGTGTATCGTACTTTCCTTTTCACCAAGCCTTTTACTTTGCACTTTGGCTTAAAAAGTTGGCAAGATGTCGATACAATCCTTCCAAGGAAGTAAAGCTGGGCTTACCACAGTATGTCCCAGGTGGACAGATGTTGCCTGTTTCTCCATCTGTTGGTCTGGCCTCAGTGGCTCCTCCTACACAATAATACCCAGGAGAGCAGGGGCCCATTGGCAGAGCTAAACCTTTTGAGCAAAATGACTAAATTGGTTATTTTGATTGTGCACAGCCAAAAAAATATTATCTATAAGTTGGCTAGAGATTGGCATCCCCTCAAGTGGAACAACAAGAATATTTCAGAAACCTCCTGGAACTGAACTGTCCAATTTACTTATTTACTTTTTTAAATACATTATACAGCAATGAAATCACATGCCACAGATTTGTCATAACTGTAACATCGATATACATAGAGGCAGAACACACAACACACAATCTATAGCTGCATAGGCCAAATGGAGAGCCAAACCCATTCTGCACATTGTGTTTATGTGCTGAAAGAAAAATGATTTCCTTGCTACTAAAATTGATCCTTAAGTATGATTTCACTGATTCATCTACACGAGGCATTTTGTAGAAGGTATAGCAGCAACTTTCAACTTCATTCTCAAAGTATTATTTTGATGATATTATTTTATATAATATACATATAATTTTATTTCTTTTTCACAAATTTAGCTGAGAACCTATATGTAACAATATGCCTATTATAGCCTAGAAAACAGTGTGTTTGTGCACCTGAGACATTACAGAAGGTTCCGGGTGGGCAAGGTAGGGGCTCTGAGCTGCCTAAGGGGCAATAAAATCCTGCCTGGCAGCGCCCCCCTGTGGATGTAGCTGGACAAAGACAGTTGGCATTTGTATAATTGTCAAGGTCAAAGGGCTGGGAGTTCCACGCTGCAGAGACACAGAACCAACCTGAGAGGAACAAACAGCAAGAAACAAAGCAAGATATCACAAACTCTGTGTGATATAGAAAAGATCCTGCAGCTGACACGTCTAAGCATTAGTGAAACATGATTTCTCAACATATAAAGATATATATATATATATATATATATATATGTATGTATGTATACTCAACAGATGGCGATACAGAGCAAGGTGGCAGAGATGAGACATTGTTAAGAAAAGTCTTAATAAACCAGTTACTCAGGCTTCCACATCAGTCTATCACGTGTGCATTATGTGTCTGATGTGTTGAAGTTCATTTGCATCTTTGCACATAAATAAATAATACACAGAGAATTATTTAAAAGACGTTGTTGTTGCTGAAGTGTGACTGGTGTTGAGCTGTGATGTTTCGTGTTTCATGTGCACGCTTTGTTCCCTACTCTAAAATCTTCCAGACTGTTTTGCTGGGCCTCGGAGACACGTACGCTGGCACAGAGGACAAAGTCCTGACACTGAGAAACTAGGCTGCAAGCTGTGATTGTATCTTTGGAACAAATGAACAAAGACAATGTTACTGACCAGCTTTGCATTTTCCAGACACTTTGGTCAGCCTTTCCTTCTCACAGTAGTGTCCTGGAGGACAAGGCAGGCAGCTGTCCAGACTCTGCGTCATGGGCTCTGGGTTGTAGTATCCACGTGGACAGGGAAACTGGGTGGCATGCTTAGTTCCTACACATGTAATGCAATTAGATATAAACAAGTGTGCAACTTCTTTTCTATTATTAAAGCTGGGGACAATAGCTTACTGAAGCTGAAACCAGCTTTCAGTTCAATACGAAGCTCACACTCTGCTTCTTTTCAGACTAAGCTGAACTTTTACTAATCATTCATTCTAATAAAGAATCATAACCATGACCACAGTTTTGGGGTGATTGTACCATCAGGGCAGTAGAATCCAGGTGGACAGGGAAACTTGGAAAAATTGGCGGTCCTTTCTGGACAGTAGTACCCAGCAGGGCAGCGGGAACACACTGACTGGCCTGTGAGGTTGTTGTATGTTCCAGCAGGGCAGGGCAATGGGCTAGCACTACCCTCAGGGCAGTAATGAGCAGTTGGGCAAAGCCCTCCTTTTGCGCCTGGAGAAGAAAAACCAATTAGATGTGGAAATGTACTGAAATTAATGTGATAAATCTCGTGATAACGCATGATTAATTCAGTAATCGCTCATTCAACAAAACACCCTCACACATTCTAGTTTCCTGTATTTATCAGCATCTGTTTCTCTTCTCTCTAAAGCCTATTCATAACATTTATATTCACACATTATACATTAGCTCTGCTTTACAGGAGTTTTAATTCATGTAAAGCATGAATTAACAACATTGATTAATTATAGCTGTGCTGACATGGAATTGCATAAGCTGAATCAAGAAAACCTGCGCTTGTTGTGTCTCCCCCTGGACAGTAGAATCCAGTCTGACATGGACCAGATGGACGAGTAAGACCTGCAGTGCCACAGAAGTGACCCGCTGGACATGGACTACAGCCAGAGGTGTCCACCAGATGAAGACTGCAACCATACAAATGTAAACACAAATGCGCATAAACATTTACAGGTCCATGGTATAATAGTGTGTGTAATATTTTGACCAACACACCTAGTAGAGAAGGTCCCTGGCGGACAAGGCATAGGCAGACTGGTGCCCTCAGGACAGTAACTTCCCTTCGGGCATGCTCCTCCTACTCCTGTGCTGAAGTTGCCATCGGGGTTCTGAAAGTTCACGCCTGGAAATGTTGCACATTTTGGTCACATTTTAGCTGTGAAAGTCGGTTTAACAGCACAAAGGCACTGAACACGCTGTATAATAGATTTGGTGTACCAGCTATGCAGTAGTAACCGGCCTGACAAGGCCCAGAGGGTTCAAACAGACCCCAATCCTCACAATAGAAGCCTGTAATTGAAGCAGAGAAAAGAAAACTTCACTGCAGTGGTAATAATTAGAAGCATTTATTGAATCACGTCATAAATTACTCCTTGTTTAGGTAATTAAATGTGGTAAGTCATTCTGCCATTATCTCTTAATTATAGCAATTAGCTTTAAAAACCCCAGTTCATAAATGACAAGTTAATATATTAAAATCTAATTCAGCTAACCACTGTATCCACAGATTCCCAGTATCATTCAGGCAGTTTAAAAAAAAAAGCATGTTACAATACTCTCACCTGCTGGACAAAGGAGGCACTGCTCCACTTGACTGAGACCAAACTGAGGACTGTATGTACCAGGTGGGCAGGGTAGTATACCTTCAACGCCACCACCAAGACAATAGTGTCCCACCGGACACGGCTGGACACCTTCTCCAGATAGGCAATATGTTCCTATGGGGCAGTCATCGCACATTTCTGCCCCTTTAAACAAAAGAGAATAATTTAATAGTGAAGTAACATCTGCATTTAAAATCACAAATATGATTTATTTGTGTTTAATTATATTTTTATACCTGTTGTGTTTGAGTAAGTCCCATCAGGGCAGAGAAGAGGAGATGCTGAGCCCATTGGACAATAATATCCAAGTGGACAAATGTCACCTGTCACACCATCAGAGGGCGCTGAAACCACTGCCCCTCCAGAACAATAATATCCTATAAATCAGAAGATGCAAAGGTTTAGTGACTTCTTAAACACTGGAGAGCGTTTCATCCAACCAGTTTCTGTTTTTCTGCTTATTTTAGTGACAGACACTATGGCAATGACAGATATACACAGATCACATCAGGCACTGCTGGCACTTCATTACCTATATCACAAATTTCAGAAGGCTGGCTGAGTCCAGTACTGTTACAGTAGAGTCCTGGGGGGCAGGATAAACAAGAGGACCAGGTTTGGGCTCCCACTGTGTTACTCCAGGTTCCCACAGGACATGGGTGCTGCTGTGGGTACTTGGTTCCTTGTGGACAGATGTAGCCTGCAGGACAGACACCGCCAGACGCCACAGCAACCTGTGAGAGTGATGGGGTAATTATAAGGTGACTGAGAGCAATTAATCGGCAACAATTTTCTAAATAGTCCTTAATAATAGTAAATATCTTTGGGGTGTTTTAGTGTTGAACCAAAGAAGCAGTTTGAAGAAATTAGCTTTGGAATACAAAGAAGTTTGATCATCTGACTGTTCTAGTCAGAAGTTTAAAAGTTAAAGCTGTGGGCTGTTCGAGTTGGAAGCTGTCATTAATTTCCTACGCACTATCAGCAGCCTATCCAAAAAGCACTTGGGTTATTTATTTAACTAATGCAATTCAAACTAAACAGGCCTTTAGATTCATGCTCATATCAAATGAAATTAGCAGTCAAAGTGTGTGGAAAATGAATAGCTGCCATCAAATCAACACTTAGACCCCCGGAGAGCAGTCATTTTGGTTTTCTACCTTAGACCCCCGCGGAGTCATCATTTTGCGTTTCTACCTTTAAAAGCCGGAGAGCAGTCAGTCAAATGCTGGAGTCATTCATATGTATATTAGGTCGTTACCTAGGAATTCTGGAGGGAGGGGAGTGGGGGTGAGTGATTGAGGGGGTGGGGGAGCTGCTAAAAGCTGTGAACTTCCTTTTGTGTTTCATCTTGATGCATTCTCAATCATCCAGGGAAATAAATCTCCAAAAGTCACCAACTTGGAGTGTTTCAGTTTGCCATCTTGGGGAGAAATCAACACACATGGGTGTATGTCCTTTGTTGCTGACATTTATTGATAAAAACAGTACAAAAAACCAACCATTTGTACACATATTTACAAATAATTCAACATTGTCAGCAATCACTCACAATCCTGGCACTGCCACGGTATCTGTCGTCTGCATTTACCACATGTGTACCTGTAGCAGTGAACACATCGCACAGTGGCCTGATTTTTTTTGCATCTGTGTTTGACCTGACACGTGGCCCTTTTTCCAGGGCTCGGTGTGGAGGGTTCTGCCCGAAGCAACTGATCTTTTCTTGCCTTCTTCGCAGCTACATGAGAGTGAGCCAACTCTGTTGCAAGCGCCACCAGGAAGTCCACCCGTCTTTCCTTCGTCCCGGTGCATGCTTGATACAGCACATGTGCATTCAGTGCTGCCATGTCAATCATGTTATAAAACACGGCGACTGGCCAGCGCCGTGTTCCTTTGCGGACAGTGTACTCCCGAACCGTCTGGTCCATCACATCCACGCCACACTTTGTTTTGTTGTAAAGGGTGACAGTGTTTGGCTTTCTTTTGGTGGTGTTATCAGTCTGAACCACGCTGTGCATGCTGCTAAGAATATAGACTGTCTTCTTCCGTTTGGCCGCATACGCCGTCAGCGTGGCAGCAGAGGTTGAAAACACCTAAGAAATAAGATAAATTGTTATTTTCATAGCCCTTTTACACACAATGAAACACATAAACATAGAACCACAAAAGACCTGCAACATACCTGAGTGGTGAATTCATTGCGATCTGTCTGTCTAGTGGATTGAGGAATTTCCCTGCGAATCTTGTTGACCGTGCCGAGGATGGTGGTTTTCCGTCCAAGACCTCCTCTCCAAGGAAAGAAAATTCATCGCCCTGCCCTGAAGAATCCTCTGGTGTACGGACCTCCTCTCCAAGGAAAGAAAATGCAGAGAAGACTCACCACTCAGCAGGCCTTGGAAATGATCCTGACGGAAGTCGACCCTTGTGACTCGGATGGAGAAGACCTAGCAGTTCAGCCGGATTCGGACTCAGAGCTGTCTGATCAGTCTTCCGGTTAGTTTCATTTCATGTTATTTCCTTTTTCATTTCAAACAAGTAAGTGGATGTAGTTAGTAAGTAAGATATTTCAGACATTATTCTGATACAGAGGAGGAGATACTGGAATTATAATTAGTATCTATGCATGCATTTGTGATTTTGTTTGACCTTCCCATTTTGCTCACAATTTGAATTTGTTCACACTGCAGATGAGGAGACTGCTTCTCCACCGAAAAAGAGACCTTGTTTGGGGACTGAGACAGCGAAAGATGGCACAGTGTGGCGTGAAGAACATGTGGGGACCTGTCTCCCTTTCACCCCAATAGAAGCGTACGCTGCAGATGGAGAGCCAACGGCTAAGGCCAGGAGAAGTATCTCGAGTCGCCTTCAGAGCTTCCTGTGTTTCGTCACTCTTGACATGCTTCGTAGCATTCAAGAATGGACTATTCAACATGCACAGCAAACGGAGGATGTTCATTGGTTCATGGACCTCCCTGAACTAATGGCATTTATTGCAATTGTGATCTTGCGGGGGGTTTGCAGGCTTCCATCGGTAAATGACTGCTGGTCAGCAAACCTGGGAAACCCACAGATAATTGGAACTATGGCACGAAACCGCTTCCAAAACATCATGCAACACCTACGCTTTGATGACAAGTCCACCCGCTGTGATCGAGTAAAGACTGACAAGTTTGCTGTAATTTCCAGTGTGTGGGGATCATTTGTCACCAACTGCATCACGTGCTACAACCCTGGTCTACATATCACCATTGATGAACAGCTTTTCCCATCAAAGACTCGGTGCTGTTTCCTGCAGTATATTGCAAGTAAACCGGACAAGTTTGGGATCAAGTTTTGGGTGGCTTGCGACCTAAAATCCAAGTACATTTGCAATGTCTTCCCATATCTTGGGAAGACATTGCAGGACCCCAGTCGTCCCACTGGGGAGAGACTTTCTGAAAATGTAGTAATGAGGCTGATGGAACCATTCCTAGACAAGGGCAGAAATGTTACCACGGACAATTTTTTCACATCGCTTTCACTTGCGCAAAAACTTCTTGGACGGAAAACCACCATCCTCGGCACAGTCAACAAGATTCGCAGGGAAATTCCTCAATCCACTAGACAGACAGATCGCAATGAATTCACCACTCAGGTATGTTGCAGGTCTTTTGTGGTTCTATGTTTATGTGTTTCATTGTGTGTAAAAGGGCTATGAAAATAACAATTTATCTTATTTCTTAGGTGTTTTCAACCTCTGCTGCCACGCTGACGGCGTATGCGGCCAAACGGAAGAAGACAGTCTATATTCTTAGCAGCATGCACAGCGTGGTTCAGACTGATAACACCACCAAAAGAAAGCCAAACACTGTCACCCTTTACAACAAAACAAAGTGTGGCGTGGATGTGATGGACCAGACGGTTCGGGAGTACACTGTCCGCAAAGGAACACGGCGCTGGCCAGTCGCCGTGTTTTATAACATGATTGACATGGCAGCACTGAATGCACATGTGCTGTATCAAGCATGCACCGGGACGAAGGAAAGACGGGTGGACTTCCTGGTGGCGCTTGCAACAGAGTTGGCTCACTCTCATGTAGCTGCGAAGAAGGCAAGAAAAGATCAGTTGCTTCGGGCAGAACCCTCCACACCGAGCCCTGGAAAAAGGGCCACGTGTCAGGTCAAACACAGATGCAAAAAAAATCAGGCCACTGTGCGATGTGTTCACTGCTACAGGTACACATGTGGTAAATGCAGACGACAGATACCGTGGCAGTGCCAGGATTGTGAGTGATTGCTGACAATGTTGAATTATTTGTAAATATGTGTACAAATGGTTGGTTTTTTGTACTGTTTTTATCAATAAATGTCAGCAACAAAGGACATACACCCATGTGTGTTGATTTCTCCCCAAGATGGCAAACTGAAACACTCCAAGTTGGTGACTTTTGGAGATTTATTTCCCTGGATGATTGAGAATGCATCAAGATGAAACACAAAAGGAAGTTCACAGCTTTTAGCAGCTCCCCCACCCCCTCAATCACTCACCCCCACTCCCCTCCCTCCAGAATTCCTAGGTAACGACCTAATATACATATGAATGACTAGCCAATTTAGCTTCCACTTCCACCATTTGACTGCTCTCGGGTTTTATAGGTAGAAAGGTAGAAGCCTGGGGATGCTAGTGTCAACTGCACGACACTAAAGCAGACACGTTCAACTTAAAAACCAGGACATTTCCACCTCTTTAATTGCCTTCAGTTTTTCCTTTTCTGTGCTCCTTCCCCCGCTCATATACTGCACCATGCTGACAAATTGCTTCACTTGAGCAAAAGTGAATTATAAGCATAACTCAACAACAAGCCCGTAGAAGAAGAAAAAAGTCAAATATTTCGCCATTTGAAACTCTTCGGAAATCGATATGGTAAATATAAAGACATTTGAGACCAGTGTCTGAAAAGACCGTAAACCAATAAAAGCATGACAATAAATATATGATATAATATTTCAGTACCTGTAAAATAAGGAAACTGTAATTCTTAATGAGTCTGCAAATACAGCTACTGTCCCAAAAACAAATAACTCATTCTGAGATGAGCTACTACTTAAAATGCCTTTATAGAATTACAGTTTTCTGTTAATCTCCAACAAAAAAAATCATCTGATCCTTTTCAAATAAGATAATATTACCACATAGTAAATAAAGTTATTATTCATTAAATCTTACTGGTGAGGCAGTGGAAGCTCCAGAGGTGCAGTAGTGTCCTGGGTCACAGAGACCCTGAGGTTCAGAAAGACCACTTCTGCTACAGAACAAGCCTGCGTCACATGGCCGGCAATGCTGCACAGCATCACCACCAGGCTGGTCAGAGTAAGAGCCCTGAATAATAATCACATGGAATCATTTTAATAGGGTGGGATTTATGGGAGGAAATTCAAAATCATGAAGACAGAGTGATGAAGTAAAACGTGCAGCGAACACTGACACTCTACAATGACACATCCACAATTTCACACCACATGAGAACATAAAGGTACTCACTGAAGGACATGGGTGAGCAACAGTGGATCTTAGAGGACAGTAGTGTCCTGTGGGACACAGAGGTGGCTGGGACAAGCCTGTGTGGTTACACAATCTGCCTCCCTGACACTCCAAACATGACTGTGCACCTCGACGCTGCCAAGCACAGACAAAAGAAATAACCCTTAATATACCATTAGCCTATCATCCAATCATAAAGAAATACAGGCTCAGTGTAGCAGCACTTGGCATGTAGTATATCCTACCGGCTGAAAATAACCAAGAGGACATGGCTCTGCCCTGGCTGCCCCTTTTGAAGTGTAATGCCCTTCCTCTGCTTCATTCTGAACAGGTGACGCTGAGCCACCAGTGCAGTAGAAACCAGGAAAACAAGGGGCTGATGGTGACGTGTTGTTAGAACCTGCACAATAAAAACTGACAGGGAGAGAAACACACTGACTCATGGAGTAGAGGTTTCAGCTGTACATAGTCCTCCAAAACAAATCGATAGGATTACCCTGGCGGACAGCTAGTACACTCCTCAGGTCTGCTGAGGCCAGTGCTGTTGCTGAAAGTGCCAGAAGGACAGGGGAGAGGAGAGGGCGAGGCTAAAGGACAGTAACTTCCTGCCGGACACAGACCTCCAGTTGGTCCATCGACAGGAGTCTGGCAATAAGAGTGAAGAGAGGCCAAAAACTTACTGCCGCGTAATGAAATCCTACAACATAAAGTTGTTATGTGTTGTATTTGTATTTGTTGATCCCAACAAGTAAAGAAAATTATTGGTATACCCTGAATAAATACAGAATAAATGACTGTAATAACATTAGCATACAGCAGACTTGGCTCCCTCTCTGCAGTAAAAACGATCTCTGCAGCTTCCAGAGGGCTCTGAAAGTCCCACTCCAGTGCAATACTGGCCTCCGCCACAAGGGGTGCATTCAGACCTATCACTAAGAGCAGAGCGAGAACTGTAGGTTCCTTCAGGACAAGGTTCAGGAACAGAAGTGCCGTCTGGACAGTAAAACCCCTGAACGGAGGCACAGAAGGGGAAAAGGAGCCATTTGTGCCTCTGGTGTATTTTACATAAACAGATGCAAGCACACTTAAAAACTGTCTCACCCATACAGCAAAACAGTTTTTTAAAAGTCTTATTCTTACTTGTGGACATACTGAAGGAGTGTGAGTTCCTGGGCTGCTACAGTAATACCTGGATGGACACAAAATACATGCCTCTCCACTTTGACCGAGTGTGTTGTTTCTGTATTTGCCAGCTTGGCAGGGGTATGTGAAGGGGTAACCGGTCCCAGCGGGGCAATAGTGGCCATCGGGACACTCCTCTGTCTTAATATAGGACAACATAATAGTCATAATAGGGAAAAAGAAAAAAAAGAAAAAAGAAAAAAAAGGACAACATAATAGTGGTTATGGTACTTGCTTTGAACATGCAGTCTTCATCTAAAATCACTATTAGGTAGAAACTTGTGAACAGTATTAACAAACTGACTATAATTGGTAATGGTAATGCTGTCTTTCTGATCATAAAAAAATCTATGGTCTTACAGGCCTGGTAATAGGCTGCTCCTTAGGTTGTTGGGAGTAACAATACTTCCCCTCAGGACACTGGATACACTCACTGGCATCACGCAAGCCAGGAAATTCACTGTAGGTGCCATTGGGGCAAGGAATGGGATTGGGATCCTGTGAGTAAAGACTAAATGTAGTTTAAGAGGTCAAATGTGTCCAAATATGAAAACATAAGTACATAACTTTAATTTTTTTTTAAGTCTCTCCTGAATTTATCAGTCTGTGACTCACAATGCCTCCTCCGGGGCAGAAGAAACCTCGAGGACAGAGGGTGGCTGATCGCTGGGGGTCTCTGGCCAAACCCTGAGAGCAGAGAAAACCTGGAGGGCACACCATGACACTTAGCATGGCTTCCTCACTAGTGGTCTCATTACTGCAGAAGTGGCCCTGCAGGCATGGAGAACACTCTGCAGATCCCTCATCCTACACACAAGAGAACGTGAAGAAAGAAAGCTGAAGTTAAAGATATCAACCAGTATGGGGGAGGGATACAGCAAAATAGACGTTGAAAATGCAAAGGAGAGGGGGATCTAATTTGGAAGATGCTGGAAAAACACTGACACTGCTTCAATATTGCGAGCAAAATATTGATTTATGAAAGAAATTGACTTCAAAAACTCCTCTACCTGACATTTACTGATATACGTTACTAAGTGAGCAATGCAAGACGATATCATGTGGGTGGGAAATCTAAAAATAGGACAATCAAAACAGCTACTGAAGGATGAGAATACAAAGGCTTTAGTTTCCAGAGGTTCTGTCAGGGGTCCAGTCACATTGGATGTTTTATAGTTAAGATCTTACAGAGTAGCTGCCAGCTCCACACACTCTGGGGCTGACAGTGGCTGAGTGGGGACAAAAATAGCCAGCAGGGCAAGAAGAGCAGTCCTCGAGCCTCCGACCTCCTTTCAGACGGCGAAATGTAGAGCTGGAGATGCAGGGCAATACACTAAATCACACTCATTAAACCAGCTTAATGCTAACAAAAATCCATATCGTCATCATTCTCACATTTTTCTTTATGACTGACACACAATCACTGCTTACGGTGGGCAAGGTGAAGGTTTGGAGGTGCCCTGCTGACAGAACGAGCCCTCGGGACATATCAAGCAGTCATCTCTGCGTCTGTTACCCATTTGGATGCTGTAGGTGCCCTCAGGGCAAGGAAACTGCGTGCCATATGCAGTCCCTGGTGATGCAATATCGACATGATTATATCAACACGAATGACTCATGAATACAGCTCGGGTAGAGAAAACAAATCTCATTCTACGAAATTAATTTCACACGGAAACCTGTATTTATCTCTAAGAGCATGCAATGCTCATAAAGGATAAAGAATGTTAGCTTTTTTAACACACACACACACATATATACATATATAACATATTCATGTTTACCTTCAGGACAGTAGTGTCCAGAGCTGCATCGACCTGATGGCGCTCCTGAACCAGCCAAACAGTACCAGCCATGTGGACATGGCTGGCACTCACTTTCAGCCTCCAATCCACTGTGACCGCTCCATGTACCCACAGGACATTTGTACTGGGTGGGGAACATAGTTCCAGCAGGACAATAATGTCCAGGAAAGCAGAGAAGTGGGGGTCTCTGGATATCTCCAGTTCCTGACAAATAAGAATTAACACAGACAAGTAGATTAAGGTGACACTAATATATGACAACGTTATTAAACAAATATCAACATGTGACAAAACTTGCATTTTCTTTTGCATCGTCTTCTTTTTTCTTTTTTTTAATAATGACTTTTGTGGATTTTAGTTGTTTAAATGCGACATCTTTTAAAAAGAAGCAGTGATGATCAGTTCTTAGTTAAAACATTTACTGTAATGTGAATGTCATTTATTCTGGCTGATTAGCAAACTATAACAGTTGTGTAGTCGTAATCATAATGCATTTGAAGTCTAGAAAAACAGAAACCAAATATAATGTCTCATATCACAAATATATACACTCAGTTCACACAGTATAGTAATACAGTTGTATACATAATTGAGCTTTGTATGAAAACCTGACCTGAATTCATATCTTCAGATACTATGAAATATCAAAGAGTACTTTTAAAGGTTATCTGAACATCTATATGAAATGTCACCTCGAAGACAGGCATATCGTGCTGGACACTGCTGACACTGTGAGCGGTCAGTTAGGTCAGTGCGATTGCTCAGTGTCCCCGGTGGGCACGCATTGGATGGCGCGTTTGGTTTTGAAGACCCAGGAGGACACACAAACCTGTCAAGATACGGACAAATTGATCAAAGTCATAGAGTAACAATGTCAAGGTGGGTTGAAAAGGAGCAACATAAAAATCAATGTCTCAGTGGCTAAATGCAAAAGTTACAGGGCTCCCTTATGTCAGATTTACAGTACTCTAAACATAAGAATACAATAGCACTAAAGCATGCTTGATTAAAAAAAGAATAAAACAACAACATTTTTTTAATCTTGAGATTGCAACTTACCCTTGCATGCAGTCTACATCAGGGGCTCTCAGGGCTACCTGTGTGCAGGCCTTTCCTGCATAGCACTCTCTGCAATCAGCCTCCTCATCCTGACCCTCTAAAGGGTTGAAGGAGCCCGGTGGACAGGGCACTGGGTCACTTGTCCCCACAGGACAGTAGAAGGCAGCAGGGCATTTGAGACAGTCTTTCACACCTGGGGGGGAAATCCTACTGTCATGGCAAAGATACTACAGGATTAAGGCAAACAGTAAATCTGCTCCATAAATTCCTATGCTGTACTCACTGCTTGTGCACATAGTTAGGTTTCTCTTTACAGTCACCCATCATTTTTCTATACTGGGCTCACTGCTACAGCTTGCCATCGGCAGTTGTTTTTATATTGCTAAATTAGATGTTTTTCTATTTGCCCTCTCAGTGTCCATCTGTTGCAATAAACAACACCTATATTTTTATATAATCACTGGGATTTGCTGTGATAGAGCGCTATAATATCATATTAGGCTGGGGCTTTTGTGAAGGAGTATAAATTCATTTCAAAAGAAAATATTTAGTTTGACTTACTAAATATAAAACAGAGCTTTGTGTCTACTATAGTGTATATATAAATCAGTAATAATAATAATAATACTTATAATTAGTATTAATAATAATAATAGCATACTTAAACTCACTTATCGCCCCTTGATGAGGGGTGAAGGTGCCTGGAGGACATATAACTTCTTCCAAAGTACCAGCAGGGCAGTATCTACCCCGAGCACAGGGCAAACCAGGACTTGATGACCCTGTTTACAGATACGCACACACACTCTAAAATCTATATTTCATCTTATTTCTTCAACTATGAAAATAGTTACTTTCTGGGACACATCTTAATATTTTTGTCAAGTGAAGTCAGTTTGTTAATGCTGAGACTTACCTGCAGGACAGAAGCGTCCTTCCCTACATCTCTTGCATCCTGCCCTACTTGTCTGACCCAGTTGTTCCCCCGCTGTGCCAGTGGGGCAAGGTGACCCCTGCGGGGTGGCAGTGCCCTCTTCACAGTAATAGCCTTGTGGGCACAGGAACTGGGAGGTGGGTCTCTGTGAGGTACCTTCCAGACAGTAAAACCCTAGAGAAAAAGTATTTTTTATACAATGCTATGTATAACACTCTTCATAGAAGAACATTTTAAGAGGATATTATACAGTCATACAGTCCAGATAAACTATTACATTTGCTTTCCAAGGGTTAGGTATGTTATAGATATGATGAGACATACTCTTCTGCACATATATAGTTTTTGCACATGGACAAACAATTTTACCACTTGTCCAGATGCTTTGCCACCATTCCTTTACCTGCAGGACAGATTGTGCAGTCTCTCAGTCTCTGCAGGCCTTCTTTAGGGCCGTAAGTACCTGCAGGACAGGGTATAGCTACCCCTCCCACACAGTAATGACCTGCGGGGGTAAAACACAGGTACATTTGACATTTCTTTGGTAAGTAAAGGAAATTATAAGATGAATGATAACATGCAGCACTTAACACCAACCTAATGGACAGACCATACAACCAAACTCTTCTGTTACATCTTTGTATGTTCCTGGTCGACAGGTGATGGACTGACTGGCTCTGTGGACTGGCTGGCTCCAGCGGGGGGTTATAGCTCCACCACACAGTATGGATGTGTTATTACAGCTGCTGCAGTAACCCTGTCCAGGTGTAGAAGACCAACCAGGAGGACAGGGAAGTGGCTGAGACATTCCACTATCTGGACAGTAACTTCCTAAGAAACAAAGAAAAAAAGTGTTTTTTACATTTTTATGAGAACTTTTTAGTTGTAAATAAAGCTATTTATATCAAACTTCTTTAAATGTTTGGGAGCAGAAGATTTGTTTTGTTTGTCTTTTATACCTGCTGGACACTGCAGACACTGGATCGTACACATAGTAGAATAAAAGCCCAGAGGACAGTCGTTACACACGGTGTGATCTGGATTGGGCTCCTTGCCAGGTCCACACTATAAGACATGTTGACAAAAGAGAAGAAAAAAAAAGAATGCCTCAAATGCACAGAATGTTGGAGGATTTAACTTCTTATCCACTATTATTAGGTCTGACCCTATAAGGGAAACCCGAGGTGCAGACAGAATCCACAGGACAGCTCAGACACTGCAGGACCCCCTCTGGCGAATGCTGTCCTGGGGGGCATAAATAAAGAATCCCAATGGTTGGATCACATGAGAAGCCTGCAGGACACAGCTTACAATCCACTCGTTCCTCTGAACTGATGAGATCTGGAAAACAAGGCTGCGACATAAAGAAATGAGCAATAAGAGCACACATGATGACAACAAAACAGCTTTGTAACTAATTATTAATTCCTGCATCGCTCTGCAGTCACTTGTCTTCACTTTGGCTCTTCTATGGGCTCTGCTATGACAAGTCATCATACTGTAGTTGAAACATGCATTTTCTCTTAATTTGAAAACAAAGCATGAAGCCAGAAGTGTTTTTGTTGTTTTGTTTTGCATTAACATGTCTTACCTTGCAGTCAGTGATACTGCTCTTCCCTGTGTACATGTTGAATGTTCCTGCTGGGCATCTTTGCGGTGCAGACGAATTGCCAGAGCAGCTATAAAACAAAAATAATTTATAATTTGTATAATTTATTATCCATTTTATAGAAAACTCTCTTATTAGTGAAAGAATACAGATCTAACAGTTCAAAAATAGTTGATGACTCACAAATGACCAGAGGGACACTCTAAGCAAAGCTGGTTGAAGAAGTATTTTCCTCCTGGACACTGATCCACATCTGTTTCCTCACTGAGGGGGTAGTCTGCACTCCCTTCAGGCGCTACATAAATTATTGTTAGAACAATAGATAGAACATTCTCGTGTAGTCAGTGTGGTTTTGGTAGTTACTTAGTTTAATTTGTCAATATTTAAAAAGGAGTTGCTTACCTGAAGAAACTCCAGACTCCGTCCGCAGTAAAAAGATAGCAAAAGCTAAAGAGCAGCGCAGGTGTATTATTTCCCATGAACACATTATTGCTGAATCACTTAGAAGTTGGTAACAACTAAGTTAACGTTAAAGACTTAATGGAGTTAGTCTCCCAGAGTGATCGTTTAAAGACTTGAAAGTGAGAGGCCCCCAGCCACTAAAAGTGAAACGTGGATGAAATCTGATTCCCAGGTGGTTGCTTCAGCTGACAATAGTGTGCAGTAATGTTCAGTAACTATATCTGCTTCTTTCAATAATGCATGACGCGTTGAAGTTCACCTAGATGGTGTCTCTGCTGGTGGATCATTTAAATTATTTATGTTGCTCTTGTAAGTCATTAAGATGCAATAAAGAAGAAACTGTTTTTTTTAAGGTATTAAAAATGAAATTAAATCAATTCCATTGCCAAACATTAAATGTTTAATCACATAAGACCAATTATATTTTCACGAGGTAAAAATTTTAGGATAAATTATTTAATTACGGTGTAAAAGGAAATTCAAATGCAGCCTCTGTGGGTGCAGTGAGGACTAGTGGATCTGCAGACATTTTTGCGCCTGCACTTTGCAGGATGTCAGGTGCAATAAATGGAAAGTTATGAATATTTTTAAACAGCAACGTAATCTTTGGGTTACCACTTCCTGTACCCTCACTCAAGCGTTGGAACATGTGTGTGGGTACTTAAGTGTGTTTGTGCAGGTGCATGCATCACCAGCCTACAGGAGCACAACAGATCCAGTTTCATCTTTTGAGGCAGGAGAAAATTAGAAAAACAGAGAACAGCAATGAACAGCTCAATCTATCTCACTTTACTCTTTTTTTGGATGACACGAGGTAAAGTTTATATGATGTTTGTTATTGCCCTGGGCTTTAGATATTTCAAACACATTTATTTAGACAAATGCGTGCTATTTGAGGTAAAAAATTTTATTACCTTTCTTCACAGATTGTGTAAACTGTATTTACACGAAGACACCCATTGATTTAGTGACTGTGGAGTTGGGGGACTCCGTTACATTAAATTGCACTTACAATTGCTCCAGTGGATTCGTTCAAGGCTACTGGAGTAAAGCGCTCAACATCTTTGGCTGCCACATGATGTTTAGAGAAGGCAGCTTTTGCACAGTGTTTCTTTGTCTCACCAATGTGTCCGCGGGACATCTGAAAAACAACTACACTTGCTACACAGTAGATAAAGAGGATCCTCAGCTTCAACAAAAAACAGAGCGTCTCTTTTTGCTTCAGCTTCGAGGTAGATAAACTTTAGTTTATGCAAATATGTGCAGCTGCTCAATAAAGAGGTAAGCAAATTGGATTTCACTTTAACTTTTCCTTTTTTCAGCTCAGAGAAGTCTTCCAAACACAGATGCTCCAAAAAATTACAACAAAAATGGTAAGAAGCTGTGATTTGAAGAGATGCAAAATTTTTCATAGCTGTAGCTGAACATTTTTGAGCATGACTTTCATTTAATATATTGCATTCTTCATTCTTCAGCATCTTTTCCTGCCAAGCCAAATTCCCCTGGAGGTGAGATGGGACTCTGAAACAGTGGATATTATGAAAACTTTTAAAGAGAATCATTGTTACTTATTAACATCTGTATGGAGAAGGGAGAAGTAAATGTTTGCCTTTCGATCCAGTTCAGTCTAAGTTAATACTGTTGTTTCCATGTTAACAGGAGAATTTACTGGAATTAAGGTTTTGGCAACAGTTTCCGTAGCTGTAGCCCTGGTTCTTGCAGCATTGGCTGTATACTTGTGTTTTAATCGGAACAGACAGAACTGGAACGGTAAAGGTGATCACAAGATACTACACTGTGAACATACACCAGCTTTAAAAAGTTCTGAATGATAAAATATACACAACTGTGTCCGTATAACTATTTAACATTATATTGATAATATCTCATATTCCAGAGGAGCCTACTGTGTCCAAATTGGAGTGAGTACAATTTCAGAACTTCTCTTTATTTAAATCTGACTTCAATTACCTTTAAATGTTAGACTTGCAATATTCTTTATTGGGCCTTTTGCTATATGTTTTCCTTTTCAGCTTACCACAATCACCACATGTAGCCCAGCTACAGATAAAAGGTAAACAGTTTTAAATATCAAATGTAAAAGCGACAAATACGAGCTTCAATTTTTGTTCCTTCTATTATTCATACCTGTCCTATTTCTCAGGGTCAACACAAAGTGAAAGGGTGACTTTGAGGATTCCTCCACCAGGTAAGACAATCTCAACACTTTTCATTTGAATGACACCTTATCATCATCTACCCTATAGAAACAAAGACAATAACTAATGAAACAAATGCTTTCTCTGACCCAGATAATGAGAGTGATACTGAAGTTCCTTACGCTGACATTATGATCACCGTCCGTGGTGTCAGCACACCAGAACTCACTCAGGTCGGCTACCTGATAGCCGGAGACCAAAAAGAGGTGAGAGACAAAGTAGTAAACATGTTTGTTACTTGTGTTTCACTGAGCTCGAAATGTTATTTCCCATGCTCTATTACCAGCTACTTGCAGTGTGCTGCAGCTCACATACCTGTGCATGATTCTGAATTGCTAATTGCAGAATATATAAGCAATGAGATTCATTTTATATCAGAAACGTTCATGTGTTCATCTTACTTGTTCAAAAAGTTTCTTTTACTCATTTCATATGTGAGGAATGCTATAAATAAAGCTAAAGCAAAAATAGAATATTTTTTAAGGTTTTAAACAAATTGTGGCTTTTTTTTATTTACGTGTAATTGTAAGGCATGTGTGCAAAGCAATTTTTTGAGTGGTTACCTTCTTTTAAGTGGTTACCTTGTATAGATGTGCTTTGATAATTTAGAAGAAGAAAAAAACAGAAAAGCCTACAACCAGTATTTCTATTACCAGGGTTATTTTATCTAACTAAAGGTTAACTAAAAACTAAAAGTGGATGTGAAAACAAACAAACAAACTTTAATTAACTCAAAAACACAAACTTGAAAAACTAAATAACTAAAATTAAAAAAATAAAGGAAGTTTTAGTATTTGTTAGTTTGGTAAAAAAGAAAATGTTATCACAGCTTATCTGATGAGGTTTTGATTACTAAGACTTTGAATGTCTACAAGACTGAGTCAAGTTTTTTCAAAACGTTCTGTGTTTTTATTATAATACCTGTGCTGATTTCCATTAATCTTGCCCATATATACGTATATTTTAAAAAGTCTAAAACTGTAAATAAATAAATAAATAAAAGCTAGTAAAAAGTGCGAAAGTATAAAAACTCTGTTTATAGCACAAACACATTAGGGGTCTTTTTTATCCTTCTTCCCCTCCAGCGGTGGGGAGATAAACCGAGGTGTCACCTGCAGGCCTCTCGTTCAGCTGACAGACTGCATGTTCCCCAGGTCAGAGAGGTCAGCCGCAAGATGAGCACCAACTCTGAGTATGCAGTGATCACCTACGCCTGACTTCGACTGCTGCTGCAGAGGAATGTGAAGAAAAAATAGAGATATGTTTTTTATGTATATATGGTTTTGAAGGATGTATTTGTTTTCCATTTATGCTTTTTTTATTCTATTGTTCGCGTGGTGTATCTGTATTGAGGTTTATATTCAATAAAGCTGTCATTTCTTGACTTTCATGTCATTTGACCCTTCCTGATGGCCGTAGTAGCGCTAATCGTTGCTTAGAAACAACTATCAACAAAACACTCCGGGGTGAACAGTTGGTTTGGGGTTGCTGCCAGTTTTTAGGTATCCACTGTGACTAATTCATAAAAAAATTTTGTTAAGGTTTCTGGTATTCTGAAGTCAGTTAATGAGAGTCGTTTAGAGCTAGTTGTCACAGACGTTTGTGCCCCCTTAAAAAATGGCAGTGCCTTTCTCAAACACTCACCTGCGGGTCCCGCGAGGATTTGGTACCATACTAGAGGGACTGACCCGTGAAGTCCTACGAGACCAGCCTGAAGACATCCCCAAATATGCCGCGCAGTACTTCGAAGCTCTTCTAAAAGAAAGACAAGGTAACTATAACTTTCTAACTTTTAACGTGATGAAGTAACAGTATGTCCCGTTCAAAGATTTGTGTATGTTTCTTTTCTTCGCTAAATACTTGTAATAGTTTGCCTATCATATTTCCCATAAGCTCCTCGAAATTACTAGCATGTCCTTGTGACTTTGCATAATGTAAATGAAACTGAATTGACCTGAAAAGTACGGCTTTTCTGTCATTGCAGAGAGTGGCATGGACCCTGCCGAGTGGGCTGCTAAACTGGAAGATAGATTCTACAACAACCATGCGTTCAAGAGCCCTGAGGTAGTTGTATAAGTTTAGGTAATGGTCGCACCATACTTGTGCAACCTCATTCCCCAAAGAGTTGGACTGCTGTGTAAACTGTAACACGAAACAACATGCAGTGATATACAAGATACTCAATAAGAAAAAAGAAAACCAACTCTGTGTTTACCTGAAAATGGTACCAACAGATATTAAAGGCTGAAAATAACTTTAAATTTAATTAGAATTTTATATAAATGTAATATCTGCTCATGTTTAATTGGACAAAACATAAAAAAAAAAATCACCAAGAAAACTGCGGGCTAATGTTCCAAAGACTGGTTTTGAAAGCATATGTTGCCTTTAGTTGCTCGGCATATTATTTCAACAGTTGTTGTTCTTTTTTGTCATATATTGTGGTTCCAATGGGCCAGAAGTTTTTATTGGATGACAGGTTTTAACTGCAAACAGGCCAGTTTAGTTCTCTGACCTATACTGCAAATGTGTGCTGTTGTAAATACAGTGCCTTCTCATTTTTATTTATTTTTTTAGTTTGTCGCACTTAAATGTTTCCAAGAAAAGATTTCATTTATTATGAGAAAAACCTACCTGGTGTCATGACATGGTCTAAAGAAACACAAGAACAGATAAGAAATAAGGTCTGCAAGTAAAAGACAAATAAAAGTCCACCTCAAAATGGCTCAGAAAAACAAAATCAAGGCTTTGGTGTTACCTAGTCAAAGTCTGGACTTAAATTAGATTGATTCCATTTGCTATGACTAATTTCCTTCGGGATTAATAAAGTATTCTGATTCTGAAAAACAGGCTGTTCATGCTGCAAAAACCCTAGTCCTCCAATGCGAAATAAAACAAAGACAAACAAGGTTAACTTTTTACAAAATGTGGTCCTGCAATCTGTGAAGCTTGAGATCCTGCCACCAGTGTTTGATAGAGAAAAGAAATCTCATGTGACCATTAAATCTGCTCCTCTACCATCATAAACTAGTACTTGTTGGTCTTCTAAACAGGAGGAGTGCAGCCAGTCCCAGAAGAAGGAGGACATTGTGGACATCATGGACATCCCCCTGGATGATCCCGAGGCCAACAGGGCTGCTGCCAAAATTCAGGCTGGCTTTCGTGGCCACATGATTCGTAAGCAGCTGAAGCCAGAGGTCAAAGAAGGAGATAAGGTGAGCAACATTGTGTTCAACAGCAGCCAGTTGGACTGAGCTTGGGTATGAGAGATATAAGGCAGTTAATGAGTTGTTTAAGCATAAACCAATTAAACATTTTAGGGAAATTTTTCAGAGTTTAAAAAAATTAATTTGCTAAATAAAAAGTTTGATATTGTCTTTGATGCAAGAGGAAATTTTAAGGGAAAAACTCAGTTTTACAAAAGATAAAGGAGTGTTCTGAGAATTAAAGCAAAAAAAAAATTATAAGTGAAACTAATTATTTTTTCTTCCTCATTCTTCAAACTTGGATCAAGCTCATTGCACCACAGACTTAAGCACAGTCATAGTAAGGACATTTGAAGAGACATTTCCATGAATTGGACAGCCTGTTCAACAGCAAGACGGCAAAGATCCAACTTTAGTACTACTCCTACATTGCAATAGAGAGACCAATATGACCATTGCTTCTTACAGTCTTGCTGCTGTGTTTTATCGAGAGCACTTTTTGAGTCTTGGGTCTGTCTGATGAAATAATGAGGTTTAAGGACAAAAACACAATTTTTCTCTCATTTCTGGAAATATTCATGACTATTCGAGGATTAATTGCACTAATGTGCCATCTTAATAAAACATCTCTTGAGTCCTACCATTAAAGCAACTGAATAATCAGTACATGATAAGCAAACAAATTTTATGCATGGTCTTAGGCAATTTAACATAGTTTGATGTTTTAGGTATGCTCCAAAAACAGTTTTCCATTTACACAGTAGAGAAAAAAAAATCAGTTTAAATGGTATATTCGTCTTCTTCTTCTGGCTATTCTTGTTAGAGCTCACCACAGTGGATCTGTTTCCATCTCACCCCATGGTCAGCATCCTCCTTTATCACAGACCCCCGGCATGTCCTCCTTCACTACATCCATAAATCTTATCTGTGGTCTTCCTCTTTTCCTCCTGTTGGATAGCTCCATAATTAACTTCTTTTGTCCAGTACATCTTGCCTCTGTTCATGTCCTAACCACTCTAACGAGCCTTGCCTCTCTAACTTTGTCTCCAAGCTGCTTTACCTAAGTTGACCTTCTGATATACTCGATTTTATGCTCTCCTTCTGTCACAAATCATCTCTGACACTCATCCCCTCCCACTCCACCCTGCCTGCACTCTTTTCTTCTTAAACTCATATACCTTCGCTACCTCTACTCCTTGCAGCTTCACTTACACCTGTCTCCCTCGTATTCACACATATGTAATCTGTTTTGCTTTCCTTCTCTCTCACTGCCTCCTAACATGCCTTCCGCCTTTACTCTTCATTTGTCTTTGGCTAACAGTAGCACAGTTTCCACCGGCACCCTGTTGGCAAACAGCACCAGAGGCGGTCATTGTTAACCTGGGCCCCAGCTGATCCGGTATGGAAATCTCATTCTTGATGTTTGTTCGATTTGGCAAAGATTTTAAACTGGATGCCCTTTCAGCAACCATCCCCATTAATCTGGGCTTGTGACTAGAAGTACACTGGTTTGAGGTGACAGTGAGCCCAACTGCAGTTATCTAAAGCCGATGAGAAGCTCTGCAAGCACAGTTCACTCGAGTCAAAAAAAGACTGTACAGCATCTATGGTTAACTTTAGAAAATATGGTCCTGCGGTCTGTTAAGCATGAGGTTCTCCCACCAGTGTTTCACACAGCAAAACTTTCTCATATAAGCATGAAATCTGCTCCTCTACCATCATACTTTGTGGTTCTCTTCACAGGAGGAGTGCAGCCGGCCCCAGGAGGAGGACATCATGGACATCCCCTTGGATGATCCTGAGGCCAACAGAGCTGCTGCCAAAATTCAGGCTGGCTTTCGTGACCGCATGAATCGTAAGAAGCTGAAACCAGAGGGCAAAATAGAAGAGGAGAAGGTAAGTAAAATTGAAGATAGCAGCCAGGGGGCCTCAGGTCAGTGGTGTTCAACTTTGGGATAAGACATGTAAGGCGGTTAAAGAGGGCTAATCCTATCAGGTACAACAACTACACTTAGTGAAATAGGTAAGTTATAAGCAAACTGCCACTTACATTCGTCCTGTTGTATTTTACACAGAGCACTTTTGAGTTTTCCCAGTTTGCATTTGAGGTTTTATGAAGTAATGAGGTTTATGGACAAAAACACAATCTTTTTTTCTCATAAATTCAAGACTTTAAACCTCATATAAATATTCAAGACTATCTAAGGAGGCTGAAAGTTTGTAACATAAAAATAGCCATGATGTGCCATCTTAGGAAACAGTCTCTTGGGTCTTGCAGCTAAAGCAATTCAATATTCTATATAAGATAAGAAAACAACTTTTGGCATGCTCTTCAATAATTATTAGCATAGTTTGATGTTTCAAGGTGGTTCCATTTACTCCATAATGCAGGAACACAGGCCATTTTTTCCCATTTACACTCCAGGAAAATATTTCCTCTAAATGGTATACATAATTAAATACACCTTTTAGAGCCTTTTTGAGGCTAAGTGAGATTAATGAAAGACGTAGCTGACTAATTTAACCACAGGTGATTTAATCTTTCAGGGGGTTTTTCTGGTATATCTGCTTCCAGATATACTTTAAAACTGCTAGTGATAAAACATTTTCATCAGAGCTTTTTCACAGATGTTTGTAAAGGCAGATTGAGTGGCTGCTGTTTTATTTTCTACACCTGTGGAAATGGTGTTGGCTTTTGAAGTGACAAAGAGCCCCATTGCACTTACTTAATAACAAGAATAACCACAATTTGTTTGCTGTCAAAAAAAGCAAAACAAATGTGCAGCTATATGGTTAACTTCACAAAATATGGTGCTGCAATCTGTTAAGCATGAGATTCTTCCTCCAGTGTTTGATGAAGAAACTCGTTCCCATATGAGCATGAAATCTGCTCCTCTAGCATCATAAATTCATACTTGGTGGCTCTACACAGGAGGAGGGCATCCAGCCCCAGAAAGAGGAGGACATTGTGGACATAATGAACATCCCCCTGGATGACCCTGAGGCCAACAGGGCTGCTGCTAAAATTCAGGCTGGCTTTCGTGGCCACATGGATCGTAAGAAGCTGAAACCGGAGGGCAAAATAGAAGAGGAAAAGGTGAGCAACACAGGAAATGTGTTTAACAGCAGCCAAGGGGACTCAAGTCAGTGTTGTTGAACTTTAGGATAAGAGATATAAGACAGTTAAAGAGGGCTAATCCCATCAGGTGCAACTATACTTAGGGATCTAAGGTAAGTCATGGAGAAAATGGCTATTTAAGCATAAACAGTTTTATTCCTTTTTGGAAAAAACTTTCTGAGATTAAAGTAATAGATTTGAACTGAAAGGTTTGGGGTGATGTTTAAGGATTACATTTTAGGTGATTTATTGTCCCTTTCTTAAATTAAAAAAATATATATCGCCACACGGCTGCCAATCAATATACAAATCAGCACGGCATTTTTCAGAAGATATTAACAATTCTCAATTTCAGCACTCGACGTGATGTCTTTCTTCCAACTAATTATAGGGTTTAAATCATTTGCAAATCAAAGCAGATTGTTTCTGTTCAGCAGCTACTTTCAGTTCACTGTTGCAGACTTTTCTTTGTGTCTGTTTGTTTGTTTTTCAGACTAACACTTCAAAAGAAACAGCAACAGAGGTGACCGTTTCCAAGTGAGTCTCATGTGATGTGCAGTCAGGAGGCGCGAGTGGAAAGGGAGAGGAGGAACGAGAGGGAAAGGACAGAGAGGAGTGATGATGATGAAATACAGCATCGTTTTTTTGCTGCTGAAGTGATTCTGGAGTCATTTGGTTTAAGGTTTTTTTATTGTTTTTTTTGTAGGCACAGTTGTGGTTTTGTGTCGCTGTGGAAAACTAGAAAAGAAAAGTCACGTGACTGCAGTTATCCTCGCAATAAAACTGATATTTTTTTGACATGCACTATAACAGTCTCATGGAAGCTGAACGTTTTTAAAACCAGAAATAATCAGTATTTTAAAATCAATGCTGTAGTGTAAGAAGGTTTGCAATTAATTAATGTTGCTAATGCAGTATTAAGCTTACATTTAGTTCATTCTCTTTATTTAATAGCCACACATCCTATAGAAATTTGGCATTTTCAGGGGATGTTATCAAGAAAAGGGAAAATACATTGTGGAACAAAAGCTTAGAATACCAGAAACTCATCAGCTTAGTAATGGAATCACTGTTAGATTTGCAGTGCCAAGGTTGAGGAGAAAGGGAAGAACTCATCAAAAAAAGACCACCAGCTGCAGGAAGATAAGCATAATTTCCAGATGAGTTTTACAGAGGCATCATTACATGTTCTCTTTTGAAAAGCATTGTTTTGCTCTGTCATTTCATGAGCATTTTAATTACATAAGTTCTATTTTTACTTTTTAGAGAAAAATCATTTGAGTCCCGAATTGAAGACAAATCAAGTCGTTCAGATGAAATCTCGCACCCTAATGTCTCAAAAAAGACTGAAAACACAGACAATGAAGAGTCAGTCTACAGGTTCCGAACAGCAGCTGCACAGTCAGAGGAACCGAGTGGCACAGACAACCAAAGCGATCCAGCAGTAACTGTATTTGATCAAGTTGACAGGGCGGCTAATAAAACTGTTCCAGACCAAAATATACCTCACTTTGAGTTAGAGCCCACTGACTTGTCATCATTCAGAGGGCTGTCAAATGTGGATGTGTGTGCTCTGGAGTTAATAGCATCAGAAGATGAGGAAGTTAACAAACAAGGACCAGCAGTTGCACACGAGGAGCTTGTCGATTCAGGAGAAGAGGAAAATACTGAAGTTGTAGAGCCAGTGGAAGTCATTCAGTATTCTGGCCTAGCTGATGTGGATGTGTGCGCTGCAGAGCTTGAAGGAACAGAGGGAACAATGAAAGGAGCAACTGCTGAGAATGTTACACGTGTTAGTGAAGAAAATCTGAAACACCAGCCGGAGGACATTCTTGTAAAATCATCAGTGGCTCAAGCTGAAATCACTGAGAACAACCGAGAACAAGCAGAGGATCAGCCAGACAAAGGAAACGAGGAAAGAACAGAGACTGAAGCTTATTCTGGGGAGACTCATGAAAGTGTAGCTCATAGCAGGGGTAGCTTAGATGGTAATGTTATTCCAAAGGAGGATTCTTTGGTTGAAATTAGCTTTGAAGATGTTCCAGAAGCTCAGCAGATTAGTAAGGCTGCGGAGAAACAGCCAGAGGAACAGAGTTCAACAAATGCCTTACAGATGGATGTATTAGAAATGCGAGAGAAGGAAGAGTCAGAGGACACTACTGCAATTCCAACTGGCCACTGTGTTGCTGATACACAAGGCAGCCATAAACATGAAGCTGAAAAGGGAGTTAACAGGGCCAAATGGACAGATGACCTCAATTTAAGTGATGATGATGAAAAGGAAAAAGGTGAGGACACCAGCTCATTAAATCAGCATAGCACAGAGGCAGAAAAAGAGAACCAAGAGTATGAAACCAATCCTGCAATTGAAAATAATGAGCAGCTAAGTGAGGCCATATTTCTCAAGAGTGAAGATTCAGAAAAAGAGACAGGCTCAGATGACCCTGATTTCAAAGAAGGCCACATGACAGATGTGGTTGGAGGAGATATCGAAGAAACTCACAAGAAGGTTTACAGCAAGACAAGGGATCAGGAAATTAATGATGGTGGGGCGGAAAATAATTCATCACAAGCAACCCAGTCAAATACATCAATGGCTAGAATGGGGGCAGAGAGAGAAGTCTTTGAGGAGAGAGCGCAACATCCACCGGAGAACGAGGAGAGTCGGATAACACTTGTATGGTCGCAGCCAGAGGACACAGTGGAGGAAAAAGAGGTCACATCAAAGGAAGGAGAGGAACTTGGAGAGGGGATGACTGACTCTGAAATACAAGAGAAAAGTGCCATGATGCATGAGGAGGAGAAAATCACGCTCCCTCACAGTGCAGATTGGGCTGCTGATGTCCACCAAGGAGAAGAAAGGCTACCTGAGGACACCACAGTGCAAGAGAGTACCGACAAGGTAATCTTGATTCTTTTTAACACTGGGTGTTCACTCCTCCCTTTATCGTTAAAATGTGAAAGCTACTTTGCATCTTAAAGGTATTAATTAATAATTGTACACAGTAAAGACATGACCCTATTAAAAAATTAGCAATAAACTGAGTTTAACACGCGCCCTGGCAGCTAACTTCATGGCCTCCACTTTCTGTTAGCCAGCTGAGGATGACACAATGTTTGACACAGAGATGGCTTTAGCTAGGCTACAGTTTGTTCTGTTTCCATTCCTGTCTCAGGTAGCCTATATAAATAACCTCTGTGAGGACAAGCCTGATCAACAGAGGCCTTCATTTTCTTCTCCCTCGGTGGATCTGGGGGTGGGTGATTGAAAATACCTTCGAAATAGTTCCTTTTCTGGATGACTTATGGTAGTTTGCACTTATACTTTGAATGTCATTATCTCAGCTGAAATCTACAGGAATTTCACATTCAAAGTTAAGCGCAATCAGTCTTTTTTTCACATTTGGGCACGCGGAAGAGGCCGTCGGAGGCCTTCACTCCTGCCGCACTCCTCCTGGGAGCCTCCACTGCCTCCACAGATTGAAGCTTGATTCTCTAATCTGTCATCATAAAAGACCAACTAAACAATTTGTCTTGTGAATTAAGCCTGTAATTTCTTTTATTGCTGTCACAGTTAGCCCCGTCTGATTTGTCTGGACCAACAGGACTCCAAACACACACGCGCGCACACACACACGCACACAAAGTAGGAGTGTAGGAAGGGGTACTGACTATGTTACTATGGTAACCCCTCACCATCCTGCTCTCTTCATGTCGTCATGGAATTAATAGGAGATGGTGATGCTGATAGTTGCTAGGCACCCTCTGTATCAGTAATCTACCTTTTAATAACAGTTTTAACCAAGTGATTAAACATCAGTTTCTGTATTTGCCTACCTAGCGATGGATTTGACTTTAGCTGAAACACAGCAAAACTGTGGAGTGTATAAATGTAAATCCAGCTGCTCAAGCAGTAACCTAGCAGCTCTCCCCTGTAATGTTGGACTGTTATGCTTTTAACTGTCTATTTACAACTGCCCACAACGAAATTCCTATACATTAATCATCTCAATACTGTGTTAGATGCACTCATGAAAGCAGGATCGACTTCTTAATTCATTCCAGTGAGTATAAATATAAATACCCAGTTTGAGAAAGTTAGCTGATCGATAAAGCAGGTCAGCCCAGTGAAATTAGGCGTTTGCATAACTTAGCATATTGTCTGAATGTGAATGGCAAGCAAACCAGCAGGAGTGAGTTAATGTCAGAGATATAACTCAGATAAATGGATGTTTTCTGTTTCTCCCTCTCTCTCCGTCTTGTCTCTGAGGCTGGCAGAGGAGTGTGGGCGGCTATACCAGCTGGGATCAGAGGGATGGAGAGGGCTGTTAGCTCACTCTGCCTCTAATAAATTTATAACACCTCCTAGTGTAAAATAGCCCAAGATGCTTACACAGTTTTATTTTCACACTATTTGTAGAATTTTCAAAGTCAGCATTTATTGTTTTATGGCCATCTGGTTTACATAGTAATTCCAAGTTTGTCACTTGTTTTTATTTGGGGAGTTTGTTATTGTAACACTGCAACTTGTGTGAATTTTAATGGTGCTTGGTGCATGTGGTAGTCTTTCCTAGTTTGCATCCAGGATGAATTAAGTTGTGGGAAAAACTGTCAAGCTATAAATTGCTGAGAGAGAAATAGAGCACAGTCCAGCCTGTTTCGTTTACTTCAGTCATCAGGTTGTTCTTAGTGAATGTTAAGCTCTGTTACATGTTTGTAACTGTAAAATGAACACAGTAGGTCAGAAACCCTAATGAGACTGAAAAGATGAACACATGCTGTTATGTTTGTAGGAGGTCTCTCTTTCTCTCCCTCCCTTCCTCTTCCTCTCTCAATCGTTCCCTTGCTGCCGCTCTCCCTCTCTCTCCCTCTCACTGTATGTCTCTCCCTCTCACTCTGTGCGTGAGCGGGTGTTACTGAACATACAGTGATTGTTAGTAAGAGCCAGTGAGACATCTGTATTATACCGGAGACTCGTTTAAAGAGAGCTTTTGCTTGGTCCACATAGAAATTCGGGCACAGAAGTCATAGCAGGTCATCTCACCTGAAGACTGAAATCATCTCTGAGAGTAAGAAATGGACTGTCATAACGTAAGTACGAGCTTCAGATGAACTTTTTCAAAAATATTTTTCGATCTATTTTTAGGCACTGATCAGTTTTCCAGGTGGATGCATGTACAGTTATAGTTTGTTAGTTGCCAAATGTGGTTGTCCTCGGATGCACACCGCTGTGTGTGTTTTTCTTTTTGCCTTGAGTGCAGTATATGGTAACCACTGTGGTTTCATGGTCCTCAAATAATGATATTTTTTTTCCACATAAAGGCTTGTTATAAAACTATTTCGAGCTATTTTCATCACATTAAAAGAGAATTTTCACCAGAATATTTCAAATCAATCTGAGTCAGAATAAATCAAAGAGCCCTCGAGGAACTCAATAACAGTAAGACTGAGAAGGTGTGTTGCCAGAAAAATCCAGTGCAGCAGCAACCCTGCACCTCTGCTGCTGTGAAAGATCTGGATTCGGGCTGCTCAGTGAGCAGTCAGACAGAGAGGCTAATGAATGCTGGCTGAACAGGTGGGTGGTCACACTCCTACACTGGAGGGGTTTCACTGGAGACATGATGCACTGCTTCACTGAGGTAGTGGGATGACAGTGGGATCATTCTGTGGGCTGCCTTTGTGTGAAATGTCAGTCTGTTACCATAAGCGAAGCACGGGGTGTAGCTGATATGCGTTTGCCACACGATTTGAATTGGTGTTTACATAACTCGTCGACAGCTTTGGCACTCTTCCACTGACAGTTTGTGACAAGCCAGAATTTCCACCCACCCTATGTTTCCTTTGGGACAGTGGATTCTGTACTTTTAGTGTCTGAACGAGAGGCTGCTGTGACTGCGACGCTTTCGCTGGGTCATCCTTTTTTTTTTTTTTTACGCTGAATGCGGCAGAATTACAAGTTTATCTTTTCTTTGAAAGGTGACTTCTAACTTCACTTAAGCTTTGCTTGATGAAACTACAGTTATCCACAAACATTAAACTACCACGCAGTCTTTTTCATCAATTTTGTGCATTGCTTTATGTTTTGTGATATGAGAGATAATGGCTTTTCCAGGCTAAACGATGAAATCAGCAGTATTATATGCTGTATGTGACAAGAGGGGAAAGAGTGAGGAAAAAGCGGGCCATTGACCTCCTAAGAGCCCCAGTGAAGTTGTGTAACAAGAATGAACAAGTTGCTTGCTGTCAAAAAAGACAGTGCAACCTATATGGTTAACTTTACAAAATATGGTCCTGCAATCTGTTATGAACATGAGATTATCCCACCAGTGTTTCATGAAGAAAAACATGAAATCTGTTCACTCATACTTTGTGGTCCTCTACACAGGAGGAGTGCAGCCGGCCCCAGGAGGAGGAGGACATAATGGACATCCCCCTGGATGATCCCGAAGCCAACAGGGCTGCTGCTAAGATTCAGGCTGGCTTTCGTGGCCACATGACTCGCAAGAAGCTGAAGCCAGAGGACAAAACAGAAGGGGAGGAGGTGAGCATCACTGGGGATGTGTTCAACAGGTCAGTGGTGTAGAATCTAGGGATAAGACTTTAAAGGTAGCCAGCCCCAAAAGGAGTGAAATAAGGTAAGAGAACAGGTAAATTTATGAGGAAAAAAATTACAGTACTCGGAAAAACAAGACTTTTTCTTTATCACTTTGCAGATTCGTGTCAAACTTGTCACACCACACACTGCTGTAAATGACCTGATTATGTTATAGCCTAATTTGTAATCGAAATAACGAAATTTTACATTTTTGCTGTGAATTGCACAGCTTGTTCAACGGCAAAATGGCATGATGAAGGGATGAAGCCGGATCTAATCCAGTTTTTTTAATCGATTTTTTTTTTCTTTAATTCAAAACTTTGTCCTCCTCTTTTTTTAGAAGGTATAATCTTGGAAATATTCAATATTATCCAAGGGGAATAAGACCTTGTAACATAACAGTGACACTAAAGTGCCATTTTAGTAAACTGTCTCTTGAGTCTTGCAGTTAAAGCAATTTAATATTCTCCAAATGATAAGCAAGCAAATTTTAGGCTTACTGTTAAATAATTTAGCACAGTTTGATGTTTTAGGGATGTTCCAAATGCTGCATAATGCAGGAACACGAGCCATTTTTTCCCCATTTACACAGCAGGAAAAGAATCCATTTAAATTGTATACATAATTAAATACAGCTATTAGAGCCCTTTGAGGCTCAAACCAAGTGTGATTAATGAAATACATATCTGACTCATTTAGCAACAGATGATTGACTCTTTGAATTATTTTTTTCTGCTACATGAATCTCTTTCCAGATTTACCGTGAACGCGCCAGTGATAAAAGACTTTAATCCGAGTTCAGTTTAGTTTCAAAAATGTCAAGCTACATTGTCACAACAGATGCTTTTTTTTTCTTTCTTTTTTTTGTAAGCAACTGGAGAAGTGTGAAGACTTGTTCTGTTTCAGCTCGAGCACACGCTGCATTTAGATGGATTTTCTGCCTTCTGCAAACCAAGATCAAAGATGAAAACAGTAAAAGTTAAACTCCCGAATCTGCACATCTGCGTTCCTTCAAATCATAGTTTGTCTTTTTAAATCTGGACCACTGGAAACTTTTTGAAGATATAAAACTTTTGAATCCTAGCTCTCAAAATGCCACTTTTTTCCCCCTGTGAGACAAAAGAGCTTTTTCTTTGGGGATGAGGTTGACACAAGGTGTCTACGTCAGTGATTCTTCCTAACCCAGTTGCTGGCTGCCTTGTATCCTTATGTAGGAGAAGTATTTATAGCTTCAGGTGCATTAGGTACACTATATGCTTTAAAGGGCCAAGCAGAATTAATGGGCCTGTCGTACTGGAACCAAGCGTCACAAGCACCTCCCACAGGGGCAGACCCCCTTTTTTACAGCTGAAGTGCTCGTCAGTTTTATCGGCCATGATAAGGAATCAAGTTCTAAGCGTTGCATTATCTCTTTAAAATTAAACATATATTTTAATCATATTTGTTATATATATTCATCGTAAGAGTCATATTTCTTGGAAATGAACCGCCCTTAAATAGAAACTCAGTTTAAAGTTTCCTTCAAGTCCTATACGGTGCATAACTGCCATGCCGGTTTCTGTTTTTAGAGACAGGAAGATCGGGGGCAGTAGAGAGAGACGACACATCTGTGCCAGAGCAGTGACACCCCTGTCCCGACCTGGATGAAGAGAAAGAGGCAAAGCAAGGTAGTGAGAGACAGCCGGCATACGCTGGCTAGGCTGGCTTTCAGGCAGACCTTTTTACCCCAGGAGTCTTTTTTCAACACAAATTAGCAGTAGAAAATGAACAGTTTTGAGGGTGTGTTATGTGAATCTTTTTTCCCCTTCTCTTTTTTTTTTTTTTGTGAACTTTAACACTCCTTCTCTGCTTCTTCAGCAGCCTCATCAGTACGGATGTCTTTGACCCAGAATTTGCAACTCACTGCATGTACTTGTGAAACTTCTGGTAGTGTGCTAGTTTTTAGACGATGATCTGTGAAAGTGAAAATGAATGTCCTCTAAATGCTAAACAGAGCTTTTTTTTTCCTTTCTTTCTTTTTTTTATGGATGGATCACTTCATATGCTCTGTGTGTAAACCTCGTACGCATCACGTTGGGTGATTAGTGGCTTAAAAAGACTTCTTATTTTGCATTGTTTCCTGATGTGCTTGTATCTTGACAGTTCTTGACCTATTTGACTTGCTTACAAGACTGATTAAAACATCAAAAGAAAAGTAGCTATGTATGTTCTATTTGTTTATCCTTTTGGTCACATGGTTAGTGAAATCGTTCTTTCCACATTTCCAAGCATTTTCTATAAATCTGATCTTCCAGAACAGTACGCATGCAGTAATTTACACTCCTCTTTATTTGTTTCTCCAGATGCATTTGGTACAGCTTTAAATAATAACACACTGGTTCAGTATGCTCTGTTGTTGTGTTGGTGGGATTTACTTGTTTGACTTCTGTTAAATCGGGTGTGTAGAAATCCTTTGTCCCTGTATGCAGAGGCTTCATGCTTAAAAAAAAAAAACACAAAAAAACTGAATAGTACCTTGCTGAACTTCGGTGTAGAGACGTGGCATTACACTAATAAATCCACCTTAAATATTCAGTGAGATGTCTGCTTTAAAGTGTCTGTCACCTCAGTCTTTGTCCGTGAATTAAATCCTTGATATTTTTGGTGTTTTTTGTAAACATTACAGGAGCCAAAGCAGCTCATTTTTCTGTGGAACATAAGCAAGGCTGGCAATTAAAAGCAGTTTCAGTGAAGCTGAAATAGTGTTCTAACAACAACTCTAATGAATGATTAACACAAAACTCTTTTGTACTAAAAATGTTTTTTTAGATGTTCAGATCATGTAAATCCACCAGCAGTTGCCTTGTCATAAACACTCTCTGTGTATATCCGTTTTACATTACATGCCAAAATCACAAAAGAATAACACAGTTTTGCTTCATCTGCCGAGGCAGTCTTGTTCACTTTATGAGAAACAGGATAGAGCATCTTCAGTCTCCTGGTGCACCCACTCAGAACACCCACACACATCTGAGCCACACAGCGAACTGCACAAACTCAAACGGCACACACGCATTCTCAAACAGGAAAAACACGAGCCGTACTTCATCACGCAGATCCCGTTAAAGTCACTTATTGTCGCTCGCACGTCGCCAGCTGCAGAGGTGGAACAGCCAGCGCCTTTGCTTGCGGCGGTTTTTCGCAAAGGCAGAGCGCAAACACTTCCTTCTCAAGCTGACTTTCCTCCTCTCAGCCGCAAATCTCATGAACATCCTCTACGGGTTTTATATGGACCTGTTCTTTCTTTTCTCCTACTCAGTCCCAGAGGTGCCATGGCCACGTTCTCCTGTCTCTTTAATGACTGTGGGTGAGCAATCAATATCCTGCACACCTCCAAACATAGCACAACACCCACTTCGTGCTGTAGATTGAATTCTGAAGGTGATGGAAAAGACAGTTTTACAAAAAAAAAAAAGAGAGAGACATGAGCTGGAAAATCGTGTGAGGATATTAATACATCATCATGTGAGAGCCAGATTTAAACACACTAAAGAATAATATTTTCTTCTCTTCGCAGCTTGCACTTAACTAAAGCTGACCCGGACCATTTTAAGAGTAAATCACGAGAAAGATTTGCTTGGTTAGTTCATTTTCTTCCTCAGTCTGTCAGTGTGCAAAGATTTCTGGTCTCCTGGGTGATAATTAGAGAAGAATAAGCCAGGACAAACAGCAGGGGGCGTAATTATCCTCTTTCCAGTGGTTATGACTGCCCTCGCCATCTTAGGAGAGACCATGTTTTCTGAGTAGGATACACAAGTGGGCAGTGTGCAGAAAATATGAGCTTTATTTCTACATCTGCACAAATATCAGCTAATAGGAGATGTTGTTAAATGCAAGAATCCCAGATTTCAAAAGATATGAGTATCATTTGTATCATGTATGCACTGTGTTGCATCTGCATGTGTGGGGATGACATCAGTCTTAATGGGGTCTAAAAGTGACAATAGCTTCTGTTATGACACATTCAGCCAAACTAACTGAGACACACAGGCTCGGTCTGTTTCTAGTCCCCTCTTCGCTCAGCTGACTGGAAATTGTCCCCCTTGATTTAGAGCCTGTAAGAAGATGAGAGGAAATGGGAGGTGTTTCTTTTAGAGAGGGCAGAGGTGGAGGGGAGAGGTTCGACTTTGATGGCTCACTACACAGGAGTACCAGCCCTGTGAGAGTGGTAGTCAACAGCAGCTGTTCCCACAGTCCTGGAAGGTTTTGTTGTTGTTGTTTTTTTTCTTCTTCCTATCAACGCAGGCTTCCTCCTCTGCATAAAACATCCCTTTGTTGTCAAACAAAATGCTCCAAAAAAAACTCCTGACAAAAGACTTTTAGAAGGTGGGAGAGATGATTTATAATGCAACTGACTCATCAGTGCACACAAACAAATAAAGAAAAAAAAACAGAAAACAGACTGATCAAACATACGGGGATTTCACACATGGCAGCGTGTCTGCTGTAATAAAAAGTGACTGCCAAACTTCCCAACTGATATTAGAGCTCCATGCAAACTGGCAGTCAGAGGAAGGATCTAAAGCAACAGAACTATTGAATTTTGACTTTTGTTGCATTGTCACATGTACTTTTTACCTCACATGTAAGATTCCCATTTTGATTTTCACATGCATTTGGATTTATGAAAAGTTTAGCATCACTTCCAATAATTTAGTTATCTTCTCTCTAAGCTTTGCCTCCGGCTCCTGACTTCTTCTCATATGTCACTTTGCTACTCTGGTGCAGTTTTGACTCCACCTAGAGGACAAAGCAGGTACAAAACCTCTCTATACTTGCTCTTCGTTTGCTGCTATTACTATGAATGTCTTGTACATAGCATCGTGCACCTGACACAGTAGTGCGTAAAAACCAGAAGCAAAATACCTAAAAGGCTCCGTGTGATTGGTTTGGTGGTCAAGCAGCAAATTGTGTGTTTACTGTGAGGCTCCAGTCCAGAGAGGAGTTTGAACAATGCCACAAAAATAGGCCAAAGAGGGGGGGGAATGAGTTGTTTTTCAAACTCAGACATTTCCGAGCTTTAAGTAGATTCCAGAAGCTCTAAGGAACCTACTTAAAGCTCAGAAATGCTTCTGGCTGAATTAAGTAGTCCTTTCCAGCGTGAATTTCTTTCCAAAGTAGCTGAACTCGACATTGAATTGCTTTTTGTGTAGTTAAAAGAATATAAAAACTTTTAGAAAATAGCAGATGATCTACTAAAAGCAGAGAGTTTCTGTTAACTACTTTTTGAAAGGGAAGAGGGGAGCTCGTCTAAACTATGTGTCATGAACACACACATGCAAACACACACATACACACAGTTGGCTGTTGTTGGCAGTGAGTGGGGTGCTGTGTGGAGAGTGGGGCTCAGTGTGACCAGGCAGAGGCCAGTGTTGCAGGCAGGCAGGCGGTGGATAGTGTTGAGCGGCAGAGACGTGCCCAGGGTGGATAAACCATGCTCACTAAGTGGGAGAAAGACTCTGCCCAGGACACAAGATGAAGGTGGAGAGGAAACCCTCCTCTAGAGACGGCAGTTTCGCTGACATTCCTCCTCTGCTGAAGCTCCTTGGCCTCTTCGTCTTTGTCCTTTCAGGTAAGTCCAAGTCTTTGTTTGACTATTAACAGAAAAAAGAGGGTAATGATCTGCAGGCTGCTTTGCTGAAGGAATGTAAATAGTAAAATGAATGCAAATAACAGCCTGAGTGTGCCAATTCACAATAATTATCATTTAGTTCACATCTTTATTTCAGATTTATATTATTTGATAGCCTTTAAAACCAAGATCCAAGTCTTTCACACCGACTCTTTTTGAAGCAAAGTTAATCCCAGTTCATTTAGACGCTGATGCTTTTATTTTTGTCCTTGCACTTTGTGAGGTTGGCAGCACAATGGATTTGTTCTAGGGTGGTGCTCGTTATTGGGCTCCCATTTAAAGCTCAAAGGAGCATGGAGAGGCCATTGAAGGCGTGCGAGGAGGGGATGTCTAGGTTAAGTGTGATGATAAAGAGTTTTGTGGAGAGCTGTTGAACTGGGCAGGGCCTTCTCCTGAGTGTGTGGGTAGTTTCAGATGAGGAAATGATGACCAAGTGTCAAAAGTTTACAGTACGGTGAGTTTGGTTTTAAAAGGTTTGGATTGATTTCTCAGCTGTACCAGTTTACCCAAAGCAGGCGAGTTTGGTGGAATCACTGAATCCTGTGTCCATCTCCAACTTCACCACTGACAAAGAATTTCTCTCTCTAACCCTCCCTCACTCTTTTCAAGGGAGGAAACTAGTCTCAACAATCATGCCCTTTGTCTTATTGCCTTGGCAACCCCTGTCAGGCAGACCAAATGGTTACCACGGCAATGAGGCGATGCCTTGCTAACTGCCTTTCTGCAAGAATGGTCGCTCTCTCTCTCTCCCTCTTTTCCCCTCTCTCTTCTCTGTCGCTCTCATAGGTTGATCTCTCCATCACTGAGCCAGAACAGTAGGATGCCCCTCATGGGCCCGAAGCCACTGTTCAGACCTGCATGTGTCCAGCTACAGCTGATTTACAGGAACTCCACTGTGGACATAATGGCTTTGCTATGTTTGGTTTCCAAGACAGGGTTTCTTAAAAAAGCTGAAATGTGGCTCACGCTATATTTCCTTATTCCAATGTCCCTGTGGGGGTGGAGGATAGCTGGGGTGCACAAATCAAAATTAGTGTATTACTTGTTCACTCCAGGAGATTATGAGGAATTCTTGAGAAGGAGGGTGGGGTTCACAGAAACAGGGTAGTAATCAAGACATGAACACTGAAGTAAAACCAGCATGTGTGTATTCAGTAAAACTAAAATGTGCCAACCTTTTGATCGTTAAGAGAGAGAAGAAAAAAGTGAAAGTTAAAAAAAAACATGTCAGAAATGTTATTAAAGGATTTATTGCCCACATTTAAGTCATCGGTCATGTAAAAGCGATTCTTTTTCACATAAAAGAGCAAAAAGGGTTTCGACACTCGAGAGAAAAGCACTTGCTATCTCTATTTCAAGGCGGCCTCTGCACATTTAGGTCAAATGCATTTAAATCCTTACAATCTCCTCTTGTATTCTAGCGGCGTAACACGACTGCAGTGATCACAAAAGTTCCCAGTACAAATAGATGCTCTTAGACACTTTAAACTACTTCACTTTAAGAACTGCAGGTTTTACAATATTTGGCAGATTTGCATTTGCAGGTAAAATTTTAACTCAAATACATATGTATAAAATATCAGGGTGATCCAGTAGGAGAGCAGCTTTGGAGTATACAACATAGGCGCAAATGCCAACAGCTGTGAGTTCTTGGTTTGATTTCTGGCAAAGTGGACATTGCTACATGGCACTCCCTGTAATTTAATAGGTTTTACAGCTTTAGGTACTGATAAAGAGCTTTTCCTAGGTAAATACGTAACATAGTGTGCAAAAACATTTTTACACAGGATTTTTTACAATACGAAAAAAAGGAAAAAGCAGAAATCTTTTATATGACTTAACAAAATCTTTCTGTTTTATACTTCCAGGGTAGTCTGGGGCTCTGGGCAATGAGCTGCCATTACTGTTTCTGTCATTTTGAACATTTATGACTTACTTCAAGCCTCAAATGTGACAGATATCTTTCTTTTACTACAAAAGCATTTCTACATAATGTGGAAAAAGAGCTGTGCTGGTTAAACTGCACTTGTTTTTATTATATTAAAATATTTTATGGATTAAATGTGTAGTTAAATCTTCTTTACACTGACAGAATGAGGAGTTTTGCTGGTCCAGCTGACTTGAGAATAAAGTGATGGTGTATGTGGCCCACAGTGGAGAATAAGTTTCACATCCCTGCTCTAGAGAGGAAGAGGAAGCATTCATCTGTAGCTACATTTGTGATGAATGGTCTAAATTTTCTTTCTTGTTCTTCTTTTGTCGGAAATAATTCCTTGCATCATAATTTATATAAAAGCTGTGGCTTCAGCCTACACCTTTTTGGTTTGTCATTTTTTTCATCATGTATTTCTAGCAATATAAATGAACTGAACAGGGATAAAGATAAAGATTCAAAATGAATCAAAGGAAAACATTTGAGTAAAATACCTGTGTTGCACTGTAACTGTGTATTGCATGTGACTATTTGCGTTTGCCTAGTAGTATCATTTAGTGCATTTTTTTTTTTCATTTGTTAGCTTGTTTTGCATAATTTCCACATGTATTTCCAATCACTGGCAGAGCATCATTGCCTCACACTGTCTTTACACACCTCTATATTTGCTCATCAGTTTAAGACCTCACCATTGTGTCTTCCCCCCCCCCTTTTTTTTTTTTTATAACAGGTGAGGTGTCAGGAGTGAATGTCACAAGCCAAACCCAGGTGGTGAGAGGAACGGTGGGCAAAGAAGCCCTTTTGTCAGTCAGCTACTCGAGCAGCAGCACAGACAAGCCTGTTGTTAAGTGGCAGCTAAAGAAGGACAAAGTGAAACCGATCACTGTCGTGCAGTCCATAGGGACGGACATCATTGGAAACCTGAGGCCCGAGTATCGCAACCGCATCCTGGTGTTTGAGAATGGCTCGCTGCTGCTTCACAACCTGCAGCTGTCGGATGAAGGGGTGTACGAAGTGGAAATCTCCATCACAGATGACACCTTCACTGGAGAGCGCTACATTCAGCTCACAGTGGACGGTAAGCAGAGTTACTCTCGTTTCTATAGCCAAGTTTACTCGTGTTTCAAAACATCTGAGCAACAAGAGCAGAGCACTGGAAGATGAGTTAGGACCTATAAAATTTAATACAGGTTGAAAATGAAATTTCCTGTCCAGAGAACGTCATTTCAATCTCATTCACCTCTGTATCTTCTGCCCTGTCCTTCTTCCCAGTTCCTATATCCAAGCCTTACATCCAGATGATGGCGTCTTCTGTCCTGGAGTACAGCGAGCACTTCAACCTCCACTGTTCCCACGATAATGGCACAAAGCCTGTCTACAGTTGGCTGAAGGGAGGCAAAGTGCTGACGAATGACTCGCGTCTGCTGCTTTCGCATGACCAAAAGGTGCTGACCATCTCGCGGGTTCTGATGTCAGACGATGACATTTACGCCTGCACAGTGGAGAACCCCATCAGCAACACGAAGAGCAGTCCTGTCAGGCTCACTGTCTACAGTAGGTGGCAAGTTACGCTGGTAGGAACTCAAAAGACACGTGTTTACATAAAAGAGAGGGGGGTGGGGGGTATGGGTGATAACATTTAATAATAGTTGAACAGAGCTGGAAGAAGCATTAAGAAGTATTATCTATGCAGCAGTATGGCAGTGTAAAGATTTTGCATTAAGACACAAGTATATACCGGTACATGCAGTAATGTGCAAAAGTACCATTTCTCTATATTTTGCTAATAGAAGGAGAAATCAACGATTTCTTAAAATATGTCCAAACACAAAAGTGCAGAATATAAGGCAAAAACAGTACATTTCTAATTCTACTGCAACCATCTGCACCACCGTCATACAGGCTGTTGTTGATCATTTGCAGTGCTGTCCTAGTCACAAGCGGATATATTTATTTTATTTATATCACGCACTACTGCACTACACATAGGTTTAAATTTCTCTGTTCCCTAGAGCGTCCTTCATCTTTCTTAAATCTTCTCTACAGTCAATTGAGAGAGAGAGACAGTATTTTGATTCTCCTGTATGTTGTGTACATGTCAAAAATTATTAATAAAAATCTTTGAATCTTGAATGTTTTAATCTTGAAAAAGCTTGGCAGTCAAAATTTGGTATCTTGTCATTTCTTTAATTAGTCTTCAGGAATAGTTCTCCAGGCTTCTTCGTGGACATTCAAAGCTCTTGAATGTTGGCGACCTTCTGTTGAGTTCCCTGTCAAGATGATCCCACAATAACAATAATAACCTCAATAAGATTACTCTAGAAACTCACAGTTGTACCTCTCTGCTGACTCCTTCTGTAGATACTGAGCCAAAGATGTGAAATTTGGCTTCATGACAGCCACCCTTTCCCTGCGACTCATTTCTGATGAGACTTCAGTGAACAGTAGATGGATCAGCTGAAGGGTTAGATGCATCTGTTAGGTCCTGTGTCAGGACTTTTCTGGATGTTTTTTAATTTCTTAAAGATGTGACTTTCAGATACTGTTCATCTGCTGTAGATTGTTTGTTTGTTCAGCTCATAGCTCTAGGAATTACCTTATTGGTGCAAAAATTTTATTTAATGGCAGTCTGACTGCGTAATCTTTGGTATTTTCATAAATTTGGCAAAAAATATGGGAACAAATGATGTGTTTTTGTGACCGGCTAGTAACCTAAAGTTAGTACCTAAATACCTAAAGATGCACTTTAAAATTGGTTCCTTGCTATGTCGTCTGTTATGTGTATATACAACTGTGGTTGATTGATTGATCGATTGATTCAGAGATCAGTGTTAAGTGGCTTAAAAGAAAAAGAAGAAGAAAATAACATTCAGGCCAGGTCAGAGAATTGGACTAACAGTGAAAAAGCCTGTAAACGTAAATGTAGCCTGTAAAACAAATAGCCTGTAAACTGCATTTATGTTGTAGCTGGTTAAACTGGAATCAGTGTAAATTCTACTTACTGCAGGGCAGCATAATCTTTAAAAATCCTTTAAATTAATTTGAATGATAGCTTTATATGTTAAGGTAACTATGCACAGTAAATTTCTTCTCATTATTCACAAACCCTCCATCTGTAGGAGCTAGCAGGAGCAATTATCATCTCATGCTGACCCATACACAAACATGCTGGCCTCTCAAACAATGTTGTTTACAACAAGTGCAAATCCAGGCTGTGATTGTAACAGAGTTGGCTCAGAGTGCCTGTTACTGGGCGCCAGTGAAGAGCCGCATGTCAGGCTGAGAGGGAGCAAGAGAGGGAGAGGCAGTCTAATCCAATGAATGGACGGTTATTTATGAGGAGGGAGAAGGAAAAAACACAGGCAGGTGGGAGGACGCTGTGCTTCAGTGGACCTCAGTAATCCTGACTTCATTATTGCTGTACTGTGATGTTCTGCACGAGGAGACAGCTTTAGGCTTTCAAACTACTCTGTTTCCTCTGCTTGCATAGTTTCATAGTACAGAGTTTGAAAGGGATAACCGTAATGAGCTACTTCAATGCAACTATTCATGCCAGCACACTCAATCTACACTTTTTGCCATATTCATATTCTTTTTTGTGGTTATATTCGTAAACAATTGTTTTCATTTTGTGGCTTTTTTAGTTGTGACTTCTCTTTGGACGCTGTCGCTTTTTTTTTTTTACTGGGGGAAAGAAGGGGAGAAAGAAAGAGGGAAAGAGAAACAGCTGAGAAGAGGGACGGGGGAGAAGGGCAAAAGACAAAAACCAACAGAACGGGCAGAGAAAAAAAATGCATATATCAATCACCTGGATCACCTGCTGAGAAAGAAAAAAGAAAGCAAGCAGAAGAGAACAAGAGTAATAGAATAAACAACATCACAATGATATATGGGAATATGACAGTAAATACTAAATGTTAAACATTATTGTGCAGCACATAAGATCAACAGAACACAGTGTGCTTTGAGGTAGGAGCCAAAAAGGGTGTAGTTTGTGGGTGTGATCACCCGTGTGTACACCTGTGAGCATGGACGCGCTTGTTTTTTGTTTTTTTAAAAGGTTCCTTCATGTAATAATCTGCTAGAGGGTGTGGGGGGGCCACAGCCCCGTCCTCCAGGGCGTGAAGCAGGTGTGGAGGAGATCAAAACTCCAGACATCCAGAGGCCCCCAGAACACAAGAGACCAAGGAAGACCAACAGAGGGGCAGCTGCGCCACTGTCCCGGAAAGAGCTGAGGAGAGTCCCAGATGAGGGCTCACTCAGCAGCCGCGGAGCAGAAGCCAGGGGGAGTTGCAGTGACGCGCCCGTGAGCTCCGCCGGCAGCCAGCTGCGCCTGAGTGACTGAGCCCCAGGCCGAGAGGCCGGGGGCACCCCACCTCCGAAGTGGCCCGAGCGAGCCCCAGGCTCCAGGCCCCGATAAGCGGCCGCCAAGGAGTGAGCCGGTGTGTACCTGGACGCCCATCCCCGGACACAAAGAACCACCAACGCACCGATGTCTGAGGGGGTCCGCCACTGGCAGGGGAAGTGGTGGTAGGGGGAGATAGGCCTCCAAACCTTGGAGGGCCTGAGATGTCCCCAGAGAGGTGGCGCCTGACACCCAACCTGACATATAGACACAGACATACAGGCACACACAGATACAAACATCCATTCCCACCCTCATGCTCTCATATGCACTTACTCCACACTCAACCAACGTGGAGACAGACATAAAGAGACGTTGTACACACGATCACACTCCCCAAGCGTACTCTACAAACCGGGTCTAGGTGCCCTCGCCCCTGGAGGGGGGAACTGCACCCAGACCCAGGTGGTGTTTCCCTTTTCCCTGCGGTGGGGGGAGGCAGACCGCCCCGACTCCGCAGCAGCAGGAAGGCTCCACACTCCAGACCGCAGTCGGACGGCCAACTCCTCCTCCTAGCCCCCCTGCTCCAGCAGGTCGCAGAGAACGGGGGTGAGAGAAGACTCCAAACCTCCCTCCACCCGCTCATTGTAATGTTGATGCATGTGTGTTCTAAGGTGCATTTAAAACTGTCGCTTTTTGAGAGAGTGAGAGCGGTGCCACAGCCCAGCATCACAGTGGAGCAGTTGCTGTTGGCAGTTTGAGACGAAGTGGGGCATGGAAATATTGCATACGCTTCCTGTATAAATAAGGGAGTTGTTTTTGTTAAGCAACCTGAGTTGGTTAATCAACTCACTCATTTCAATAAATCATGAGCTCATGATTGCTATACCATCCACCTGGATTACATCGTCAGAAGTTCCACCCCTTCTATCTAATGAAGCACTGGCACAGGAGCTTAAGTGCCTCAGATTCAAAACTGTGAGTTTAGGGTGTAGGGACTCCAAACTTAAACGCCTTTAGAATAATTTCAAGATAGTTAGACTTCACTAATGTTTCTTATTTTCAGTTTTTTCGTGTCTGCTTTTCTTCCTTTTCTCAATTGCTAAATTTAAAGGTGACCTCTTTAAATATAAATTTGGGGGAGGGATGCACAGAATAGAGCTTTGATTACAGAACTTGAAGACAAAAGATGCTAGATTTATTTTTTCTACAAGAAACCCACAGTGATAATTTTATGGAAATAGAGTGGAGTGGAGTTTCTGCTGGGCACAGCAATGTATTTTTAACTATGGAACAAATTTCTGCGAAGGGGTCGGTATTTTATTTTTGGCCCACTTTGGACATACAGCTTTTTGGCAAGTACAGAACATATTAATGGTAGAATTTTACAAGTAAAAGCAGAAATTCAAGGTGTTATCATCATGATCTCTGGAGATCAAAGAAAAATGGGTTTCAATCTCTAATTACACGGTGGGAGGAAGGGAGAGCTCAAATCAAAGATATCTGTCAGCGATACACTTATAGATCTACTGATAACATTAGGAGGGTAATTCAGAAACAGCAACAGGAAGAACAGTGTTTCCAATCAGTCAGTCAGAATAGTCAGCAGGATTTATTGTATCATAAAAAGATGGAATTAAGTTATTTTCTTCAGGAGAGCACTAAAGGGGCTCTAATTCAAGCTCGCTTTACCAAGCTTAAGGACATGGATGTACCAACAACATTCTTTTTCACTTGGAGAGGTCAGCAAGTCACAATGAATCCAGCAGATTCAGTAGAGACTACCGTTGCTGTTTTGTGGAGAACACTGACTCTTTTATGCATCGAATATAAAAAAAATTTCAAAGGTGTTATCTAACAGACTTTTAAGTTCCGGAAGATAAGTCATATTGTGTCCCAGCCAGATCTATGTTAGAAAATGTATTTATTATGAGAGATATATTTAATGTCTGCAAGACATATGACCTAAATGTGGGGATTGTGAAAGCTAGAGTAAATGGTTTTACTTTATTGGTGGGTAAATGGTGTACAGTTGACATTCCAACCCTGCCAGGAAATTTATGCTTGGGAAGGAATGTAATAGGAATGGTGGGGCAGGGATAACTCGGTAGGTAGAGTGGTCCCCCCCATGCTTGGAAGGTCGGTGGTTCGAATCCACTAAATGGCTACCTGAGGTACCCCTGAGCAAGGCACCGTCCCTGTACACTGCTCCCCGGGCGCTGGATTGGTGGCTGCCCACTGCTTCACTGAGTGAATGGGTTTAATGCAGAGATCAATAAAGTTTACATCTTTATTCTTATTAAAGCATTTATAGGTAATGAACATTTTCAGAAACAGAACTGGAACGGGGTGCAGGAGAAAGGTTGTCTAAATGGAAATGACTGCTACTCCGGCTGTCCGACACAGAAAGAGCTCTGGTTGCCAACAATCTGGTTGCCTCATCCTTGTGGCACAGGCTTCGTGATGGCCTCACCTGCTGGGCTCACTGAAGATGTCCAGCATCTTATTGTGAATTTCTTCTGTTCTAGGCGGCACTGGCTAAAGGCACCTCTTTACTCTTTCTGTGTCAAAGGAAGGACAAGGACCCCCTTTGACACAAGACTAGCCAAGACTGCTGCATTCAGATTGCAGACTGCTCAGAAGCTGCTTTATGGATGCATTGGAAAGGATGTGCAACGTTACCAACATCAAGTCCGTTAGAATCTTAAAAAGGATTCTGGAAGAAGTCAGGGAGTCCTTTACCTGTGCCGCTGAGAGTGTTTGCTGAAAACCGTGCTCTAGCTGACCAGTGGAATTATGAGTACATATTTCCAAGACTTTCAGTCACCCCAGCTTTTGATAGTTGGTGTGAGGAGTGTGAACCGCTTCTTTCTTTGAGAACACCTGCATCAGGTGTTCTCACTCCATGTGGGAAGAAGTATCTGTATCAAAGTTGTGTAAAGGTGCTGAATATGTGCTCTCTGGCTGGTGTTAGAGAGTCGAGGAAAATGCAGGTTTTTGCTTCAGACCTTACCCCTAAAGGCAGATGGAGGGTCCTGTATAAGCCACCTGTAGAAAAACACGTTGGCGACCTTCGGTGGAGGATGGATCGATAGCTACAAACAGGCTCAGAGCTGCATGACGAGTGAAAGTGGAGCATGCCTTATAGTGTTACTTGTAATTTACAGATGTTTACAGATTTGTGACGTGTTAGAAATGTTTTATGTTCACTGGGGGAAGATCAGGAACTAATGTAGCATTTTTAGATTATATTACTACTCTTTGTATAGTTTTACAAGTGCACAAGGATTTAAGTGTGTGCATGTGTGTTTTAAGCTCTTTCCTTCTTTCCTCTTATTTTCTTTCTGGCTTTCTTCTCTGCCTCTGTATTACCTTGGTTTAGGACGGAGCTCGCTATACATCATCCTGTCCACTGGGGGCATATTCCTCCTGATCACCCTGGTGACAGTGTGTGCCTGCTGGAAACCTTCCAAGTGAGACCTTTTCTTTTTGTTCCCCCCCTCCCAGTCTTTTTTCTTTCCCCTGCTGCTCTGTTTCTTCCTCTCCTTCTTTCTTCCCCCCCCCCTCTTTCTCTCATTGGCTTTGATAGTGCACTTGAACATGTGGCTAGAATCTCAAGCAGCTCCACAGTCTCTAGACATTTGGTGGGAAAATAGTACAAAACTGTGATCTGCAGTATATATAAAGGTGTCTTTTAAATCAGTTGATTGTTTTCTTGTTTTGTTTTGTTGATTTATTTTGCTTTAGGAAGAAGCACAGACCTGTCCCCCAAAGAGCTCCCATGTATGTGGAGCAAAGTGAAAATGGCCATGATGGTGAGCAGCAGTTATAGTTCGCAGTCTATTAATTGTGTACAGCACTTTCATGATGTTTGCATCACACTGTAGGCTAATATTTAAATTGTAACAGTCAGGATTAACATTGCATATTACGAAGTTAAAGCTAAAAAAAAACTGGGACTGCATAATAATACTCATACATCTTTTACAGTTGATGTTGTACCCAAACCATCTACACTTGGTCGAAGGAGTCCTATGCCTCTTTACGTTCTCAATGAAGATGTAAGTCCTTCTTTCATCTGGGGAAAAACCTTTCCAGCAGCTCTGCTACTAAACTGTCAGTTGGTTAATAATAATTACAACCTCGTACAGTCACGACTATGAACATAGTCCAGCTGATGTTCTGCTACAAACTATGTCTTGATTACATGAGAATCACCGATGAAAGCCCACAGCTGTCACACATGTGTCATCATCTTATTTCAGGAGAGCCTGGAGCGACTGGAAGAATGCTCTGGCAATGCTATGAGCCAATCAGAAACGAGTCTCCCCGCTACCTACGCTTCAGTCCCGCCTCCTTCCTCCCACAGAACTGATCGACCAATCTGGTCCACCCCACGCAGATACCCTCGCAGCTCCTCTCCACTCGCACAACCACTTCCACAACCCCTTCCAGGTTCCTCCCTACGCCCTGTCCGCTCCCCTGCTCACTCCCCGGGCTCATCTCCACGCAGTTTCAGTCCTGTGAGAAAGGTCCGTCCTCCTGTAGGCATCCCAACCGGCCACCTGCCTGTGGAGGTGGAATGTGCAGACACCAGCGATCAGACTCACACCCCACCACAGCACTGACAGCTACTCATGTTATGTGATGTACATGTATAGTTTGTTGGTTGTGTTCGGCCATGAGAATAATGGATCTGATGCACTAGGGTAATAGATGAGTTCACTTTCAGCTAACTTTCTGTCTTCCATTATTTATCATCTATTTCTCTGTGGCTATGCACAGTGTTTCTCTGGTCCTTTCAAAATATATCCTCTCACAGGAAAAGTTATATCCTGTCCACCAGCATGTAGTATATAATGTATATGATGCTGAGACATTAAAGAGTTTCTGGGTCTGATATATATTTTGCTCCTTGTTGAGTTATTATTGGGAAGTTTAAGATGTGACTGTACAGTTTTTGTTTGTTGTTATTTTTCTTTAGTCAGTTAAAAGCACACCCTGTATCCTTATGCCACATTAGGTCACTGTGTAACTAAGGTAATAAAAATTATTTAAATAATTTGTAGTTTGTCATCAAGCGATCCTTTTATTTCTATCAAAATCATAACTGCTACAGATGTTCACTCTTCTTTTATGTCTTGCCTGATATCTACATAAACACTTTATTGTTATGCTGGCTACACACGGCACAGAAGAAATAAAGACACACCTTCCTCTTTGTCTTTGTAAGGTAGCTGAACTCGATGTACCGTTCTGAATATTAAGTGCAATACTTGTCTGCTCCATTAGGTGTCACTCAAACATTTCCTTGAATACTTGAGTTTTATGCACTCTGGCAGGAAACAATTTAAATAGTACAGATTTACATCTAACTGTATTTTATATGATCTGTTTTTCATGATAGTTTGCTTTTTTTTTTAATCTTTGTGGGTTTTTTGTTTGTTTGTTTGTTTGACAAACTCATGAAGACTATTTTGCCCCTTTGTTTTGCCTAATATTGGCAAGTGCAGGTGGTACAGTGACAGCGGCCTTTGTTTAACCCATAACTATATCTGCTTCAGGTATGAATAATATGAGCTAACTGACTTTAAAATGAGCTATTTCAAAAAGGAACTTTTAATTTATGTAACATAAATCATATTTTCCTTGAACCATTTGTATCATATTTACCCTTTGACTCTCACTTTGAATAGGTGAAGGCTGCATTACAGACAGGCATGCAACATACATGTACAGAATAGCCACGGGAAGCTTCACCAACGCTGTGAGTTCAACAGATGTGATGATGCTTTTAGTTAGATGCACTTTGCAAGATTTACTTATAAAGGTAAAAAGGTCTGAAAGGAGAAAATGAATTTTTGATCCTGGTGATGAGACTCGCACACACAGAATAAGAGGATGTGAGCTTGTGAAAGTGTCTACAAACACATGCAAACAAAGTATCCCGGTTTATCACTATTATTAAGATAATGTGTTCCCTTCAGAGGTCCAGCTGGACATCTTTTGTCATGAAAATCTGCATGATTTTACTGATTGCTTTTGAACTGTACCTTCCCTCACTGAAGGTGTGAGTATTACGGTTGCATAAGCGAATCAGGGGCCGCCTGTTTTGATCTGGGCTTCGTGGTCTTTGTTCTGTTTGAAACACCATTTATCACTTAGCAGGCAGGCTCATGAATACACATGCATCATGGGATTACGCAGCGAGAAGAATACATGTGCATAATCACATGTGTGTTACAGTAAGTGGAAAATGAAATATCCTTTGGTAGTGAGAACAGGCCGTTTTTATTCAGCTGTGTACTTTGATATCACATATTGATTATTAGTAGCACAGTCTGTCCCATCATCTTCCACCTGTTCTCCAGTGGTTACAGAAGAGCTTAGAAGGCAGAGCAGTAATTAACCTCTGGGGAACAGCAACCCGTCTGTGTGCAGAAAGCATGTGTGTGTTTGTATCTGCAGTAACTGAATAGAGAGGATGTGTGAAGTTTTCCCAGTTTATTGAACGACCACCTCCTGCTGCCTGACGGAGCCTCTTTTTTTTTAGCACCTTTCTTCACACCAAGCAGTCAGTGTGAAATTCCCTGTGGAGGAAGGTGACATTTTACTATTGGAAAGTTCTTATCCAGCTTTTTTTCTGAATAGGCAAAGATCTAGTGAAGTACTGACTTTGGCTTCAATATACACAACTGTGCAAAATTCAGAAGGTCTTTCAAAGGTTGGACATTGTTTTTTTTTTAGTCAGTTAACACGGACCTATGAATGATTCAAGACACCTTTAAATCTAAAAAAGACATCTAACTCAAGGGACAAAAAAAGAAGCAATCGATTTTACATTGACATTCTTAAGTGAGGAAGGTTGAAAAGGTTGAGTTTGCCAAATTACAGAAGAACTGGACTGAAAATCAGCAGTTACAGGTCTCATAGCATTTTATAAAATTTTCATTTACACAGTTTGATCCATAATTTCTTGGATAAAGACAGTTTTTATAGTTTTGTGTCTGTACGGGACCACGGTGGATTTTAAATAATAAGCACGGTGGGACTGAAGTGCTCACTTTCAGTTTAAATTTAAGGGGTTTAACACCATTTGATTTTATTTCATTTTCTTGCATTCACTGTTTAGGATTTAAAGTCAGACATGTGACAGCCTGGCGACCTGTCCAGGGTGTACATTGCCTCTCATACTATGGCTGCTGGGCTTCAGCCCCCCCATGACCCTGGATGGATGGATGGATGGATGGATGGATGGATGGATGGATGAATGGATTTAAAGCCATTATACACAGTCCCCCATTTTCAGATGCTCAAAAGTAATCGGACAATTGACTAACAAGGTCAAGGTCAAGGTCAAGGTCAGATTTATTTATATAGCACATTTCCAACAGCCAATGCTGCACAAAGTGCTTAACAATAACAATAAAATTAAAAACTACAGTGTAATACAATAATAACAATAGAAACAATAAAATAGAAGAATTGAAACAATACTAACTAATTCAGATAAATCCAAAATGCTTGGGTCATAATGTGTTAAAAGCCAGAGCGTAAAAGTGTGTCTTTAGTAAAGATTTAAATTGCTCAAGAGTTTGAGCAGATCTAATATTAAAGGGGAGACTATTCCAAAGTCTGGGACCTGCCACAGAGAAGGATCTATCACCACGAGATTTGAGGTTAGTCCGTGGAATGGACAACAATAGTTTTGAACTAGATCTCGTGGGTTTTCCTGGAGCATAGGCAGAGAGGAGCTCTGACAAGTAGGGGGGGGCTCGGGCGTTGAGTGACTTAAAAACAAAAAGTAAGAGTTTAAATTGGATCCTGAATTGGATAACAAGCAGTTTTATGCCCAGATGAAGATTATTTTATGACAAATGAAGCAAACATAATGGCTTGGCTTACTTCAGTCCAAGTCCACACAACAGTGGTGCACATTCTTAACTAGATTTATTTTGGAGAGGCTCATGAAATATTTTGCTAAAGATTAAGAGAGCGTTTCCCAGCAAATTTAGAAAATAAATCCATACAATCTGTTTTGGCTTCTGTGAACCACTTTCCCCTTTAACATTGCAGAGTTTCTGTGACCCAAAGAGTCCCTGTTATCTAAAAGTATACAAAAAGAGATCAGAAAAGATAAGACAAGAATTTAAAAGATGCGACAGAGCTTTATTTATTTATTTATGTGTCATTCCTCCACTCATAAGCCCTAGAATATATCCTGCAGCTCTTTGGGCCTCAGTAATACTTTTGATACTGCTGGATTAAAATGCATGTTTAACATGTTTGATAATTAATGCATCTGTTCTTCTTTACAACAGAGCCGTTTTGATTTTAACTACTTTGTCCTTCAGGGCTATATCTGCTTCTCTTTCTGAGGTTTTTCACCTTGGAGCATTTGCAGTGAAAATCTACTTATGCAGTATAGATAAACAAACTACAACAACATCAAAACTTAAATCAGAAATGCACTACATGAAATGCATCAAGCCTGGTCAGTCAATCTTTTACATGGCCTAAATGTGTAACAAAAATGTATGAAATCATTGTTTTGTAGTATTTTAGTGTTGCTAAGAAAAATAAATGTGCCTTGAAATCTTCCCAAGTGCCCTTCTGAACTCATCTGACCAAACCCTCTGCAGGACCTGCCATTAAAAATAAAGAAGATGAGCCGACTGAGAGGAGGAACACACACGCTCACACAAAGAACAAGGTCATTTGAAAATACACCCCTCCTTTGTTGGACATTTAGTCCCCTTGATAAGATATACTTTTCTAGGATTTTCCACGTAACCCTGAGTCCCTAATCAGAGTGTTGTTTGAGCCCTGTGTGCCTTTTGGCCCAATAACAACCGCTGTTGTTATTGCAACTGTAATGTAATTTTTCAGACAGGAGTGGCATAAATAAATTATCTTCAGTATCTGATGATGCTTTTGTGTTTGTGTTTTCCTATAATTTTCAGGGGATTGGACGTTGTAGATAAGAGGTTCAGGTAAAAGCCCCTAAAAGCTCCACGCCACTTAAGTTCCATGGCAACCAATACAAGTACCAGTTATCTTCATATTACTCCATACCCCTCCAGCTCCCTGACATGTACCCTTCCTCACCAGCTTCGTCGCTCCCAGCCTCTCTCTCCTCCTCGTAGCTTTCCCTTTTGCATGTGCATCGATTGTGTCTGAGCATGTGCGCGTGCATCTGCATGTGAGTCAGCTGCATCCTCAGCACCTGGGTCATTACTTCCAGCCTCCGCACGGGAAGCTTCACTAACGCTGTGAGTTCAAAAGATGTGATGACGCTTTTAGTTATTGCAACTGTTTTAATGTTAAATGTTTCTGTTTTATTGGAAGATAATTTAAGAAACTATTTGACTGTGTGTTCATTTTTGTTTTATACACAATTTTATGTTTTTCATAGTGATATTTTGCATCAGTACTGTTCTGTTGTGACCATTTTTTTTTTGTTTGTTTTGTTTTTTTTGCTGTAAAACTTGTTTTTTGGTAACTATCATGCTTTTATAAGCTCTGCAGAAATACCCTGGTGGTTCCCAGGTTTGTCAGGACTCCAACACAGAATATCTGTGGGTGTGTAAGAGAGGAGAGGGAGGCCAATATGGGTTCCAGCTCTTCCTCCTATGCCCCCAAAACTATTTACCTGGATGTGGATGGAAAGGTGCAGAAGGTGAGTCTAATTTTAAATATTTGCATTATCAATATTACGGATCCATTTTTCATTGGTTTAACTCAAAACCTTTACCCCGTTTCAGTGACTCAGTTTTTTATTATTCTATCGATTTTAGGATAATAATTAAAATTTCATAATAGGTTTAATTGTTAAAACAGCAATCGATAACTATTGCAGTTAAATGATTCCATTTATAATTCACCTCCTAGGCTTTCCTACAAGCAAATTCCCAGTGGATACACTTCAGCTGAGGAGGAGCTAAAATTAGAGAGTGGTGCTCATCAGTTTGCTTCACAGGTGTTAATGACAGACCCAAACACCTGTTTGTGAAGCTCTCACAAACCTTCGTTAATGTTTGATGTTGTACACAGAACACAATATAGATTTACATCTATCTATCTATTCAATTACATTAACATTTCAATAAGCAGAAATTGAGTTAATAATGGAGGGCGATGTAGAAACGGGAAAAAAAAGCACAGATTTTCTTCAGATTCTTAATCATAACAACAGCAGCTGCCATGGCTAATGCTTTCAGTACACACACTGAGATTTGCTGATCTGGTGATGTAGAGTTCTTCTGGCGATGACATGTCTATTCAAAAGCCCCAAACACACAGCCTGAGGCTGTTGTTTGTCTGCTACATCTGCTCACTTGAGATTACATGGATAGATGCACACACTTTTGACCACCAAGTCTCTAAGCAGATTTTATAAACTTGGTGCTTGTATTTTACGCTTAAGTTTCATGAACTTAGCAAATTTATTTCTGCAATTTGAGATCAATAAAACCAAACTTTATCCACCTTTTTAATGAACAAATTATTTTTTTTATTGTTCCCTGGTGTTTTTGACTTATTTAACTATTAAAAATAATTGACTCTTACCTTATGTTCCCAGGTGATGACACAGACACTCTAAAGCCTCAAGCTTCAACTGTTTGTGTGAATGTGTACCTGATACAAAAATGGCAGCACTTTTTTTAATGTTTGCTTTTGAGAAGACTCATTTTACATGACTGTAACTGACAACTAATTTATTTGATCTATACCTGAATATGAGAATAAGATGTGTATCTGAAAAAATAAACCAAAGCAGGAGCTGTGTTTACATCACAGGTGGTGTTCAGCCAGCATTGCAGCCCATGTGACATCAAGGAACTTCTGTGTTCATCATCTAACATTCCCAGGTTTGTTGTTTAGTCTTACTAAAGTTACAGAGGTTGAATTCAAAAACAGCTTTATTGCTGAGCTCTCTCAGAACACACTGAAAGTTGCTAAGCAGGAAATAATCCACATTTAATTCAACACAGGGAAAACACACACACACAGGGATACTCAGACAAAATATACACACAGAGGACAACGAGGGAAAAGGCCACAGGCGGGAACACAGCTGACACTAATCAGAGACTAATGAGACCAGAACACAATACAAAGGAGGCAGGAGACTATCAAAATAAAACAGGAAATAACACACACTGAGACCTAGACTGAGATACATGAACTTGACACAGGGACTGGCCCACTGAAAAGTTACCATGAAAGGATAAGGAAACCAGTTAGGAGACAGAGAGACCAGACAGACACTGAAACATAAAAAGCGAAACAAAGGATAATAAAACACGGAGACTAAACAGACTACAGCAGGAGACACTGATGACAAGACGGAGACGAGACCGGCAACAGACTGGACTTGAAAGGGAACTTAATGTAACAAAACAAGAACCACGAACTAGAAATAACAAACTGAGATGCACCAGAGAAAACAAAACTCAAGACTAATGAAGAACTAGAAATCTCTTAAATAGACAAGACCAAAATAAATGTAAAAACTGGGTCAAAGACCCAGGAACATGCCTGTCAAATTATGTCACAATTGTGCTTTTTAACAGCAAATAACAGAAATATTAATACAATTAGTATGTGTGTCTTACAAAAGGTTCAAGGTTAAACTTATTTCCACAACTGACACACAAAAATAAATAAATAAATAAATAAATAAATAAAGCTTAATTTTTAAAAGATTTTATACATATACAGTGCTTAACAAGCTTACAAGAGCTTCACCCAATGTAAGAAGTGACCATTATCAAATTCATTTTTATATTTCTGTAATGCTTAAGCCATCAATATATACCAGACTCTTTAATCTAAATTATATTCATAATGCAAAATTTGATTATTGTTATCCATGAATTTTCAAATGTATTGTTTACAAAAAAGCAGAAAAAAACAGTCTAGAGTGATGGATCAAATTTGGATATAAAAACATGGAATAGGCTTGTTACTTGCCTAATAGATTACATCATTTTGAGATTTAAACATGGTTTTGGCAAATTTTAAAATTGTGTTTCCTTGTTTTATAGCAGGAGGATAATAAACAATTAAGTATGTAAATTATAAAAAGTTAAGGGCAGATGTTTTAACTCTCTCTTTCTTTTCCTCATCTTGCGACAGGAACACTGCCATTATGATGGTGGATCAAGAGGGTGCCTTGGTCTCCATCGATCCAACCATGCCTACCAACTCTCCAAAGTATTGTTAAAGTATTGTTAGGCATTGGGATCAAAGCATTGTTAGACATTGGGATATAATTACTTTCGGGAAAGTAGCAGAGTAATCACGATCATTATCATCATCAGATCTAACTAGCTGCAAAGAAGCTTTCAATAATAACCAGATAACAGTTGCTTCTCAAATTTGCATGAAGCAGTGTTTCTAAAATTGAAAAAGACTTTAAAACCTTGAGGAAAAGAAATAATAATAATTGTACATCTGATTTCCTCACAGCTCTTTGTACAAAGTTGTTCCACTGTCTACTCCTCAGCTCGGAGGTAAAGTGTTTCAACAGCTCGGTGTAATGTACATTGAAACATCACATGTTTTTCAAAGTAATCACTGTAACAGAAAGTAATCAATACCCAAATCTGACAACATAATTGCTTATTGAGACTATACTGATGTTTGCAGAGAAGGAGGACATGTTTCAGAACGTGCTGTCCCAAGTCGCTGAGCAGTTCAGCAGGTAATGTCTTCATCTTTTATTCTTTCACACGTACCTAACCAGTGTTGGTCAAGTTACTTGAAAAAAGTAATTACTAATAATTAATGATTACTGACGGAGTCAAACTCAAAGTAATGTCAGTACTTCCAAGCTTTAAACGCTGCATGGTTGTACTCTCTCCCGCACTCCATATTATCCATTTCTGATCTACACACGTCTGTTGCAGCCACGGACGTCGCACACTTGTACGTCATTGTCATGACACACTTACAAACAATCATGGTTTAGTAACGCAGTGTGCTTACGGGAAAGTAACAGTAATCTAATTACTTTTTTGAAATAGAAATCCCTTTCTTTACTCATTACTTGAAAAAACTAATCAGATTACTGCCCATACCTAACACACATATCTGACACCGTGGTATTTCACTGACAAATGCTCAGGCCTTAGAGGCAAGTTCAGTCAGTTAGTAAAAAGAAAAATACAGTTTAGTCAGGACCAATATAGTCAAAACAATATTGTCAGTTCCAGTAATTATGCACACAAATCAGCAGCAAGATCCATGGTGCATAACAAAGCAGGCATCGGTGACAGCAGATATCACACTGATAGTCAGAAATTGCATGAGGAGGAAGAAATAGGGTGAAGGCTGGTTGCAAAGCAGATTGTAGATATGCAAACTGTAGGCACACTAAAGCAGCTTAAACAATGTGCTCTATATACTGATTTGCCGACAGGATGCATATATAGGCTGCGTCGTCAGCTGATGTTGGCTTGTTTTCTTTATTTTTTCGTTCGATTGCACCACCTGACATTCTCCATAAAATTCTCATATTGTCATTTGCCTTTCCCTCACAGAGCCTTTCGCATCAATGAGTTAAAGACTGAGGTCACCAACAGGATAGCCATGTTGGAAAAGAGGGTAGAGTGTGAGTGGTCTATTTAATACAACTAGTAATACGTTAATGTTATAGTATCGCTGTATGTATGCTTTTGGCTATGAAATTAAAACGATAAAATGCTTTTATAAGGTGTTGTAAGTACTTAAAGGTAAAATTGCTAGTCAACATGAAGACATTATATCATGTATGATTCAAGTTGTTATGATGTAATTATTATTGTTCTGAAATAAATGTCATATAATGCTTTCAATAGGTGTTTGTGCTTTAGCAGATCATTTTAGCATGTTCCTAGGTGGTTGCTAGGCAACCTGATAAAATCAAAATATCCGACATAGATAAGAACCTTAAGGAGCCTAAGATGTACTCGTGTGCCAAGTTTGGTTGCTCAACTCCTGATCATGTAGGTACTTGACAGTCAAAGGAACAAGTAGACAATCAAGCAAAGATTTTGTGTGTTAAAGGAAGATACAGCTGAGAGGATCTGAAAGGAAACATCATTTGGATTGACTATAACCTGCAATATTCCAGAGGGAACACATTCCTTAAGAAAATATTACTCTTCTTGTTTCAGTGGAGGGCTTGAAAGTAGTGGAGATTGAGAAGTGTAAAAATGAACTGAAGAAGCTTCGAGACGAAATGACTTCAAGAGGTGGTGGCAGGTGACGTCTGATATAAAGCCTCTAAAATTTCAAAAGTTATATCAAAAGTTAGTTAGTAAAAGAAAAAAGGGAATATGTCTCAAATTGTTTTCCTTCTTATCTCAGGGTAAATTGTCCATGTAAGTACAACTTCTCTGATGATGGGAAGAAGGTCACTCCAAGACGAGACGTCCCCAGTTACCCAAAGGTGTCTAATCTATGATAAATGTTTTCTTTGCTGTTGGACAAAGCACCCTTCTTAAGATATAATAGGTCTTTGATGATCTGATGGCTTTACTTGCTTGGCCGTTGCAGTACACGCTCTCTCAGGAGACTATTGAGGCGCTGAAGAAGCCAACGTTCGATGTATGGCACTGGGAACACAACGAGGTTTGTCAGTTTCCTTCAACCATTTTCACTGTGTCATCCAAATGACTGATGTTTGACTTCTTTTCTCTTTTCTTATTGCTGTAGATGCTGAGCTGTTTGGAGTACATGTACCATGACTTGGGACTGGTGAAGGAATTTAACATGAACCCCATCACCCTGAAACGCTGGCTGGTAATAAAGGACAGCAGGGGTATACTGGGTTATACTAAATAATGCAGAGAGTTCAGACACAGATTGAAAAAGAATTTTTAAAGGGCACAACCTATAAAATGCTTTTAATTCAAGACTCTGCAGTGAGCCCAATGAATGAATAATTTTCTGCCTTTCAGCTGGCAGTTCAGGAGAACTACCGTAACAACCCTTTCCACAACTTTCGTCACTGCTTCTGTGTTAGTCAGATGATGTATGGCATGATTCATCTCTGCAATCTGCAGGTATGGTGCAGTTTGCGGGTGTGGATGTGTATACGCGCTCATGCATTTCAAGTGTATAATTTATCTGACTTTTCCAGCATTTATGCCATTTTTGCAAAATAAAGATCCTTTTTATGATAATGATCATTTACATTTTGTAACAAGCTCTTTCATTTACACTGCTGACCAGGAGAAGTTGACGCTCACAGATATGGGCATTTTAATGACAGCTGCAGTGTGTCACGACCTGGACCACCCGGGCTACAACAACACGTAAGATTCGCTATTCTCTCTGTAGGGGGTGTTGATTGATAGAGCTGCACATACCTGTTGACCCCCGGTATATTTTGACATCATCTGCACAACACTTGTTGATGGACTGTGAAACTAGTTCTGCATGGAGAGAACTCGGTTATGTAAACATGGCAATTCATTTTTATCGTATTTGTTTTGGGCTGTGGATTTCAGGCAGGCGAGAATATCTCTTATCAGAGAAACTTCATGAGAATATCCTATCCATCCATCTTGAGTCCATCCATTCAACAATGTCTTCCATCTATCAGGTACCAAATCAATGCACGCACAGAGCTGGCAGTACGCTACAACGACATCTCTCCGCTGGAGAACCATCACTGTGCCGTGGCTTTCCAGATCCTCTCTCTTCCCGAGTGCAATATCTTTGCGAATGTAGATCCCGAAGCATTCAAACAGATCCGAAAGGTTAGACGGGCATTCAAAACTATTACTAGTACAAATATATATTTATGACAAGCATGCCATTTCATTTCAATTCCTACAAACTTGCCACGTATTTTCATGTTTCATGTATAAGCAGATGTCAAGTTTACTTTGACTTTGCTCTTATGCTTCCAGGCAATTATCGCCCTCATTCTGGCCACCGATATGGCTAGACACGGAGAGATACTAGAGGCTTTTAAGCAAAAAGTGGACAACTTTGACTTCACCAATGAAGAGCATGTGACATGCGTACGTAGCCTGTGCATCATGGAGGTCATGTTGCAACTCTGCTTGACATAGGCTGTTTCTTTTACTGTGCTTAACAGATGTGACCTCAGAACAAACAGACTCATCGATTGTGCTGTACTTTGCAGAAGTGAAACTGGTTGTGTTAGTGTAATTGGGAAATTGGTTACAGAAATACAGTGAATGCTGAAAGACAAAAGTTAGCATTTTACTTTTATTCTCAGTTTGTGTGTGTTGTGCATGTGTTTCTACAAGTGTATGTTTGTTTTTTCAGCTGAAGATGCTTTTGATCAAGTGCTGTGATATTTCCAATGAGGTGAGGCCAACTGAAGTTGCTGAACCGTGGGTGGACTGTCTACTTGAGGAGTACTTTATGCAGGTGACGCCATCCAAAGCAATGATGTTCATCAGTAAATCTGTGATCTAATAATGCCAAATTAAAGCAAAGACTGAATACACTGAACTTAATAACAATACTTTGACAAATTTGTTTTCCAGAGTGACAGGGAGAAATCTGAGGGTCTCCCCGTCGCTCCCTTCATGGACAGGGATAAAGTTACCAAACCCACAGCTCAAATTGGATTCATCAAGTTTGTCCTTATTCCAATGTTTGAGACTGTCATGAAGGTATAACTCTGTCTTTCCAACTATGTGCAGATGTACAGTACTGTGCAAAAGTATGATGAGGTTTCATTCAACCGTAGATCAATCAGTTGAGGAATCAGACATATCTCTTAGGTCTTGGCATTCAGATACTATTCATCTTCTGAAGTTTGTTAGGCCTGTCACTTCTTTTGTCCTCCACTTGTCCAGTTTCTATTGCTCAAGATCACTTACAAAAATCGCAAGAAAATTTGGCACCTAGGAAGCAAATTATAAAGAAATAACAGCTGGCTATTTTGCATAGTACTGTAAACAGATTATGTTAAATTTATACTGTGGTATTTTCCACTAGCTTTTCCCTCAGATTGAAGAACTAATGGTTCAGCCTTTGAGAGACTCTCGTGACCACTATGAGGAACTGAAGCAGATTGATGATGCTATGACAGAGGTAAAACCTATTCTATCCCTACTCTTATCTATCTAGCTCTTTCTCTGACCTGACATTAATGTAGCAGCTAGCTAATGTGGCTATTTTGTGTGTTTATCACGATAGTGAATGGAATCAACAGTTTATAACAGTGGGGACAATGAAAGTTGTGGTTTGGGAAAGTAATCTAATTTTCTTTCTAGTTTAAAGTTAGATAGGTAATTAAATGTTCTTCTTTTCAGTAAATTTATTACAGCTAGCATACAGACACAGCTAGCTTGCCTCTGTTAGCTCGTTGCACCTGCCTACCTGAAAGCTCACCTTATACTTTAGAAAACCTTATATGGTTTATTATTTTTGAAACCATACAAAACAATGCCATACTACACTCAGTGGCCACTTTATTAGGTATACTCTGCTAGTACCAGGTTGAGCCTCCTTTACCTGTAGAACTGCCTTACATTCAACAAGGTACTGGAAACAATTCTTATAACATCTTATGACATTTCTTTTTTTCATGTGCATATTCATGACACACTTCTCAGATACTCAGGCTGGTCTGACACCAACAACAGTGACACATTCAAATTCACATAAATCACCGTTGTTACTTATTGTGATGGTTGGTTTAAACTTCAGAATGTAATTTTCACTGCATCTACATGCCTAAATGTATTGTGTTACAGCCCTCTGATTGGCAGATTAGATATTTGTGGTAATGAGCAGTTGAACAGGTGTACCCACCAAAGTAGCCAGTGTGTGTATTTCTTCATTTCAGCCCTCACAGGCAAGTCAAATCAAATAATTTTTGTCTATATTGTCTATTGTCTGCAGCAGTATTTAGCCTTTGCATTAGTATCTACATGTAGACTGTTGAGGAAATCAACAGAGAAGTTGCTGAGTCTTGTATTGATATCATTTTTTTATAAGCAAAACTTCATATTGTGAGTGCAGCGTGATGCAGCGTGCAAGACTGGGAACATTACCAGTTGAGCATGTACTTGTCAAGCAATTAAAATTAACTAATGTTGCCATAACAAATTAGAGCTGGGGAAATTGGTAGGAATATCAAAATATGAGATATTCCTCTCGCACGAAAAAAATGAAAACTGGTAAACAAATTCATGTTGACGTCCACAGTGCCATTTAAGCTTTCCATGGGAATTACCAATCACTGCCAGTTATCAGTTATGCAATGTGTTTCACACGGCTGTTGCCTCAGTTACACACACACACACACAAATGCCTGCAGTAAGCCTACATTCATACACACACTAAAGAACTAAATGCTAACATAAAGGTGTGTCTTTTGTTCAATGAGGCACAGAAGAAAAAAACTGAAAATATGTCATTAGGCGGGAAGAAGAAGTAAGCTCTGCAGTGAGTGAGTACAGTGGTGTGTGTGTGTGTGAGTAACCGAGTCCTTGATTGTGCTTTAGTTCAGTGTTAGTTTCATGAGTGCTCTCTGTCTCTGCCTCTCTCCACAACTTGTCTGTAAACTGAACTCGATCTGTAAAAGGTGACCTTTAGAAATGTGCAACATTTTCATCACTTTGGATTCAGCAAGCACTTGATGTGTGAAAAAGTGTGAAGCTCTTGGCTGAACAGTATTAGAACAGATTACAATTTATTTTTAAACTGAGCAGGAAGAAAAACATTTTAAATTAATAAAATAGTCCATTTAAATTTAAGGCTTGCATATAAATATATTTTTCCATGGCTCAGATGATGAAACTAAACTGTTGAAATTGTTGCTCATCTATTTGTTTCTTTCACAGTGACAACAAAGAACAGTTTCTGTTCATGAGCTGAAACTTTAAACTTCTTTTTCTTCATCTCACATTGAGCTTTTTCACAGAAAAAGAACAAAGACTCTGAGTAAGTTTTGACTTTCCACAAAGGGAAGTCAATTTCTCACTCAAAGCTCTAAGACAACTTCTATCCGACTGACTTTTTCTGTGGTGGGTGATTGCTATCCAGAATGAGTTACTAACGAGTTCTTGTTAAAATCTAGTTTTTAGTTTCCATTTTGGCCCTTTAGGTCCATCTGCCTCTCTCTACCTAATTACAGCCATTATTTCATTCCAGGGATCATCTTTTATGATCACATTCAGGACAGACTTAAAAAAGTGTGAGTGAGGCTCCAGTGAAGACATCCAGCACTATGTTCCGAAGATGACAGATCTGCTTCGTTACACTGCTTCGTTACACTCTGGACTAAAATTAGGCATCAAGGTGACATATCTTGAACTTTGACTTCTGCACTGGAGGTTAAAGAGCGGGACCTGCTAATGTTTTTGTATATTTATGGACTTTATGTTGCTGGCCCTAGTCATTTTCATAGTGTCGATCATTTTGAACGTACAATTTCTCCAAAGGCAAGCTTAAAGCATTATTTTAAGATTCATTTTGAAGTAGTTTACCAATAATTTTTTTTAACCAAAATAAAAATGTTTTCTTTTTTCCCTAAATTCTGGAGTAGGAAAAATAAAAAACACCAAAGTGAAATTTTCTGTGTTTTCGTAACAATTTTAATCAAATAAATTCATATAGGGGTATGAAGTGTCCAGTGTTTTTCCTAATTGTTTACATATATAGCACCAAATCACAACAACAACAACAACAGCAATGCGCTTTTGCATTGTAAGTTAAAAGTCCTTCAATGATACAGAGAAAATCCCAACAATCAGATGACCTCCTAGGAGCAAATATTTTATGATAGTGGGAAGGAAAAACTCAAACTCCCTTTTAACAGGAAGAAACCTGATCCAGGAAGAATCAGGGTCAGGGAGGGGCGGCCATCTGCTTTAATAAGTGTGGGAAGGAAGACAAGATAAGACACACTGTGGAAGAGACCAAGAGATTAATGATAACTAATGATTAATTACAGAGTAAATGTATAAACACAAAGTGAGTGAAAAAGAAACAGTGCATCATGGGAAACCTCCAGCAACCTAACTTCTGCGGTGTAACTAAGAGAGGATTCAGGGTCACCTGATCCAGCTCTAACATATGTTTTATCAAAACAGACATTTTCAGACTGATCTTGAAAGTAGTTAACGTGGTGCTTTGGGTGTCTGCTTCTCAAATCCAAACTGGAAGCTGGTTCCACAGAAGACAGGCCTGAAAGCTGAAGGCTCGGCCCTTTTACTTTTAGATGGCAAAAACAAGCAGTCTACTAACTTTATGTAGATTTTTTAGAGAAAAGTTTAAAAAAAATAAACCAAATGAGCCTGGTAAGGGCTGTAAAAGTGATCATGAGTTGGATTTTGGTATGAAAGATGTAAAAATATCTGCTATAATACAGTTTTTATTTATCTATTTATTTGCAACATTACTGCACATTAAATACACTTCATGCACAAGGACAGTAACATACTGAATTAAGTTCATATTTCAATAACTATGGTCAAGAATGCAAATCCAAACTTTCTCACAAAGTCAGCTAATGAATAACATGACATGATGACATTTTTCCTAACTTCTAAGTCTGCTTAGTTTTTAAATATTCTCACATCAAAGCACATTAAAGAAGTTATACATAGTTGTAAATCAAAGGCTTCTGCGACACCTATCCCTGAATTATTCCTGTTGTTTCATGAAGCTCTGTGCAGATATTTAAGTTGTCCTCTCTGCCCATCATCCAGATTGAGTGATATTTTATTGCCACATTTTAGACTCTAAAATACAGTCGATGTGTGTTGAAATATGACTAATTGTGGAGTTGTGTACGACCCAAAGGTGCCAATTATCTCAGCCCAATTCACGCCCTCTCGCTCCACAGTTTCCCTTCGAGCCTACTTTTTTTTTTAAACTTTTTTTAGGGTACTATGTTGCCAGTCACTTGATTTTAGGCCTCACCTGCAAGCTTCATTTGACACATACTGAATACCACCTACATAGCTTTGATGAAATCACATAAATAATACAGAGCAACTCACAGCATCACTCACCAAAGAAATTATTCATGCTGCATGTTTTTTAGGTTTGTTTGTGCTGTTTATAAGAAACGTCAGGCTACCAGTGTATACCTGAACTTAATCAATGTCCATTCAGCAATTTACTGACAAGTAATTGGCGAGTGCTTTTTGGATTCATCTAATCTTTCGTGTGCACTCCAAAGGAGCTGATTATCTCAAACAGTTGAACAGATGTAAGTGTTGCTGCTGGGATGAGAGAAAGCAGGTAAATGACTTGGGATGTGTCTCATTTGAATGGATGTAATTGCCCCTCTACATTCTCCATGTAGCGTGACAGAGTGTATTGACATTAACCGGCAGGAATGCTCAGATCATGAAAGGATTGTGCACTGCACTCTCCTGCGTTGCCTCTGATTGAACCACTGCAAGCAATAAATAAAAGGAGTGACTGTCTGACACGTTGAGACAGTGTGCAATACTTTTTCTATTATTATTGTTATTCTCTCAGTCGCTTCCTTTCTTATAACAACTGAATGCAAACGTTTTGGTTAAATCCCTTATTTTGCCCATACATGACTGACGACATAGTTGAACCTTAACCAAATCTACTAAACTTATCATTCAGTACACTATTAGATGTTTCCATGACTTCAGTGCTAATTAAAGTAACTGATATCTAAAAGCCTTTATACATTTTCTGTGCCTGGAGGCTGGGCGTTACATCGTGTTTAAGTCTCACAGTACTTGAATGGGCCTTTTTGTTGATGTGAAAGTAAATACTGTGTCTTTCTAAAACACCTCGAACGCAATTAAATGAGTAAATGTTTAACTAATCTTAGACTGCACTTGCACAATATTGTTTCCTTTAGTTGTTCCAGCCTTTCCTGCAATATTGATTCTTCTTTTCTTCTTCTTTAGATTTTTCTTCAGGTTCTCATCTTTTCCTCTGATTCTTCTTTTTCAGCTGCTTCTTCTGATTCTGCTTCTTCATTTCTCCTTTTCCAGATTCTTTTGCTTTTGCTTTGCACTTCTTGTTTCTCTGCATCTCCTTTTTTTTTATTCTTCTTTCTTCTTCATCTTCAGCAGATTTTATCTTCAGTCTTTTTTGGATGTTTTGAAGATTATTCATCTTCTTCCATCTCAGCCTTCCTTCTCTAAATTTGGTTTCAAACTCCTCAACCCAAGCTCCTATATACGTACTCATTTCTAACCCTGTCCTTTCTGGTCAATCTGAACAAAACTTTTAGCACCTAGTTCTACCACTTCCCGGACAGCCTTCAATCTTTTTGTCAGCTCGACTGTCTCCAAACCATACGTCATAGCAAGTCTCACTATCAATCTTGCAAACCTTCCCTTTGACTTTCACTGTCTTTCTTTCCTTGGTAGAAAATCTGTACCAGTTTTCAGTGAAATTAGCACAATTTCTGTTTTCTACCTGTTTCTTCACATCAAGCAGTGACTTATCCAGTCAGTTTGTGTTTAAATCCATTTGAGTCAATGTTGATTCTATCACCTGGGGTGCAAATGGTGCCAAATCTTGGAATACTACACACAGTGGCTTTAATTTTCATTATTTTCATTATCTATGATTTTGTAAATCAGTGCAACCGTATCTAAGACAATGTCAAAAAAGGTTATGAGCTGAAAATTTAGCACTTCCCGCAGCTTTATCTCCAAATCTCCAAATCATGGATCACAGCTGCTCTGGTGGTCTCACAACTCCTGATCTTTTAGCAAAGGGAAAGTTCAGGAGAAACTAAAAGGTAATTTGATCCAGCTCAAGGTTTCGAAGCTAGTTTTATCACCACATATCAGATCAAAGACGATGTGAGAAAAAAGTATACAGGAATGTTGATTAGAATTGATAAAAGATTTATTTTGTGAGGCAGCACAGAGCAGAGTGAAATCACGTCTGTGGTAGCAGGGTTATTGCGCCCTCGGGGTGTTTTTACTGTGTCATTAGCCTGTTTTGACTTGTTAATAATGGAAATAGAAATGGGTGCAGATTGATCAGAAAACTTTGCCTTGTTTATTACTATAAGGGCTTCAAGAGGCTCCAAAAGAGCTCTTTAAGTTGCATGTTTGTTCTGTGAGATACTCATAAAGGAGACAGATTTACAGATGCAGTATGTCATCCTCAGTTTTGTGTCATCCTTTTCTTACTCACTACTTTCCCAAGTCAATACACCGTGGAAAATTCCTCCCAGCTTGCACCCATCCAGGGGTTAAGGTAAGGGCATTTGTGTGTGGATGTGTGTTTGGGAAGCCTTGAAGCAGGAAGTGAATGATCCACCACACAGTTTCATGGAAAACACTAATACATAACTGGATTGCATGGAATTATTTTTTTTAAATGCTACCTGGCTTTTTTCTTTCCTTACTGCCCCATTTATCCATTCTTCACCATGCAGTTCCAGGTTGTCGGGCAGTTTCATAAGAATCTGAAGAAGGTCAGTGTGTGACCAGACAACAAGGCAGCTCAGACTTGTTTTTTGAGCACACACATCAAGACAGTTAAAACATCATGGCTGTCCCATTCTTCTGACTCCCACATTCACAAGAACGCCAAGCTCCTTGCTTGAGCACTGGACTAGAGGAGACAAGCTAGATTTACTGAAGACAGTTACATCCCTTCCAATAATGCTATGCAGTCAAAGGTCAGGCGTGACAGTCAGCCTTAAATTCTGGTCCTGCATTTTTGTGTTAGACACTGAACTGTGGGAGAGTAAACAAAGAGCTGTGTCAGTCAGTGTAAATCTGGGCAACAAAAAAACCAAAAACAGCCATGGTTGGAGGGAAATCTGTTTTTTTATTTAGTTTTCTTGTCTGACGACTTAGGTGTGTTTAAATACAGCACGATGTAATGTATTGCATAAAAACCTAAATAAATATCTACCAATGTTTTCCTTTTTTGTAATGCAAGATGAAAATGACTGCTTTTACATGTGTGTTATGATTTACAGATCATGGTGGCTCTTTAAAGGCATGAAATCTACGCATGCAAAACTATACAACAACATTTTACTACTTTATGATTCATACATCTTTATTCCCACGCCTGTGTGGAGAAGCTGGCATCACCAGTATGGGAGAAACAATGATTTTTTTTTTCATTATTGAAAAACTCCTCTGCTATTTTCTCTCGAGCCATCCAGCGCTCTGATTAGATCTTCTGGCATGCAGGCTCATGGCCCGGGGGAGTTAAAGGAATAACTTGATCCAAAACCTCACAGGTTAGCTTCTTTTACAAGCTACGACCTCACACATTCAGCCAGAGGCCTCTGAGACACCTGCACTACATCCTGATAAAACAAGTCTTAAATGTAACTTTTCCATGAAGTGTTGTCCTCAGAAACTGAAAAAATAAAGAGTTGTTATTATTATTAATTTGCAGTTGCTGCATTACCAAAATGATTTCGAACTTGCGACTTGAGCAACAAAAGCAGACGTTATTGGCATGTTACTCCGTTTTTATTGGCTGGTAAAATAAAAATTGCAAATTATATAGAATGTGTAAAAAGATGGGATTATAGTACTAGAGGTCAGAAGACATACTTTTAACCAGCTGCTCTCCATTGGAGCTGCTTTCTCATGTGTCGCTGGGTCATTCATCATAATTTCACTTGTCAACGCCACTCCATGCAATTTATCTCTTTTAGGTCACTCCAGACTTTAACTATCAAAGGCAGCTTTAGCTTGAGTAAATATTGGAAGATCTAATTTCCAAAAAGCTGTGCACATAGAGGCTATCTCAACTCAAGTATCGATTTCCTTCATACCAGCATCGTTTGGTTTGCAGTCCTGGCTTTCTGGGCTCCCACATGCAGGCATAACCTCACTGTTTAGCACAGAGTTCTTCTGTCTTGATACATGTTGTCAGAGATTGCATGGATTGCTTGTCTGTTTTTTTTTTTTTTTGTTTTTTTTTTTTTTTTTTTGGTCAGTGTTATGTAAGAATGTGAACTTTATACAGACTTTGGACCTTTGCATAGTTGCAAAGGTCATATGTGCAGAGCGTCTACAAAATAAATACAGAGAATACAAAGAAATATTGCAGTCAGCATTTCATATGCATTACTGACAGAAGAGCAGTTGTTTTGAATTTCCAGACTTTCTGTACTTTAATTAAAAGCTGGATGCAAATAAAAAAAAAAAAAAGACATTGGAGTCATAAAAAACGGCTTTCATGTATTCTCACATTTACAATTTACAGTCCTCAAAAAATAGACATTTTACTGCCTGGTTGTTCTTCTTGGGAGGAGCACTTAAATTAATAGTTTCTCCCGGCAATTACAGCCCCAGACAAACACAAATGAAAGGCATGAATTCGAAAGCGCCAAGCAAAATAAACTGGTGTGATAATGTAATCATATTCATTGTTATTGAATAATTGGAAAAAAAAAAAAACAGATCCATTTATCAGCTGAAGTGGAACTGATTGGACAGGATTTTGTATTTTTGTTCATGTCCCACACACAGTTTGTCAGTAAGTAGTAAGACCAGTTGACATTTGGAAACGCTGATCCCAGCAAATGAAAGAGTCTGACAGTTCTCTAAGGGAGAGAACTGGTGGGGGTACCAGTTTGTTTACAGCGCGATAATCTGGAGCAGGCATCTTGATTGTGTGCTGGCAGAACATCAGCGGCCGTGCCGTGACTGCGGGAGCACGCAGCGATTACACTGGCCTCTTATCTGTATGAATAGCAGGCCTGTTACAGCAGAAAGCAGGCTTAATGAGAGATGAACATATGGAGTACGGTGACAAAAAAGGCCACCAGCCGGAAGTATCTTAAACTCCTGCATCAATAATCTGAGCCTGTGGCTATGGAAGTGGGTTAGGGCTTGGTTTAATTCTAATCACTATTAAAAAGATGATTTTCTACTTGTGTAAAGATATTGTTCCAAAATATAGTCTGGTTCTTGATAGGCCTGTATCACAGAAAACGATGCCATATTCCACACTTCGCAAAACTTCGCAAAAACAAAAGTTTGCTTTGTGTTTGCCCTCAACTGCTTAATTTCCTTGGTTACATGGGGACAGATACAGAACAGTATCTATTATGAATCTATAATAAACAATACGATTGAGTATGGATACTCCATTTAGCCTAATTTTGAACTTTTCGAGAATTTAACTTCAGAGCTGTATGTGAGAACACACATTTCATGTTTGCGATTGGACATTAAATGCACTTTCATGTACCCACATGAGGACAGAGCAGGAAATTCACACAACTCAGTATGTCCCCCATGTGTCCACCCTCCCATGCACTAGTATTTCCAGTAGTGAGGACCCATCTGTCTCCTGTTTGTTGCAATACATGTGAGAAGTGTGTGCAGCTTTTGGACTGTGTACCAACTTTGTTTTAATGACAATGCCTAAAGACTCTAGTCTTTTGGAAGCTGGTATCTTTCAAAAGCAGTATTATTGATATACTGAGACTGCACCAAAACAGTAAAGCTGGAAACAACAATGCTGAAAGGCACCACAACACAGGACTGCCTGAGCTGAGCAAAGCACTGCCTCACTGATCAAATGCTCAAGTTTCTGTTGACTTCAGCTTTCAGTCAGTTTATGTTAGTTCTAAACCCACATTTGTTTCATGTTTCTCACACAGCCTTTATGCTCTCATTCACATAATACTCAGTGTGACTTGCAGCCCACGATGTAGCTCAGTTCCTTTCCTTGATTAGCAATGCTGGCTTAACTATCCTTTCTTTCAAAACTTTTAATAACCTTGGAAACACTGACAGGAGCTTCAGTAAAGAGAGCTTTAACCCTCTGACTGTTGAGGAAAATATAAAGTTACTGCATGCTGGAGAATCTATGGCACTAAGTGACAGTGATTGATGCTTGTGTTTGATGTGCGTGTGGCGTGATAATTGCGTTGCATGTCACGATTAGCAAGTTGGATTTTACTGAGTGGGCTCATTCAGAGTAGATTTATATGCCAATTTTACTTTCTAGAAGAGATCCATCCAGCAAAATGGGTGATGCATTGCCTCAATTTTTAGAGTATCAGGCATCAGAGTCAAATATTACAGGACTGAGTTTCTTCAGTGCTTTGCTGGTAGTATCTGTTGATACACTTTTACCTAGTGTGGCAACATTTGCATAAAATTATGTTTAATTGCTCAGGAAACTGGGTTTACTGATTCATGCCACTGCAAGCTTATTAAATACACCCCATTGTGAAGTTTTGCTTCCACACTGAAGGCCATACGTTTAATGATTTAAATATTGAAGAGATCTTTGTTGCATCCTGAACAGATGTTCTCTGACTCATGTGAGCTGATGTGGGCTTTGACCAAATATCATCCACCATGAGGTTTCCCACCAACAACATACACAGCTCTAAATTTTACAACTTTGCCTATAAGTTTCCTTAAAGTTAACTTTCAGCATGGCATCTGATGTCTAACATTTGCTTATGTCAACCCTTTATTACTATATGATGATTACAGAAGGAGAAACAAATCTGAACAAGGTTTGGATCCATGGTTTAGCAAACCCACTGTTGCCGTAAGGTTAATTCCGTATAAAGTTGGTTGCTTTTCTGTTTGTAATCGTTCACCAGATGTGTACACAGATGTTAGAACGAAACACATTTCCTCCCCGGTTAACTAGGAGTGCATACAGTAGAGGCTCAAAGTATTTGTATTTGAATTTTCTGGAAACACAAAGAGCGGTAGCTCCACCTTTGCTGTTAGATCATAACAGCTTTAACCTGCCACAATGGGGAACGATAAATGATACGTTCCTACGCCTGTGTTTAAAGTGGGATTGTCTTTCATCTCCTGCTGGGACTCTGCCAGGAAAGATTCTCACTGTGAGGTTTAATGCTCCGAGCTATAAGCCCAAACATGTTTATTTATTTTTACAATTCAAAAGACCCTTCTCCCCCTCACCCCTGCTGTATCGCTCTCCTACCCCACCCGCCACCCCCTCTGTCATTAACTTTATGGGAATTTCCATGGAATTCTTTCTGAATATACAGTGAGTGATTGTGTGGGGATAAGGAACCGCATGCAAGGGTGTAATATCCTTCTCAGTAAGGCATGGGTTATGGGCCCCTGCTGATGATGACACGGGAACATCTGGATACCGGTGTGAGTGTGTAATGCTAAATAATGCAGCAGAATTAAACACCATCCAAACATTTATGTACTCAAGATTATGTAACATTAAATGTAATCACATAATGAAATCAACTAATGTCTGTGCAAATTAACTTACTAACAAACTCTCTCTTCTTCAAGTGTTTTTAAGTAGCATGTCGCTGAACCTTTACATACGGTTTATGCTTCATGCTTCGGCCAAGAAGGCTGACATTGATAAATGGAAGATTAATCCTTAACTAATGTTTCAGACAGCAGTGAGAGTGGATGTTTTCAGGTTTTATAACACTCTTTTTTTGGAAGACATGAAAACATAACAGGGACAAAGATTTAAATACAGTTTGGTGAAAGTGAAAATGGCACGAACATTGTGGAGCTGTTGGAATTTATTATATGACCACATATAATTATTACACCCATTAAACACTGTCTTCACTGTGATTTAAATCGTTGCTTAAAATCCTTATAACTACATTTATAATTATTGATAGTACTTGCTTATTGCAAACTGGTTTGTGCATATAAAACAATGTGTGTGGGACTTTCATGTGTGTTTCCCACACTCACTGAAATGGCAGGTCAGGTGCCTTTGTAATCTTATGGCCCTCCAGCCCCTCTTATGATCTTTTTTAATCTCAGTCAGTTTAATCTCAGAATAAATGGAGTCTAATTTTGTTTATTTTCATACAAACTGCAGGTTTTTGCGTCTGCGTCAAAGCACCCTCTGACCTCTTTATGACCTCATTTCTTTATATACAGGGTATATGATCACTCTTGTGTGTTTTACTATTTCACTGTTTCGAGATTCCCCCATTATCCTTCAAACACCAGCATGTGTCTGCATGAAACCGGGAAAAATCTGGTAGGAACACATATAGTTCTACCAGCATCAAGAAATAAACACATAAAAAATACGCACATACATGGCATACACAAGTTTCACGACTCCCTAAAATGACTACCAGTATGCATTAGTTGATACTGGTGTTTGATCTAATATGACGCGGTAAAACATCCGAAATAGTATATTAGTAAAGCAGAAGTAATTATCATTGGAAATGGAAAATTAAAACACAAGCACCACAAATTTCTCCTACAATACTTGAGCGTATGACTGGCAACAACGGCAGACTTAGTGCCACAAAGGCTCAAAAACAAAAGATAAACTTTTTTTTTCCAAGCTGGAAACAAAAATCCAAACAAGGAGAGTAAACTGAAACCAGAAACACAAAGACTCAGAAGTGGAGACAGATTCGAAGACTGCAGCGGACAGACTGGCAAACAGGACTGTACGTACACGGCACACTGACTGGGGAACAGGACACAGGTGAGGGCAGCACGCAGGAGGAAACAATTAAAAGCAGGTGGTAACAATCAGGGGAAGGCAAAAAAAAGCAAATAAAAGCCCAAGAGACACAAAGAAAAGTAATTACCAAAATAAAGCTACACATAGACGCACAAACACATAAACGAGACAGAGGGAATACAGACACACACCGTTTCTCATTTCCCAAATTACACATCCTGTCCTCAGCACCTCTGGTTTCTAAGTTATGAGTGGACAAAACAAGGAAGCAATACAAAAACAGAGTCCAGGCTTCCTCGCTTTGAGTCGACTGCATCATAAATTACTTTTCTGTGATGTACATAACAAAGTCATTACAAAGCAATGTGAGATTTTGAATCCATATATATCATTTCCTATATGTTGTCAATTCAATCGATGACAGTAGGAATTATAGTCACAGCTCTATGTAGCATCATTATCACTTTTTAAGATTAATCTATTGGTCTTGAAGGAGAGGTCAGAGGTCAAATGTCACATTGTATTTAATATGGTATTTTCTATATGTTGCCGATACACATCACACTAACAATCATGGTTTCAAAGTTATAAGTATTTTTAATCAGTTTTAACCAGTAGATTATTAAGTTGAGCTTGCCAAAAACATAACCTACTTGGTGAAAAATGACGAAATTAATATCATCTAGGAAATTCTACTATTTTCTGCTATTTCTGAATACTTGATGTGATGACAGACTATAATCGAATACGTGTATATTTGAATAAATGGATAAATAATCAAACTTGCAATGTGTTACCCACGTCAAAACAGAGAATGCAATAGATCTGATCATCATACAACATAAAAAGGACATGTTGTTGTCCTCCTCTCGCACAGGATATATTTAAGCTTTGTGCTGCTCCTTTTTATACAATGAATTTTTAAAACCTCTAAAGAATACACCTGCGCATCCTCGATTATAGCTCCTCTGGCAAGCCTCCTCTCTCTTCTCTCAATATGAGGAATGGAAGACATGCGTAGCCAGAGAAATTGGGACAGCCTAGGGAAACACCAGGGAAAATGTATCCAAACATCAACCAAAAACTAAACAATGGCACATAAACTGAAAGTCATTCAACTATAAATGAGATCAAGAACTCAAAATAAGAAGAATCCAAAAAGCATAACCAAACCTTGAGACCACAACATGTGATGCAGATTCTTTGTAACTGAATACATCTATTTATGAATTTGTTGCCAGCTACCATCACTATTATTAGCATAGTTTCTCTTCTTCTTTCCCCTTTCTTCTTTTCTTTTTTACACAGAGCTCATTAAATTTCCCTTGTGTATAAAATGTGTTATATATAAAGCTCCGCTCTGCTTGCCTTTAGTTACATGTCTCCCCACCATTATCCAGCTCTTCTCTTCTCTCTGTTCCTCCATGCATGCCTGTGCTCCAAAAAGGGTTACTGTGGCCCCAGAGCCCCACATGTGTAAGGAGATATCTTCAGCCAGCCTACAGCACTGAGCTCGCCGAGCGACTGGTTGCTCCTCCAACACACAAAGCAGTGAGCGAGGGAGAGGGAAAAGAGAGAAGAAGGGAAGCAAAAATATGAAAATATCATCAGAGGACTGGGAAGCAGCTTCAGCTCCTGCAATCCTTGTGCAAATACAACACACTCTCATGAACACAAACACACATGCATACGCACAAACACTTCTGGCATCTGTCTCGGGGAGAGATCAAGTAGAGATCAACCACAGAGCTTGGCTCTCCCCCACCGGCTGTCCTCATTCTGCTACACTACAGAGGGGAAACATCACCAGCTTGTTGGTCTGGGAGGCTTTCTGATTACCTCTGAATCCTTTGGTTGAGCAAGCCATAAATATTGTGCTATTAGGAGCATAACTGCAAACCTGCATGGCAATCAACCAACAATTATAAAAAAGTGTCCACCAGGAGTGTTTTTAACCTTTACTGTGAGTAATAAACTTCTATTCTAAGCCAATACATTTATTAAAATGACAAATCTAATCAGTTGCAGAAGGATCGGCCCTCTTGTTATGCTCAGTTCAGTGGCAAAAATTGCTGTTTTGGTTAAAGGTGCAGTCTGGGTGGCACAAATCCCTCATCAAATGCCACCATTTCAAACCAACTTTGTGCAAGTCCATGCACGTGCAAACACATAAATGCACACACGCACGACTGGAGTGCAGTATTAGCACCTTGGGTCAAAGCTGAATACCTTACAAATAAGCACAACTGGAGCTCATCAAAGAGTGGAAAGGCGGAAGAGCCAGTGTTGGTGGTTATTTATGATTCTACATTTTACGGCTCAGCGCAGCTTACTAAATCAGAGGTTTCCTTATTCCTTATTATTCCTTATTGTACATATTTTGATTAATTTGTGATCTGTTTTTCACTTATTGAGGCGAGATATCAAGATTGCGTGAAACTCCACGGCTCTGTTGCTGGAAAGAAAAAAGCACACACATGCACGTTACATGCACATGCTTTTTCCTACATGCACGTTACGAGGTGTGCATGTAGACTTGCACAAACGAACATCAAGACATGTGAGGTAAACATTGTTTTAAGATGTGTAAGTGTAATGCACACATACAAGTCCAATCACATTTTTTCAAGTGCTTTTCACTTTCGTTTATCTCTTCCCTTTACAGTAAATTAACCAAACAAAAGTAGCTCTCCTCTCAGTCGTTGCATGACAGCAACAGTGCTCATGTAATTAACCGTAAACTGCTCGTTGTGACAGTGAATTATCACGGGGCAACGAAATTGCTGGTTAATCATAAACACTCTCTGTACACAGTCGTGTTTATCTGCCTCTGCTCTAGCTTTAACCTCAAAGCTTTATTGTACTTTGGACAACTGCGTGTGCGTATGTGTGTGCAAATATGACGTGCAAGCACATGATTTTTAAACAGAACCCCAGAATTACTTTTCCTCTTAATTATTAAGTAAGAAGGGTGGAGGAAGCTTTACATGTTTGCTGACAGTGTAGTCGGGCAATCCCTACATCCCATTGTTTTCCATTAGCTTAAGCTAGCATGTGTTTGGACGCTCTAACTAAGATGTAGCAGGAGAATACTCGAGAACTAACCTCCATCACAAAGGGGGGTGTTTGCCTGACCTCCCGTCCTCGACTCTGTGAGGGCCCAGGGCCCAGTTTGGTCTCTCCAGGCAAACCTAACAATGTTTGCTCTGCTTAATGGCTTCTCTGTTTGTTTTCCTCTTCACTGGAGCGACCATCTCTTGGTCACAGCAGCTTTAGTGTGCTGCAACGTTTGGGGTCACCAAACCGGGGCCTAGCCCACCCAGAATGCAGTGCAGCAGCCAATGGAGATATGAAAATTACTGCATGGCTGTCAAACTTAAATCTGCAACACACACACACACACACATAGTGTTAATCTACCATTTCATGTGGAGCTGCGATCTTGCTTCAGATAGGCGACTTTTATCTGTTTGTCAGCTCTCACCTCGGGTTTGTCAAGCTTTCTCTCGAGGGCATCGTAAAATGAAAAAACACATAATAAGAATAAAGGAGTGACTGTCTTTTTTCCCTGCAACTGAAACCTGTGACTCAACTATATGTTGTCATCAAAGGCAGTGATTATCTCCAGATTTATTTTAGATGCTAGAGCCACTGGAGTCATAAATACATAAATACAAACGTCTCAGGGAGATTAGGCGGATGCATAAACACCTGAAAAACAAGAAAGTGAGCTGCAAAAACTATAACCATAGTGCTTATCCTGTGTATTGCGATGGATTCATGCAAGAACTAAAATTTATATTCTACGGAAGTTACATAAAAATTGGAGACTGACAACAAAATATCTGTTTTCCTCATTCTTGGGGATAATTTTCAAAGATGTTTTAGAGCAGGGATGTCAAACTCATTTTGCACTGTGGATCACAGAGCTAGCTGTAAACAGCTTTAACTACAAATGTACTCCCCAGGATACTTTAATAAAAAAAAAAAGAAGTGTAATTTCAATGGCGTGTCTCAGTTTTTCTACATCATAATGAAACACTGTAGTAAATGAAAGAAGTCTGTCAGAGTGACTCTTTGGCCATAAATTGTAAGAAATAAATGTGTAAAATGACAGAAAAAGTTCTGATTGTGCACGAGGTCCAGTGAGTGTAAAACGAAAACATTTCTGTCAGCTGACAGAATATGTCCTTTAGGGCTCCACTCACACCCAGTGTTGAGGAAGTGCGTTGATGTGTTTTGTGGCGCGATGTGTTCAGTTGATGTGAGAAGAAGAATAAAGCAGGAGTGAGAACTAATAGCTCTGTGTCGTCTGTTTACCAGAGGTGGGACCAAGTCATTGTTTTGCAAGTCTCAAGTAAGTCTCAAGTCTTTATCCTCAAGTCTCAAGTCAAGTCTCAAGTAATGTCAGGCAAGTCAGAGTCAAGTCTCAAGTCACTGGTGTAAAAGTCCAAGTAAAGTCACAAGTCTGAAATTTTGAATTTCAAGTCCTTTCGAGTCTTTAAAAAAAAAAAAACGAAAAAAAAGCATGTTGCAGTTATATGCTAAATGTAAATATTAGACCATGTAATTTTTAAATCTGTGTTTTTCTCAACACATGACAAAATAGTGAACTTAGAAAATATACACAAATTGTGAAATTGCACCTCTTTAAAATGCAGCTCAATTAAACCTAGCTCCAAGAATAATTTTCACCGACAGTTCTGAGATAAGCTGCATGTTATTCTTGGATGCGGTTGTAGGACCGGCTTTAAAATCGCATGACAAAAATATCATACATAAATGATAAATAAATGATATTTTTTTTTAAATATAATTTTTAAAAAAAACTGCATCACCAACGTAGCCTGGAAAACATTTGCTAGTTAGATGAAGTCAGCTATCTCATCGTAGCATATTTATATGCATATTTATAATTATACGGTTCTTGGAGTGAGTGCATACACTCATGAAGTTTAGTAACTTCCGGTCACTGCAACAAGCCCAGGTACAGTTTACCGACGGATGGGTACAGGACCTTGAAATGCACCGTGTAGAAAGTAAAGACCATCGTACGTATCATAAGTTTACCAGTCTCACAAATTGTCGTCATAAATACACATTCCTTAACCGTTTATTAATAGGATCTTTGAGCTCAACGGTAATTAATTAGCAGTGGAAATAATTTCTGGTAGCATCACAGAAATGTAGCAGTGACAATAATACTGTATGCTGTAATCGTACTGGACAATTAGTGATACAAAACAACTGTTTTATCCTGTGAATAAAAGTATATGTTTTTGTCAATGTACCATAATAACAGAAGCGAAACGCAATATTGTGTCAGGACAATTCACTATTTATGCACAATAAATAAAGGAGCATAGCGCGACAATTTCTGTTCAGCGCCAGACTTGCTTGTAACCTATATCACCAATTATGTTAAGAAAAATGACGCATTAACTACAACAGCAGACTGACCTTTGTGTAAATGCTTGGAGCAGACTAACCTGTGAGCTGGAGTGTTCTGGGACGTTATATTTGGTCTTTGAATGGCTGCAATCCAGGCCATCCGTCGCGTCTTTGTTACTTCGGAAACATGGCTTGAACAATTTCTCTTCAACGACGTAATCCGATAACAACCGATCTCTTTACCCGTCGGCTTCCCGTGGCTGTCATGCGACCAGCTATTGCAGTTAATAATACAACAGCTTCTTGACATTTTTGTGTTTCTTTTTATCGCTGTATAACTGATTTTAATTGAAAGCCTGCGTGCGCTAGTACCGCTTGCCACGAGTTCCCAGAATCCTTTGCGGTTCTACCCGTGAATGACGTCACATTTTCAATCTCTATATAATATGCATGTTAAATTTTATATTTGGGGCAAAATATCAAGTCTTTTCAAGTAAACCGGTTCAAGTCCAATTCAAGTCCCAAGTCATTGGTGTAAAAGTCCAAGTCAAGTCACAAGTCTTAGAACATTTTTTCAAGTCAAGTCTAAAGTCATAAAATTAATGACTCGAGTCTGACTCGAGTCCAAGTCATGTGACTCGAGTCCACACCTCTGCTGTTTACCTCCACAGTGTCCTTTATTTCCTTTATTGACTGATTGATTGATTTTTTTTTCTTTTACGTGAACCGACTGTAAAAAATCTAATTTCTATAGAAGATTTTAAAAAATGTAGTGAAGGAAAAACACAAACTACCGCTTTTTTACTTTGGTGCTGTATGAATGGCCATGGAGAGGCCATTAAGGGGAAGTCTTTATCAGTAGGAGAGGCTGCAAAAACTTGTGAAAATACAGTTTAAAACCAAAAATTTACATGCTCCTTCACAGTCTCCAAAGCTGCTCAGTGGACCAGTTTGAAATCTTTGGCTGACCGATTTTGGCCCCCTGGCCTTATGTTTGACATCCCTGTTTTGGCGCATTTAATCCAATATTACCTCCACAAGATAGCACATCCGCGCGCATCCTATTTACTCACATCACAGGGCTTTTAAACTTAAGATAATATCTTCTATGTTTCCAACATTTTTACCTGCTTGGTTATTGTTTGCTTTACGACCACCGCCAGCTGCACGGTATAGTTTGCTCATGCATTTTAATCATCCCTACATGCCGTGAGCAACACGCACGGAGCTGTGATTTACAAATCCCCCTACAAACACCTTTTTTTTCTAATTGCTGGGGTGGAGGAGGGGGGTATTATTAGCCCATTTGCTGTGGAGTGCAGGAGGATCACATGAGGCCTTTAGGGGGATGGGCAGACTTTTCTGAGGGTGGTATGGCTTTAAGAGTTTACTACCATCAGTGCGCTATTTCACTCACACGCCGCAGAAAGTTTGGAGGCCAGGCGAGCAGCGGGATACCGACGGATAGGAAGTGACGGGACTGAGTGAGAGTCAGAAGGAGGTAAGAAAAGAGAGAGAGAGAGAGAGAGAGAGAGAGAAGACGTGAACATCAACACAAAGCAGAGTGAGAAGCAGCGTGCAATCATCGGACTCTTGACTGTGGTGCGGGAGGGAGCTGAAGTGCGCATGATCTTATCAACAACACCGGAGCGACACACATTCAATGGAAGGGAACTGGTCCCAGAAGTGAAAGGGAGAGATTGCAGTGAGGACGTGTGTTTGTCGCCTGATTCCTATGAATGTGCCCGTAATTGTGGAAAGTACTGACGCACGGCGGGGGGACCGCATGAAAGAGTGACCCACCAAACTTTGATCATGAGGGAAAAGACTTGACGAGACAACACGGCACAAGAGAAGAACACAGCTGGGATATGAGCGGAGACCTCTGGATTTCGCATCGATTTTTTGCTCTCTCGGGTACGGTTTTGCGTCTTCGGGGATGTTTGCGAGTTGCATCTCCGCGGCTCCAGGTCGGATACTGACTCGTTTCTGCGCCCTTGTGCTGCTCGTGGCTGTGGGACTCGCTGCGGAGCTGCGGGTCCGAGTCCGGCTCTCTGACGGACTGGTGACCGAGGAGGTTTTGGAGGCGGACAGCGAGAAAGACTCGATATCACTCGAGTTCAAGCAGGGAGATGGGACGCTCATCACTTTTGTGGTGGACTTCAAACGGGTAAGAGGTTGTCCTGCTTACCGCTGAACATGAGGCGGATACTTCCCCCTGGCTCATTTGAATTTTAGGTTATTGAATAACTGCAATTTCCCCTCCAGAATCAGAACTAATTAACAAAGAACTTAATTTCATGCTTCCCATTTTATACCTGCAGACTCATAACACTCCCTCGGTGGTCCTGGAAGTCACTATAGGAAGTCCCCACTTAAAAATAAGAAATTGTGTCTTGTCACTAATCCTTAAAGTCAGTCCAAATCTAACTAAAAGGCACTACTGCTGTGCCCCTCCACCCCCTTACTTTGGTATAATACACCCATCCACCCCTACAACCCCCCAAAAATCTGATCAAGGATCTGCACCGTTCACATAATCAGAACCCCCAATTCTCCCCAAATCTGTGTATCCCTTAGGTGTTGAAATCCGCAACAATGGCTTCTTGGTTCAAGCTACTTTGTTAAATTTTAATTCAGGGTCACAGATCTGAATCTTAAACAAAATCACACCTAAAGCCTTTTTTTTTTTAAATAAAGGGGAAAAATCTGAGCAGTTACTGTAGCCCATATTTAAGCTGAAGTATAAAGTTTCATTCATCCCTTTCCATCACAGCTGAGTTTCACCGAGGTCAAGACAGCTGCTGCTCCTTAGATGTGACGCCCCCAAGACCCTAATGGCCTTCGAAACCCCTGCAGCTCAAGGGTCCCGTTCAGAGCTGATCATAAGTGGCCATATTTAGCATTCTTCTAAAATATAGACAAACAGCTCAAGTGTCCAACGCCAACCAGTTGTAACATTTTGGAAAGATGACACTGTTTTGCTTTTGTCAATGGCTATCCGGAGACTCGTGAAATTGTCAGTCTTGCAAAATAAAAAAACAACTGCTTTGCATAAGAGGGGCGTGTGTGGTGGGGGGGGGGGGGTGCACAGAGCAAAGGCATGTGTCTGTGATGGTTGCTGTCACATAAGCTGACAGGCTGGCGAGATGTGAAGGGGGAGATTTACCAGGATTAAGTGGGCATGTCTGACCTTTTTGATCTGCACGTCTGGTTCACTAACCAAAACAGCTAATTTAGAGTTGAAAGAGAAGAGGCCGTCACCCCTCAATCGCTGGTGACACCCACAGAAAGAGACGTACAGTGATCTGAGAGCAGGGAGCCCTTTTCCTGACCGTGCAGGGTTGCTGTACCCCGTCACGCATGCACACACTCCAGCGCACATCACATCTGCACATATGGTTTGGTTTATTTGAACCTCTTAGATCGCTTTACTTTTCCGCTGCCTGATTTATCTGTACAGTTGTAGGTCAGCCTCTTGCTGCTCCCCCCTACCTCTCCCCTCTTTCTGTCTCACCCCCCCCCCCCCCCCCCCCCCTTGTCTCCTGCCCCCGCCTTGTTTCTTCTGCATGTGGTTTTCATTCAAGTCTTGTGCAGTATCTCCCAAGATTTATGGAAAGTTGGATGAGCTGTCACTTCCAGCTGCCATGAATATATAGTTCAGACGAGCGCCTGTGGGAAGCGGAGTGTTTTAAGAGGGATGTTAAACACTGAGTTCTAATGATGAGACACAAAAAATATGGATGGCTCGATAGATAATGTCACATTTTGAAGAGCAAGTCTCGTTCACTGAGATTTAAAAAAAGAACTGAAATGTAGTCACGGGACAGCAGCCTCATTACTATTTGCTGCTTTGTGAATACGTGGCAAAATGTGATGGTAGATGTTATAGCCATTAGACACTGGTGAAGTGGTCTGCTGAATGTGAGAGGGAAGTTTAGTCAACCTTATCCAAGCAATGAATCACAGTGTATGAGCCGTGCAGCGATTTCAGGAAGGTTCTCTGATGGTCTGTAAGCATATGGAAAAGATGAAAAGGTGGTTTTAGCTTGCTCATGACACCTCTGTGTCATGTTGACTGAATCTCAACATGTGGACACCGCTGTCTGTTCACTTCAAAGCAACAGATTTATGATAGTGCGGTTTGCTTTTTTTATGAAGCACAGGCGTTATGGGGTTGGATGGAGTTGATTATCTGCCACTTATTCTGTAATTGCATTTGAAGGTTACACTCTTTTTTTTTCTTTTCTTTTCTTTTTTCTTTTTTCAGCGTGCAGTAAAGGAGCTTTTCATTCCCGTCTGGGGTCTCCATGAAGTATTTACAGCTGAATCGACTCTAAATTATGTAAAATTGCAGCAATCTGTCTGCAGCTCAGAAATATCCCGATGAAATGTTTCACGTCGATCTGCAGATTTTTTTTTTTTTTTTTTTTTCCCCCACTGTGAGACAAATCTCAGCACAGATGTCGCTCTGAATAGAGAAGGTAGCTGCCAATTTGGTATCCCCCCCCTTTCCACCCCATTAAATTCTGCAATTTATGGTTCAACACAGGCTAGTACCCTGAGCTTAACATAAACCGTTGTCTTAAGGTCAATGCGAGGGAAATGACCCTCATCTTTCAGGGCTTGTTTTGGGTCTTTCCAGATTTGGTGTTTGTGTGTCTTGTCTTTTCTGTCCATCAATGCAGGAATGTGAATGACTTCACGGGGATCTGGGATGCAGTGGTGCACGTCATCGTACATCTATAGTTACAGGCACCTTGGCCTGCAACTGTAAAGCCTTTTTATTATCTGGATACGATTTCAGGGTTTTAAATTTCGGGGCCTATTTCGATTTATAGACTTTTTAGGTCTTCTTTTATTCCTAGATGTTTGATTCGATTCCTTCTTGACGCAAACCTCCACGCTTATCAGGGCTTGGGACTCTTATTAGAAGTACACCGTGGGGCGCACTGCAGTTACAATTTAATGTTAGGCGGCCAGTAGCAAGTGCATTGCTGTCATTTCCATGATGTCAAATAACTAGGTGTCCTTTGATACATCTAAGGTGTGCTTTAAATAATGTAGCAAGTTTGTCACTCTTAAGTGACTGCATGTGAATGCTTGTAAAGGATTCCTTTGCCCTTTAAGTGCAATGTCAGGTGGCATGTTTAAACCCAACCGCAATCCCTCTTGTTCTCTTAACTATGGGTTTGTTTTTTTTAATGCCTAATCCTAACCAGCAAGAAAAGTCAAAAGTGATTTAAAAGCATCTGAAACAAAATGCAGACAGTCTCCTGTCACCCCTTTAGCCACCTAATATGGTCGTTAAAGCTCAGAGGATCTTTTTTTTTTCTTTCTGCACTTTAAAACTAGAACTGCATAGTTTGAGATAGTAGGAATAAACAGCTGATACCATCAGTTAGAAGGAAATTTGAAAGGCTTCCGCTCACGCTAGCGTTTTTACTACTTTGGGTGACAAAGCTTTAGGAGTTTGCTGTTCTTACCAAAACCTCAGTTATTGGAACAATTTTGAAAATAGGGGTGTGGGAGAACAAAGAAACTGCTGATCCAAAAAAATCACCAACTATATTTGAGGTTCAGAGTTTTTCGATGGGGATGATCATCTGCAACTTACACCATCCCGTTAACTGGGTCAGGATCTTGTGAATGATGGCACTGATGAGCACGTCGGTGTCCGTTTTCTTTTTTTTTCTCCCTGAACCTTGCAAACTGGATCGGCTTTCACTGCGGAGGCCTGCGTTACCGTCAGCTCAGCTCATTGTGATGGTCTTCAAAGCACAGAGGCTTTATGCACACGCCCAGAAATAAGCTTGCCGTAAGAATGGATTGGAGTTTTTTTTTTTTCCACACACCCTCATGTGCTGTGTCAGACACAGAAGGAAAGTTGAGGGTGGGGAGTTAGGTTGGTTAGCTTTTCTGTGTGCCCTCCCATTGGGTTGCAGAGTGTGACCCAGTTAGGCAGGTGCTCATTCAGAGTTCTCTTCGAGCCTTCGTATGCTGTATGCGCCATTAGAATTGTTTAACTGCATTATCTGTCAGACAAACTCTTTTTCTTTTCTTTTTTTTCCTGCGTGGGAGGCCGATGACAGTCCACTTTGTTCTTTTTCTTGTTAGTGTAAAACGCAGAGGTTTGCCAAGAGTCACAACTGGCTGTTGTGTTTTTTTCCCATGTTACAGGTACTTCACATTAGTACAGTACCGTAGCAACCTTTTTTTTTTCTTTACTTTTGGCTGCCACACCTTGCCTCTTACTCCACCTTGAAACACCATCCCTCTTTGTCACTTGTACAAACTTGTAAAGTCCTTTTTATGGGTGAGTGTCACCTGTTCCAGGAAGTGTTGTTGTTGCTTCAGGTACGTTCAGTACGTTATAAGGCACACAGGTTTTCACACTCCAAACGGTGACTGTGAGCAATCTGTGAGTCACAGAAATCCATGTGGCAAATTGTTTACTCAAGGGATGAACTTTGAAGACCTCGCCTCCTACTCTGCTTTCCTTTTGTATGTTTTTTGCGTGGGAAAATGACTCTGTTCAGAGAAGTTACTGCCTAGTTCTGCTTTCTTGTCTTAAATCTTTGAGGTGGCATTCTTGAACGCTTACTTTTCGTTTTAGTACATTAAGATCTTGTAAGGTTACTCTGTGCTGGAGGAAGAGTTCAGCTAACTTTGAAGTATTTAAAAGTGAACTTTTTGTTTGTTTGTTTACCCATGGCCATAATTTTCCCTGCTTTTTTTCCCCCCCCTAAAAATCAAAAACAAAACACCAAAACAAGCTTCTTCTGTGGTCTTGTTGTTGCCATTCGGGTCTCCTCATGATCCCCCTTTGGCCTCTGGTGGCCCCTTTGCGCCTGTTGGTGTCTTTATCCTTTTCCCCTCCTCCTCTCGCCAGAAGGCCAGATGTTCACATTTAATACTGCTGATAAAGAGCTTCCCATTTTCACAGTCTCTGCTTCCAGGGAGAGACCAGAGCAGAGAGATGACTATCATCTAGCTTTTTAAAAAAAATTCTTACTGATCAGGACAGGGACCGCACGGTGCTGTGGTAGCAGCCTTTGACGGACATGAAGACGGCAGTTGTGGCTTGCAGTGTACATAGTTGTAATTTTTGTCTAACTACAGATGGTTTAAGATGAAGAAGATTGGCAATGACACTGACAAAGAATTGAAGCGTGCCAGATCTTTCTGTCTCCTGAAATATTCTTTTTGTCAAATTCATGGCTGTGTCCGTTTGGGTAGCGCCACTTCGCAAACTTCGGACTTATTTATTTTATTTTTAGGTCAGTGATAGTTCAGGCAGTTAAGTCATAGGGGTCCACACCTGGGAAGGCATTACAACACCCTTTTCCTTGTCAACAATCTGTCGTGTCACCTTTCCTGTCATAAAACAGATTCTGTTTTTTAAGAAAAAGGCTCATAAAGGATATGTTGTTACATAAAACCTATTATCAATATGTATAGTTTGAATAATACCATTATTTTTGTGGTTCCTGAAACCGGATATGAAAGATGTGCAACAACAGTTGGAGGCTGAATGGGACTGTGGCCATCTCTATTGTTTATGCCTCATCTATCTGCCTCATTTCCTTCCCTGTTAGCACTCACTGCTTGCCTCTTTCTCATTTCCTGGATGCAGAGTCCCCCATAAACTGTTTGTGTGTCTACTTAATTGTATCCAGATTCTGCATGAATGAATAAAATGATGTTGTGGGCTGTGCAGAGTTAGTCTTTTTAAAAAGAATTTCGGTTGTATTTTTGTGCTCATGTGTAACACCTAAACATTAACCCCTCATGCACTGGGAAAGGTAAGCTCCTTTTGCATTCTTGTCAGGAGAATAGCCAACAGGAAAACCTTTCTTTTCATGGCTTCCAGTGTTTTGATTGTCCACTCATTGCCAGTGTTTACTAATTGGTTAGCTCTTTGGACAGCCAGGTGTGACCAGACCTAAATGTGGCTCCACATTCCTGCCTTTGGGGCGTCTGTAATTAACTTCAGCTCAAAGCATGTCTTAGCTCAGTGGCTTTTCTCCCGTTCCTTTTGTCTGTGTGCGTCTTTCCCTCTGTCTCCCAAAAATGATCTTTAATCCCTGCCAAAAACCTGTGCTTTTTTTTTTTTTTGCTGCTGCTTTGAATGGCTTCCCTCACACACTAAAGCAAATACCCTGTCCCGTCACCAAACATTTAAAATCCATACGTGTTTTCAAAAGGCAGTCGGAGCCATTTACGTAGGTTCGGGATTTTAAAAGTAAACACAAGGTTTCATCACTCGAGACAAGCGAATAAACTGGAAGGCTGCACGGTGCTGAATTTTATGTAAAGATTACATTGCCCTTTTTTTTTTTTTTTTTACTTTTGATAGTATACAAGCTTGACTTTAATCTTATTTGTTCATTTTTTTAAAGTATTACATAAACTTTTTGGTCCTATGTCAGGCAAATATCCACACAGACCCACACTGATCCCAAATGACTCATCATAGCGTGGCTTACCAGCAGTCCTCCACAGCCAGCCATCAGCCTTATCAACAGACAGGGTCTTAGGGGGGATTTGAAAACAGGAAGAACCCCCTGCACAGGGAACACATACTGCTGTACTGTTTGTGTGCGTGTGTGTGGGTGCACTTGTGCGTGAATATCCATCCTTGCATCGAGTGTGAATCGGTTCAGCCAGAATGGCACTCAAACTGAGATACATATATCTCTTGCAAGTGCAGGTGCAATGTTCCCATGAGCGTTTGGACTGCTTTTCATTGCTGGGCTCCTATTTTAACAGCCTGTAAACCAGGTATATACTCTGCAAGGAGACGGAGTTTGTCTTGCTGGGTTACAGTGTCTGAGAATGTTCACTGTAAATGGCACCCTTTGAGTGTCTGAATGGGCTTTTGTGCACCTCTTAAATAATCTGACCCACCAAAGGTAACCACCAATGAAACGAGCCCCTACCCTCTCTCCTGATTAACAGGTCTTCGTTTGACCCACCAGTCATGTTGCATGAATACAGACTTGTTTGGCTGTTGGCCAGTGGTAGTTTGTCTGCAAATGGACTAAGTCCTATGTGTAAGCGAGCAATGTTAAGGAATTTGCACTTGTGTGGATTATTTATAGCCACCCTGACATTTACGCTGCTCTGCTAGAGTAAAAAAAACTCAAGGATACGCTGCCCTTTGATTATGGTATCGCCAGTCTTTTTAAAGATGGGAATAAGGTTGCCTTTTTAATTCGTAATGTCCGAAGGTGGTTATTTTCTGTAATGTTGGTCAGCAAGTTATTACTCTAATTTTTTTTTTCTAGGTGTAAACACTCTTTAAGGGGGGTGACTCATTTTCCAAATGTGGGCACCTCCTCTTTAGGGAGTATTTTGAAATTAAGGGGTGCTTTCAAGCTCTAGCAAGTCTACTCGATTCCAGCATTACTGTTTTTCTTGCCATATGCATCCCAGGCAATTATTGTGTCTACTTTTTGGCAGTGTGGTGTATTTTATCAGGAACTGACGAAATCTTTCTCTATAATCCATCACACGAATGAAGCAGGTTTTGTTACAACAGGAAGGGATTACCCCATACTGTGACCACAGAAGCGCCTTTCCTCCCCGTCTCATATTTGTTTGATCTTCTGTCAGTCCTCTGTTTGCATAATTCGGCGACTTTAAAAACACCTTCCCGCTTGGGAGATTGTAAAAAGAGATAGCTGTTGTTTGATCAGTAAGACGAGTGCGCACTCTCTCCTAGTGATATTGCCTGTCATCATAACAACAGGTGTAAACCTTACTTTAATCACTTCATGTTTCACTCCTTTATTGTGTTTTCTTTATCACGCTTTGGAGTGCATCTGCACACATCCCAAACGGTGGTGGTTTTTTCTGGCGGGCAGCAAAGATGATATAACTATTTTACTCTGTTTGCTGTCAGAATGTCAGTGAAATTTTACTCGAGCGTGACCTGAGCTGACATGTCCTCAGCACTGGTTTGGTGTTGTCATTCAAAGGTCGTAATTAAATTTTAACTACTCTCACTACATGACTGCGCACAAAATATACCAATGCTGCCAGCTGAATATGAAGACTACAAAACATCTTGGCCTGTCAGAAGATAAAGATAAAAGAAATATCACCATCCAGAAACTGTAAAAGTTCAATTCAGTGCAGTTCAGTTTTTCATATAGCAGCAAATCACAACAACAGTCACCTCGAGGCGCTTTAAATTGTAAGGTAAAGTTGCTACAAATATGTAGAATAAAGCAGAAAACCCCAACAATCAGATGGCTCCCAATTAGCAAGCACTTTGGTGACAGTGGGGAGGAAAAACTCTTCTAACAGGAAGAAACCTCCAGTAGAACTAGGTTGAGGGAGGGCCAGCCGTTATACACTTATGGACAAGTTATATCCTCTAAACACTAAAATGCTAAGACAAATATATATTTATGAGGGGCAATGGTTAGCATCGTCCAGGTCATAGCAAGAAAGTGTCCGGTTTGAATCCACAGACCAGCTGGAGCGGTTCTTTGTGCAATGAAAAAGTTCTAAAGCAGGTATGCAGGTGAAAGTATCTCTTTGGTTAATATTTGCAGGTATGGTTTTATATTCAACTTCTGATCTTCAGGGTTTTAATTTCTATATTTTAACTCAAATTGTGTAACACGGATAAATGGAAATCTATAGACTACTGTAAACTCTTAAGTACCACCAGCCAGGTAGTCTACTGGCAAAATGCCAGAACTAGAGTAATTTTCTGTAGTTTGAATGGTGGGTGTGGTGCACACAAACTCTGCTCTCACATCTGGTGCAGCCATTTTTTTTGGAGTTTACCTGAAGCATAATGCTGCCACATCCTAGAATAGTCTGCGCTACCCCAGTAATACATCATGAGCGTGCTTTATGTTTGTTGTGCAGCTTTGCTCTGTCCTTGGCATGGCTTCAAATCATTTCAGGAGCTCTTCAGAAGTGAAGCATTTAATCTCCAGGAGGAGGGTTGTTTTTTGGGGGGGGTTTGTATGTTTTGTTTTTTTTGTTTTTTTTCTATAATTAAGGGGATTTTCCTGCCATCCTGACCTTCTCATTTGCTCTGCACAGCTTGACATGTCTTAGGTCAAAACTGATCCGATGCTAATTCTAGCTACGTGTAGCCAGAAGCTGCTTCTGGGGAAATTATTTTCTGGAACCTGATCGCTGCCTGTTTGCTTCCTAATTAGGTAATGTAAGTCCAAAAACTTAGCCAAAACAATAAAACTAGGCAGTAAAACACATACCTTTTGGTATTTCATCATTATTGTTTGTTTACTTTGCCATAATGAGACATAACAATGGGAATGGATGTTACCCTTAGTACCCCCTGTAATATTTCACCCTGTCGACTTGCCACAGCTCCCAATCTGTGCTCCCAATTTTTCAACACCATGACTGTCAAACTGTGCCCGTAAGACTTTCCATGGTGTGCAGATGATGTCATTTTGATACAAAATTGCATCAATAAAAATCGTTGCCACAGTAAGCACTGTTAAACTACCTTTGCCCTTTTGGCCTAGACGCAGAGTAGAAATTAGACAATCATTAATCACGAGACATAATGACACAACAGGAGGGGATCAGTGTCTTCGCTTTGCTGTTGAGTCGCTTCCAGAGAAGCAGAGCTAGTGGAACTGCCATGCTGCTCTGTAATTACCCAGAGAGCCCTGGGGCAAATCCATGTGGCTGACACGAATACCTTCCTCTTCTTTCTGTCCCTCCCTCCCTCTCTTCTCCCCACCCGGTGTCCCAGCGTAGCACTATGTGTCTGCAGCATGGGAGGTCTTGAAGTCATGGCCTCTGCTTACTCCTGCACTCTGGGGCAAATGGCCCTCTTGTCCTTCTCGCTGTAGGCATTGTACTCACTCTTTTCGCTGTGATATCTCTTCCTCCGCTCTTTGACATTATCTTATTGTTTTGTGTCTGCAGGAAAAAGCTGAGGCATATAATTTCCACTGGCTCATTTCTGTGTTCCTCTGAGTACCATGTGAACAGCTCATAAAGCTATATAATCAATATTTGCTTAGTAATTTTCTTTCCAGGGGTCAAACAGGATTGCCTTGTGTAATACCCGTGCTGCTATTGTACCCTTGCCAGTGTCTCTTTTCACAGACAAAAGTGGCTGTTGGAGTGAAGATCCAAGCAGTTTGTAAAGGACTGCAGAGCGTAAACACTTGTGAGGCAGAATGCATTGCCTTCTTGCCAGGGTGTACTCTTCTCCATACAGGAAGTGGAAGAACTCAGTGGGGTTATCTCGGAGCTGTTTATCTATTCCAGAGTTCCTCCTGCTCAGGGAGTGAAAGCCTTCAAACTGTTACTCCTCAGCTGCCTGTTTGCTTCAGACGGGTGTGTGAAAAGCGGAGGAGGGGTATTTAGGACTGTGTGTGTCTGTGTTGGAGCTGAAGCCAAGGAGGAGGGGGTTTGGAGTGGGGTTCTAATGAATAGGAGGACAGGTCTACTGCTCTGCTCTCCAAACTCTCGAAGCTTCCCATCATGCTTTGCCTTGCCCCTCACCAAACTCTTTATGGCCTTTTGGTTTGGTGCCAGATCGCTCGCACATTTGCCAACGTGTGTGTGAGTGTGTGTGTGAGTGAAAATTCTCACTATTGACATTTTGCTAGTAGTACAGTTCTACTTTAAACAGCATGCTAAATTGAGTCTGACATTTCTGGCATGTGAGAAATTCTAGTAGGTCTGACAAGAAACAGGCTGGAAAGGTTTAATTTGACACAGCAGAATACTACAGTATCATAGGAGCCTCATTGCACAGGTCTGCAGACAAAAAGTATCAACAAGCTGTCATGTGAGCCTTTATGGGTGAGGTGAATATAAACCCTTTGTTTCTTTGAGTAGACAGCTGTTTGGACATCATTGAACTGCTTTAAGTACCGTAATGGAAACAGTATGTGTTCTAATTTGGATGATTCTCCTCATATAAACAACAACTTATCATAACCTTGCCTCGACTACTATTCCCGATACTTTCCGGGAGTCATCTGTTCAGCTTTTTCATTTCTCATCCCTTTGGCTTTTTCAGGATGTGAAAATATTCCGAGCGCTGATCCTGGGCGAGCTGGAACGAGGGCAGAACCAGTACCAAGCCCTGTGCTTCGTGTCCCGCCTCAACCGCAATGAGATCATCCCCAGCGAGTCCATGGCCCGTCTCAGGCAGGTATGACACGGTGGAGATTGTGCTATGGAGATTTTTCAGCTGATTATATACTGTGGAGAATCTGAGGATATTACGTCTTTCCCAGAAAAATCCCCAGGCCATTCGTTTGGCAGAGGAGCGGAGAGGCCTGGAGCAGCTGACTATGAGCGCAGCGGTCAATCTAAGTCGGGCCTGGCACCTCAGCGCCCACATCCACAACATGTGTAGCGAGGCTCGCGAGGCCATCTACACCAGTGAGGCAGATGTGAAATACTGGCTGGAAAAAGGTCAGCGGCCATCTGATTTTTGTTTATTATTGAACCTCACATAAACTCTGATAAACTCTGCTGGTGTTTTTGTACCCTCCCCCCCCCCCCCCCCCACCCCCCTTTCTTTCTCCTCTCCTGATTGTCTCTCTAATTCTGCATATGTCTCTGAACTGATTCTCCTAATCTCCTCAACACTATCTTCCCTGTTTCTCTCTTCAAGACACCTCTTTCCACTTAATTCTAGTGATATGACTTCAAGTATTATCTTGTGGGGTTTCAATGATAAGACTGTGTGACTGTGCATGTTATCTAGGTTCCTCTCCTCTTTCGCTCTTTGCTCTCCAAACTGCCTTCTTGCACACTATGAAATAGGGTGAAACGGCATGTGTGTGCATGCAGATTAATTTTGTTTATCGGAGAGGTTCAGCCCATTATTTAACCATTTGTTTTCAAAAAAGCAGTTTGCAGCGAGATGCAGATTCTTTATAGCAGCGAAATCCAAATGATTCGAGCTGAGGAGAATTCATACGACAGCACTATTGTCAGCTGACAGCTTTGTTATTAAGAAAACAATGTTGATGGTCACGGTTCACCGAGCGCTCTGCGCCGTTATCTGCACAGGGACCTATCGTAGCGTCTCCTTAGCATAACAAAGCTGCCCTTTCACTGCAGCATCTCGCCTGTTTTATGCCACTTTGTTTGCGCTCTCTAGATCACAGCCGCATTTAATTGAGCGGAATCAGAAAAGGGAGCGATCGGCGCAGACGCGCGACTGCTTGCTTTTTGTTTTTAACTGCCACATGCTTCAATATCTGTTTGTTTTACAGGAGTGGACGGCTCCATATTTGAGGTTCTGCCCCAAGCAACAGAGCTACCCAGCTTTCAGGCCTGTCATGCTACTAAAGACTTGTGGCAGCCATGTCTCTGCACGTACACCCTGCGGCTGGAGTGGTACCCGTGTCTGCTGAAGTACTGCCGCAGCCGGGACGCAACAGGCAAGGGCTCCACCTACAAGTGTGGCATCAAGAGCTGCAGCAAAGGATACCATTTCACGTACTATGTTCCCCAAAAACAGCTCTGCCTCTGGGACGAGGAGACCTAGAGTTTTGTTGTGGATGTTTAAGAAACGAGAAGACTTCTTTTTCTTTTTTGCCAGCCCAGCCAATGCTTCTCCACCCATGCTAACCACAGCAACACTGGACCTTGGTTTATATCATGTGAAGTGAAGCTGTGTCAGGTGGGGAGGGCCGACATCCAGACATTCACGTTGAAGTAGAAATAAATTCAGGTTCCAGATGAGACCAAAAGCTTTTAAGGGAGATGCAGCAAAGTCACTAATTTTTCACTAATGTTTCTGGGGAAAAATGACCTCTTGCTGTCAGTCTTAACGAGAGATATATATTTTTTTTTTTTTTTTTTTGCCAAGAAGCTGTCACTTTTGTGCCTTTTTGGGGAAAGTGAGTGGGGCAAATTAAACAAAACCTCTCAAACAAGCTATGGTATGCACAAAAGATGGACAGTCATACACCGGCAGAGGAACAACACTGTTCCACTCTCAGTCAAAAGGAGGTAGACAAACAAATTCTTCCATCCTGGTGAAGGAAAATTTGAATGTTGGAATTATCTGTCTTATAAAGTTCTGTGAAAACAGTTTATTACCAGCTAAATGCTGTTTTTTTACCATGTAAGCATGCTTACAAAGAAAAAACAAAACCTCTCCAATGCTATCTTTATTTATTTTGGTTGCAAAGTGAAATTATGGAGGACTATCATTAAAAAAAAATCTTTTTAATATAATAACCTCATCTGTTTGCTTCCCTGTAGGCATTAAGTTTAAGTTAGTTTCTGAAGTTCATCTTAAACCACAGAGCCTCAGTAACACAAAGTATTCGAACATATTTCAGGTTAACCTCTTGGCTGTTGTTTCTCATCCATATCCTGTTTTGCTTATATACTGCCTGTTTTCATTCTTGTATAGACGGTGTAGAAAAACAGGCATATTATCCTATTTAATAGTGAAGATTTATCCCGAGTTGCCCTGTCATTACCCATGGGGACACCTCCTGCCCACAACTCGCACCCCTCTCAGTCTGTTTAAAAAGTGTCAAACCAAAGTCAAAGAAATGCTGTGAAAGGAGCCGTTTAAAGTTTCAGTTTCTGGACACAAGCTCTTCGGTATGGTGGTGTTTTTTTTTTTGTTTTGTTTTTCCTCCCCAATGTGAGGATCCATTCAAGCAACAGGCGCTTTAATGATCCACACTGCCATCTTCTGGTTAACCAGCATTTTTAGACTTTTATGCGCGCTGCCAGAATTCTGGTTCTTGGTTTCCGGCTTTGCCTGCTATAATTTATACATCTCATATCTGCCCCCGATAATTTACGTGTAATTCAAGGAGCACTTCTTAAATTTGTGGGACCAAATTTAACTTGTCTGTCTGTTCTTTATAGTACTAGGTTAAAGAAAAGACTGCTTTTCCTCAATAACTTCAGCCTTTTTACTGCCATAACGCAAAAAAAAAAAGGGAGAAAAAAGAGGAAAAAAGTTTTTAGTGTGCTGGTATGTCCTGCTAACTGAAGAACCAAATGAGTGAAACACACCTATTTGTGGCCTTCTCTGGTGATCAAGTGCCTTAACATTTTACTGATGTTTTTGCTATGTAATTGTAGATTACATTGTTAAACATATTTTTTTTCTATGAAAGAGTTTTTAATATGTTGTAATTAAAAAAGCTGCCGTAACGGAAAAAAATGAAGCAATTTGGTTAAGTACAATTTTTAAGAGCTGTTTTACATAAATTGTTTTAATAAAGTCCTTCTTTGCACTGCATGGACAGCTTGGAAGTTATTTGTGGTATATTGGAGTAATTTTATTAAGCCTTATATGGGGTATAAGGAGGTGTGTGTGTGTGTGTGTGTGTGTGTGTGTGTGTGTGTGTGTGTGTGTGTGTGTGTGTGTTTGGGGGGGAGGGGCAAAGGAATCGGTGTATGGGAATTAAGAGATATACAGTTTAGATTCTTTGCATAGTCATCTGCTTCTGGGTGCTCCAATAAATTGTCCTGTTTTGCACTCGGGTGTGTTATGCCAGTCTTTCGATCAAGGTTGTAATTTCCACCATTTCCCACACGGTGTCGCCCCTGTTCCGAAAGAAAAAGAGCCTGCCATTGCTACATCAAGGATGAAAGCATGCTTTTCCTACAAAATATTGCATAAATCTACTTTAATCTCTAATTATGGTATTGCACGAGATAATATAAGCAGGATGCAATACACTTTGTAGTGCTAGCAAGTTAATAGGAGCAGAGCATGCAAATGCAGCTACTTGTAATGGGATACAAAGGATGCTGAAGGAGGCTGCTGTTGCTGCTACCCGGTGCCGTTCAGTTAAAGGACAGCAAAGTGTGTATCCAAACAAACCTGCCTCGGTCTTCTACGAGCATATATTTGCTTCAGAGGACGCAAAACAGCCAGGATGTAAACAGAGAGACAGCCACATGTGAACCGTCAAGGTAATTATATTTCACCGCATTTATAAACGTGTTGTAACCCCATAAAACAAGGCTTTGTTAGCTTGCTAGCGGTTAGCTTGCTCCCTGATCCATCTAATAGTACCAGTGCAGAGTTAGCCTGTTATGATAGCATCCCCTCGGCTAAGGGATGAGCTATGGCCCTGCTCTGCTGCTGCCCTTTCACATTGTTAGCAACAGCTGCTTTTGCTGTCACCATCAATAAACTGGCCCACGAGCAAATGAAGAAATTTCTTCATTTGTTCGTGGGCTCGGGTTGCCAGTTCCCGTCCTTTCATTGGTTTGCGTGGGAACACAATTATTACGCTATTAGTTTTTACCTTAAAACAGCTCAAATCTGCATCCATTATAAGAGTAAACATAGCTCAGGTGTCTCACCCTTATCCTAGGAAAGCCTGCAGCAGGGCATGCTGTAATGAAGAAAAACAAATTGTAAACATAAAGGTAGTTGTTCAGTTACCTGGTGTTTTCTTGTGTGTACTCTACAGAAGTCTTGAGTCACCACTCATTTCTTTATATTTTGCTAGTAAAATGAGCATATATTGAAACATGTGCAAACATTCATGGGAATGCAGTGTAATAAGGCAAAAACAGACTTTGTACAATTCTAAAGCGCCTGAAAGTCAATATTTGGCAACAATCGTTATTCCTTAGCTTTGCCTGAACTCTCTTAGGTAAGCTTTCTTTTCATTTTTTTAAAAGTTTAAGTAGTCTCTTTTGGATGTTGACTTTTGTTCTGTTCTCTGTCAAGATGATCTCACACTGCTTCAGTAATGTTGAGGTCCGGGCTCTGGGGAGGCCAATCCATGAATGATAGTGTTCCAATATGTGTTTTTTCTATCCAGGTATGTCTTTACTGCATTGGCAGTGTTTGGGATCATTGTCATGTTGAAAAACAAAGCAGCTGCAAATCAGATGCTTTCCACATTGGGCTGCATGGAGGATTAAAATCTGAGTGTACTTCTCTGTGTTTATAATTCCATCAATTTTTACATTTTACAATTTTTACATTGTTATCTGTTGATTAAGAATGGCTTCTTGACAGCCACCCTTCCACTGAGACCATTTCTGATGAGTCTCCAGTGAAAAGTAGATGGATCAACTGATGAATTGTCTGGGCCAGACGCATCTCTTAGGACTTGTGTCACATCCTTGCTGGATTTTTTTCTTATTTCTTAAGGACACGACTTTCAAATATTGTTCATGTATTACAGATAGTTTTTTTTTTTCGGCCTGCCACTTCTGCTTTTGTTCTCCTCTTGTCCAGGTTCCTCAGATCTTTTAATGACACACTGCATGCTGTACTAAGATATGCCATCTTTCCATCCTCTAGTTGTTTTTGGAATAACTGTATTGGTGCAAAGATACTATTTTATGCACGTTAAAGTGTATTATCTGTGGCATTTTTTTTTATAGATTCAAAAAAGAGAACAGTTTTGTGACTGTCTGCTACTAACAGAGTGCACAAGGCACAATTTAAAATGGATTTTCTATTATGTAGGCATAATACTTGTTTATTCCTGGAGTTAGGTCCCTTTTTATCCTTGAATTAAAAAAAAAACATTCCCAAGAAAATGGTCAGGTCAAAGGACTGGACTGAAAAACTTTCAAAACCCTTTATAAAGCATGGAGAACGATCACTCAAAACCAGAAAGTCTGGCTTCTTGGAAGATAAATATAGAGAAATGTGGAATCGTTCAAGACTTACTAGTTTTATTTTATGTCATTACATAATTTTGTCATTGCATATTCAGATCTCAGATGTTTCCTTTGTTTGCTCGTGATTTTTTTCTCCCTACTTTATTGTGCGTTTTCAGATGAACATGCAGGTTTTCTAAGACTATAAATTCAAGCCTAGTCTTCATATCATCCTTAGGTGCATCCTTTTTATCCATAGTACAAGTGAATCTGTAAAATGATTTGCAGCGGAGTCCATAAACAGATGAATTAATTTATTAACATATTCATTTTCAAGCAGAAAATCTGAAACGGTTCAGTGTCCCGCCTCTTAAATATAGTAATTTATTGCTCTTATATGTGTGTTGTAGTAACTGAATATCTTTTAGTTTATTTGGCTGGCATGTGGACATCACAAGCATAACAACGAAGATAGCAACGGGACATTTTTTGTTTGCTTATTAGTGCAGATGTCAAATAATAAGGGAGAAAGAGCCTTTGTCCCTCTCGGGAACTGTCTGAGACCCAGCACCCAGTAACCTCTCTGCCAGTTTTGAAACTAGCTTCAATCTTTAAGAATCAAGTGTACATCTTGTTCCAGTTCACTGAGGGTGGGCTCATCTGTCTGCATGGTCTCACCTCCTAGTACAAACGTCACAGCAGAAGAAGAGACGTCCCCCTCACCCCACCAGACCCTCAGCCGGCCTACTATAGTACTATTATAGTTCAAGCAAAGGCTAATTGTTGCTCCCTCACAAAGAGTGCACAGTTCAAATCTCTGGACGGTGATTCTTTCTTTTTCTACTGTAAGTGATATTACAGAGCAAGAAGTTCCTCCTTGCATTTTTCTCTCGCCATGTAATGTGAGTCAGAGTTGGCTTGATGACTGCTGAGAAGTTTGTTTAGCTGTAATTTGCTGCTTTTCTTTGTTTGACTTACCTTCAGAGGGGAAGATGGCTGTGCTTGTCGTTTGTGCTCTCCTGTGCCTATCCTGCTGGGTGTCTTTCTACTTTGTCCTGTGTAACGTTAACGGATCCAGGAGCTACGAATGGAACTGTCGACTCGTCACGCTGGTGCACGGGATCCTGGCAGTCTGCATCACAGCGTACATAGGCTATGTAGATGGACCTTGGCCTTTTACTTATCCAGGTAGGGGATGCAGCTTGTCAAGATTTTGTGTGCACATTAAAACCTAAAAAGACAGCAAGGATGCAGAGACACAGCATAGATTTTAAGCAGCTCACAGACTTAATATTATATCCTCTTATGCATTAATGTGACATTACTGTTTAGGTTCATCTATTAGTTTTCACTGTAACATCTGCTGCTTTTTCTTTGAAAATTGATGCAGACATGAGGCATCTAAACTAGTTAGCACAGTTGAGCTCTAACTACCAGTGGAAACTTTTTGTAAGGTGCTGAAAAATCTTTAGACACAAAGACAAAAAGTTCTCAAGAGCTGTTTTTGTTACACGCCAATATAAACAACTATGTGCTCATTTCACAGTAATAACTTGTTTTATCTGTTTCTATAAGAAGCTAACTAAAGCCGGTCTTTTTTTGTCTGTGGATGCCAGGTACAAAGAACACCCCTCTGCAGATAAGTGCCATGGTCCTGAGTCTGGGCTATTTTATTTTTGACATGGCCTGGTGTGTGTACTTCCGTACAGAGGGACCAGTTATGCTGGCCCACCACACCATGAGCATCCTGGGAATCCTGTTGACCCTTTGGTTGGGGGAGTCTGGCATCGAGTCGTGCGCGGTGCTCTTTGGCAGTGAAATCACCAACCCTCTCTTGCAGGCGCGCTGGTTCCTCAAGCAGACTGGACGTTACGGGACTCTGCTGGGGGACGTTGTGGACGTCCTGTTTGTGCTGCTGTTTGTGGTGATGCGAATCTTCGTGGGAGGCACAATGCTGTACTGTGAGCTGATCTCCCCCAGGCCGAGATTCTTTATCAAGTGTGGCGGAGTGGCCATGTACGCCCTTTCCTGGGTCTTTATGGTAGACATTGTTCGATTTGCCATCCGGAAGAGCAAAAGCTGGCACAAACACCAGAGAGACCGCCAAGAGCTTTTAGCAGCTAATGGTCATGAAGGGAAGAAGGAGTGATCGGCATCAGAAGGGAATCCATTTATGTCATTTCTCTGCTCTTCGCTTTGGACACTTGATGGAAAGTACATGGAAAGCAACTTTCTCCATGTTGAAGTGTGATTTTAGAAAAAGGGATTTTTAAATTAAAAAAATGCTAAGGCTTCTTTTTGTAAGGTTTGTGGATTTTGGAGCTGAACATGCATAAAAGGTGCAAACAGCACTGACGCAGTTTATATCACTGAAAACCAAAGCATGTTGTATAAACACACAAAGAAAACCTGTGGGAAGAAAAGTTGCCGTTAACTGTGACCTAGTCATGTGTGGCAGTGTGGCTCCAAAAGGAAGTTCCCTACTAGAAAAGAAAAAGTTTACATGTAATGTTGTAGTCCTTGTGAAACACTTTTAGTGATGTCAACAGACTAGGATTGGTACTCAGGGAAATTAAGTAATATCAGAAAGATTGACGTGTGTTTGATGTGTTTAATCAAATTTCTATTTATTTTGCATCCCTCCTTTAAAGCTCTATGTTACAGTTTTATTGAGTCTATTAAATTCTAAATGTGTTCTTTTTAGTGTAAATTGTAAACTATAAATACATTCTCATGTTTTCTGAAATGGTAACCCTTGTCAACTTTATTGTACCAGATGTGTGAGGGTGGTCGCGCGTGAGTAATCATTTAGACAAGATCTGTGCTCTGCACTGATAGCTCCCAGCTAATTTAATTTAATAAGCTGTTTGTTGAATGTTTCAGTCTCACAGAGATCTTGTCAGAAATTGTCCAAGCTTTGATTAAATTCATTCTGAGCTATCTGTACATTGTGCAAGTCTTTCAAAAGGTCTTTTTTTTAAAATAAACCATTTTGAAATAAACATGTTATACAATGTTTGCCTTAATAAAAAATGTGCTACTGGGATGAAGACAGGAAGTTTTTATATTAAGGGACTATAATGACTGAGCCCAGATTTTTATGTGCATTCTTGTCTTAATTGTGAGAATATGTTTTTGTCGCAATAGGTTAAAAACATGCCATCTGTTTGTTTCCTATGTCTGTTCACCTGACTGGCACTGAGAGAAGTCTCTGTGTGCATCACCAATACATACAAGAAAGTACAAACCTAACTAGTGTGTGCCTTAGTTATCTGAATGTACCTTCCTAATGTGTTTTTATCCTTTCTCATGTACTGTAAACTCATTCAACACAGGAGGCGGCGTCACAAGAGCCATTTTGGGTCGGGGTTTCATCGTTCACCTTTGTAATCCCTGTGTAAAGTGAAATAAAATAAACTTGACATGTTGTTTGCATTCACTAAACAGCAAATTTACAACTAAACTGAAACATCAACTGTGTTCTAGTCAAGCCTAGCGAAACTCGAGATGAATTAGTCGACTGAGAGTGAAGTTACCTAAGCTGTCCACATGATGGTGTCATATCAATTATTTATGAATGATGAGAGAGGAAAGATGTGGTCTTTCTGCAATTCTAAAATAGCAATGAAAAGGGAAGAAAAGCACTTTTTATTTTAAACACAAAGCATCAGCAACTTACATTAAGTTACATTAAGTCCATGTGTAACTTTTTGGTTTTTCTCATTTTAGCATAAATTCGGTCGTTTTGGACCAGTTTTCAGTCTTTACCAATGCAAAGTGGAGATAGGTGTGTGTCATGCTGTGTGTAATATACAATGTGCCTTATTTATTGTCGTATTTACAGTATAATGTAGGGTGCCAGAAATGCAGTGATGTGTGACTGCAATGGTCAGCACAGCAATCACACAGTAGCGCAGTAGTTGTGTATTTAAGCAAGGTAGTTGTGTGAGAAAAAGGTTAGAGTACAAGCCAGACGGGAATTTGTTTATTAAGAAAGATAAAATTATGTACTTTGCATTGATAAATATGACTCACCACAACCTTAATGGGACAGATGAAGTTTTTTTTTTTATCATTTTCATTTGATGGTTGGTTTTGCTTCCAGTAATATCACATGCACAAAAACTGGAGTCGTATAAATGACTCTTGGACTGGAAGGTTCAACACTTTGCATGAAATGCATGAATAATTTATTGTGTCAGTTTCATGAGTGCCTTTTGCATCCATATTTGACTTTTACGGCACACACAGTTACTTGAAGCACTATTGAGAAGGAGACTGACTAACATGAAGATATTCGTGTCTATACATTTAAAAATGATCAAATTATAACAATTTTTTGGCCCAGTGGCCATTATTTAATATCCCTGCCAGCTGCACACGCCATTGAGGCGCTGCTTGTTATATTCACAGCCTACTATAGTTGCATCATACACGAATAAATTATACATGTTTAGTATTACTGTTACCAGTAGTAGTAGTAGTGCTTGCTGTCGTTGTTACTCGTTTTTCAGTAGTGGTCCCTGATATTATGCTGAAATAAATTCTCCCCGGCGGCAGGAAGTGGTTAGTCTCTCCCAACTGCTAGCTAGGGCGTTGCTAGCGGCAGAAAGTGGGATTTTTTTTTGGTACCTTTCCTCAAGTTATTCTCTCGAACAAACAGCGTTGTACGTTGGGAAAAAATAACGTTTAATGTTCGCTACAAGTTTCAAGCCCCTCGACGCTTTTTTGTCGTTGTTTACACGGGAGCGGTGGTTACTTTCTTTCCCGTTAGCTGGCGGCCACATAGCTAGCCTGCTTTCCATCCACGGGAATTCTGTCGAGAATTGACGATTTCTTTTGGAACATGGAGTCAAGAGACGCTGTGCTGTGCTAACGGGCTCCGCTGCATTTTGTTTCCTCAAGGAGTCTTTTTGAAGGACATAACGCGAAGACGTATCGCAAGCCAGTGAAAATACACGAGGTTTTTGTGTATGTATGTTTCGCTCGTTGGCCGGCTCATTGTTGTGAACGGGAGTTTGCTTAGTTTGCACTCGAAACAAGAGCCCACGAAGCAAAGTTTTTTGCTGAAAGAGCTCATCTGTTTTGTTAGCTGGTAGCTGGTGAGATTCAACGACTGCCAGTTTGCAGTGAGAAAGGATTTTTTGGGGGGGAAACCTATGTGCTTTTTTTTAAATGACCATTTAACTCAGTTCGTTTCTTTTTAATCAAAGCGGTTTGACGTTAGCTGCAGTTGTTTTGCTAATTTCTAACACGGGTCGTTTAAACTCGGCATTGAGCGATTCTCCTGGTCACGGGAGAGTCGTCCCCACAGCCGCAGACAGGCATTTCTTGGAGCAGGGAATACCTAATGGGACTGGAGGAATTTCCAGCATCTTCACCGATCATTTAGACACCGAGGCCATTCGGCCGAGCTGGGTGTTGGCAGACGAACTACATCGCAGGGCCAAGGTGTCAGGAACGTTGGGATACGCATTGTTTACATACATCATATCGGCGGAAAACTGGGATGTGAATGCAAAGGAGACACACGAGGAGTTCGTACATACACGACAACTTGTGTCAGCTGCACCAGTATATTTATTATTGTTGCCAAAATATTGTTTATTACGGGGTAGGACTGCTAATTCGACCAAGGCCCCGATTGATTTTTATGATCTGCACTGTAGATTTTTTGCTGTCATTTAATTTTAACAAGAAGTCCTGGTTGTAGCTTAGGCTCATCTGGTGTTTGGAGGTGCCTTGCAGCAACCTCACAGTGAACTGATTCCCAGCATCGTTCTCAAAATCCCTGCCTACTCCAGACGAATGCCAGAGAAAGACGCTCCAGGAAATCGCCTCATCACACTCTGGAAAATGTTAATAGGATATAATTTGCTGCAAATCTAGAACCGGAAGCCCAATGAGTGACACACAGCCCAGCTTCACTGACAGGTACAGTAAACAACCACCTTTTATATTCTGTTAATGCACTGTTTTCACCTTCAAAGTAATAAAATCATAACATTTTTGTGAAAGTCCCTTGATACGGTTGATCTGAAAACGTGTTTTACACGGTTTAGGTAAAACACTGACCTATGTAGATGATGCTCGGTAATAACTGTTATTCAGTTACTAATGAAGGACATCAGATCTTGATGGAAACTGCTGATCTCAGCATGGATAATGGAGTTCTCTGTAGACTGTAAAATACTACTTATGGACTGGATGAGAAGGACTTCTACTGTTTGTGTGCTAGGGAACAGTCATCCAGTGATCCCTGTACACCTTTCAACATCACTATTACCCCTAAGCCTTTAAAGCTAAACCTCTCCTACACCTATTAAAACAATCTCTGGATTTAGACAAAACCCTAGCTCGGAGAGTAATCATCTTATCTAAGGCAGTTGTCACCTTAAACTAAAAGTTGGACCAGCTGACTAAACATTGTGTCACAGCCTTCAAGAATGCAGCGATGGATGTGTCCAAAACTACCCCAATGTATGGACACGTGTGTCCATCACTGATTTCTGCATTGCATCATGACAGTGGTTTTCGTGCCTGGACAATAAAGAGGTTTTTGTTCTGAAATGATGTTCTCTGGCAGTAAAACAAAAAGTGGAGCTGTTGTATTGCATCAAACCTTCCCACCTGAATGTCACATACCTGCAAGGAGAGAAGGAAGGAGTCAGAATAGAAGGGGAGCTTATTACACCAGGTTGGGATATGAAATACCCTCATGGCTAGAGCTAGAGGGAGGCGAAAGCCCAGCCCTAGTTTTTTTTTTTTTTTTTTTTTAATAAATATGACACCCCCCTCCCCCACTGCACTGATGGCAGCAGTGGCTGGCACCAGCTGCTGGCCTGTACTTGGAATTATTGTTCTGTATGTATGGTCTGTTTACATTGTTTTCCACAACAGTTGCTGGTAGTGACTGCACTGATCAATTAGGTTTTTGGTTTGTTGCTTGCTCACTCTTGCCTTATGTGTGTCTGTATTTCCCTGCTTTTGCCTTCGCTCCAGCCATGTGTGGTGTTGTGCAGTTTGTTTTTTTGCTCTGTTGGCATTGGTGGGAGGATGCATTCAGTATCTATTGGGGTTGGGCTGCCAGCCGGTGGGTCAGTTTAGTGTGCAGTTCACTCTTTGTCATAGTGTTCTGCTGATCTCCACGATTTTCCCACACCCCTGAGGCCCTCTCGGGAAGTGGTACTGAGGGGTATACTGCAAATGAAGTTCAACACAACCAGGCTTTCTTTGCATTAGCTGGCTGGACAAAACCTAAAACCCCAGCTGGAGATAACAGGTATCACAACAGTGGTTCTCAACTTTATCTCTTAAGCAGAGCTTTTTGCTTCATGCTCTGTGCTCGGAAAAGTAGTGATTCGTGAGGAATTAGACCCTTTTTCTACACAAAATGACCCCTATGAGTGACACTTACTTCAGTCAGAGATGTTATCATTTGATGATGATAAAATGGTGATTAAAACTAAAAAGAACAGAACATTAAAAAGATAATACTAAAATGCAACGAGATTAATACAGTAGAAAACTGTTAATTTGGTGGTTTTTAGTGCACAGTAAAACAGTTTAATTCAAGTTATTTATTTCATCATCAGACTTGGCAGCAGATCAGAATCAAGTAAAACAATATTTAGACATTTTCTCCATCACCAAATTAATGCATGGGCATATTCAGTGACAATATGACACACAGTTTGCACTTTATTCAGAAATTTAACAGCGCATAACAATCCTATTAGCAGATAATCTATATTGTGCTTAAGACATGCTGTAAATGAAACAATCAGTGGAACCCTGGCACTTTGACTTTAAACCAAAACTCAGAAGATGGCCTGGTCATAAGCAGACTTTTTCACCATGAGTTACCACAGTAATTTAGCCAGGTAAATAGGAAGCTACTTTTATGACACAAACCTTTGACTTGAAGAGTTAAGCTTCGTAATACACCCCCTCCAGTGTTAGGGCTGCTCGATTATGGCAAAAATGATAATCACGATTATTTTCACTGAAATTGAGATCACGATTATTTGACGATATTTATTTAACCCTTTAAGACCTACTATAGAACCAAGTCCACCAGAGCTTATATTATTTTTTTTACATGCTGTAGTGCCATTTGTGGGAGCATTTCAAGTTGCTATACATCAATACAACTGTTATAGCCCATATTTTAATAATATGTATGCATTAAGTGCATAGTAATTACATAAATTGCAAAAAAGTGCAATAAACTACAAAAAAAATTGAAAATCGCTTTTGTTTTGTTTACATATATTTCTACTTGGAGAAATTTAAGAGGCTTATCCCTCAAAACTTTAAATACAATAAAGTTGCAAAAAATAGTTTCCCACCACAGGAAATTTATTTTGAGTGTCTTCATAGTTTTATTTTGGAGATACAGCAATTTTTATATACTGCAGGAAAAACAAAAAACAATCCTATGATGCAAATTTGCAAAGAAAACAGCAGGTGCATCATTTCACTGTGGGAAGTGTTACGAACAGCTGATAGGAACGGCAAAGCGTGTTTCTGGAATATTATGTTTTTGTTCCTGCAAGCGCTTTTTATGCAATTTTTGCAAAGCTATATGTGGAACGAAACCGTGACCGAGGACAAGCTGATGGCATCAGATGTAAGTACAACTCCTCCGGTTTCATATGCAAAACAAATTATTGCGCTAGCTTAGCGGTTCAGGTTCTACAGGGATTTAAAAATAGTTACGCAAAACGGAGCGTGCTGCTCTGACCGGCTTTAAAGGGTTAACAATGACTTTAAAAAAATAATATAAAATAGTGTGCAACACCACTGAAGTTTTTTTTTTTTTTTTAAACTCTCTTTTCAACCAACGGCAGTCACTCTCCAAATAACTTCTGCTTAGCTTTCCGAGCTTCCCTCGGGTCCTCTTAATCAGCGGTCTCCAACCTTTTTTGCGCCACGGACCGGTTTATGCCCGACAATATTTTCACGGACCAGCCTTTAAGGTGTCGCGGATAAATTAGGGAGGGGCTAATAATCGGCTCAGTCATTTTTAATGATCGTTGAAAGCCCAGATCGTAATCGTGATTAAAATTCGATTAATTGAGCAGCCCTATCCAGTGTCATTACTAGTAGTAAAAAATAGTCAGTGTTTATCACCCAGGTATTTCAGGTACTTTCAGGGAGGCTGATTGGAGTGTGATTTCACAGCAAAAGTTTTAACCTATGTCTGTAATCAGTTTTCAGCTGACAAGCCTGTCAATAATCATTCAGTATCATTGATTCTTACATAAATATGCTCTCAGTTGTGAAGCCAGTATCAGTCACAACCTAATAAAGGCCAAAGTTTTCACATTGTGACATAGCCATCAGCTGAAAACGAAAGATGTGAGATGTCATGATCAGTGAATGTCTGGTAGTTTGCCGTGCTAAAGTCTTTAAAGGGGGAACGGTTAACTATATGTCAACATTGATATATTTCTGTGGGCTAGTTGAGTAATTATATCACCACTATTTTTAATAACAGGACACTGGAGTTGATATTTGCGTCACTGCAGTGAAGTTTGTTTCCTTATGATAAATGTTTTCATGAGCAGTTCTGACAGCCCAGTCTGCTTGTATGCGTCTCCAGTATTTGGCATCCCTCCCCGATAATGCACCATGCCTCTGCTCCATCTAGTCAGCGCTGATACTGAGGAAGCTGCGTCAGCTGCTCTAAACCGTGCATTAAAATGAATTTCCAGCAGTCACTTAAAGCTCTGATCATAAGTTTCCAACTTGGCAACAGAGGAAATGTGCATTTCACCCTAACATGTAACCTGCAAATGAAAAGACAAAGTCCAGCCTCTTAGAAATGTTCTTTTGTGGTGGAAAAAAACTTCAGTTCAAGTGACAATCAACATTTGAAATGAAGCAGGTTGCAGGCTGTAGTTTGAGCTTGCAGGATTAAAAGCTAGTATAGCCTGTAACATCTAGGTAAGGGCGGTCAAGCCAAATAAATTTAAACAGTTTTTCCTGATATGTAATCTTGGTAAACATTTTCTCTTGAGGTCACCTAGGTTGTAGTAATAGATGATGATCTGAGGGTTAGATTCCTTTCAAAGAATGTAGTAAATGAGTATTATTATTATTACATATTTATTTCCCGTGCTGTAGTTTCATGTGTACAAATGTACACATCCATGCACGCACTTTTTCACTGTTTGAAATGAATGTGTGTGTTAGAGAGCATACAATTGACACAAGTTTGACACGTATCTTTCGTTGCAAGTGAGTGAGGCTTGTCTGCTGGCATTATGTTCTCTTCATGCTCTGGACGGGGTAGTAAACTCTCCAGTGTGTCTCATGCTTTCTTCTCATTGGCAGTAGTTATCTCTTTTAGGCTTTTCTGTTTGTTGCTTTGCTATGCTGGTTGGATTGTGCTGTGTTACTTTAAGAAGTACACCAGCCCCTCTTGCAGCAATATATCGCCACCATGCTTTGTGGTTGGGATGGCGTTGCAAGCGTCATCTTTAGTGCTTTAAATATAATGATGGTCATTATGGTCAGACAGTAAAGTTTTTGTTTCATCAAACCAGTTGAAAGTATGTTCTTTGTGTGGAGTCACACATTGTAGTCTGTCTTTTTTGGGGGCAGTAGTTTTTTGCTTGATGAGCAACCTTTCAGGTTATATTGCTATACTTTATCTATACTGCAAATGAGTGCTTTTGTCCAGTTTTAATGCAAGTTGCTTATTATTTTCCAGGACTGATTTTCCATTGTGCATCAGACTTTTTTTGTTTTACATTCATAAGCAGTAGCTACATGTCCCAGTGGTCCCCCCTCGCCCCCCCCGTCAGATTTGATTTCTTGTGTCCCATGATGTTGAGCAAAGAGATCTCAAGCAGAGTTAGAAAGTAGAGCTCATCAAACACAGCAGTGCAATAAATTTTATATTAATAGAGCATTGCATCAAGAATTGGTTTTGATTGTTTTATGGAGGTGATGATTCATTTCAGTGGAAGATTTGGAAGTTGTAGTTCATGGTTGCGCTGTATATTACACTAAAAGCTGTTTTTTTTTTTTTTGTTTGTTTGTTTGTTTGTTTGTTTTTTTTATTATTATTTGCTGTATTTTTTTGTTTCGTTTCTGTTTTTTACATGAATTGGCTGAATGGCTAACACATCCACAGGAGAAAACGAGAATCAATTCAATGATGAGCTGAAGTGCTGCAAACACTTGTTTTTAGATAGCTTTTGATCACATTTAAAAACTAGGTTGAATATTTATTTCTAGTCTAGTGAGTCTTGATGAGCTTTTTTTTTTTTTTTTTTTTTTTTTTTTGGATGGATAGGAAAAGAACATTAATATAGCCTTGCAATTGTAGCTGTGTCTTCAGCATCTGCACCACACTGGCATGCTGCTTTACATAATCACTTCTGCAGCTGTCCTGTATTTTGTCCTATGTGAGATCTGGTGCATTTACCCCATCTTCTCTGTAATGGATTTAAATGTCCAGTGCTGATTAACAGGCATGGCTTCCTGCTTAAGGGAGCTCAAATATTGCAAAACCGACAATACCAATTATTGCTCTGGTCAGTCTTGTAAGCTTGATTATTTAACAAAAATTTTCATTACCTAAAAAGTCATACATTTGTTGTTTTAGAAAATGTATATAGAAAATGAAAAACAAAATGAAATACATTTTAACAAGGGCTATTGGAGGACACAATGTTGACAAGTTGGACCAGATCATAAAACTCACCTCTCAAGGCTTCCTACAACCTCTGTGGGTGCTGACAGGGGCAAAGAAAGGCCCCAGGCAAGGCAACAGCAACTAGCATGGCGGTAGTAGGGCATTTAACATAGAAGCCCACAGCCAGCCTTTGCAGTGATTGTGAAAGCGAAGAAACAGCAATCTGGAGGCAAATGATTCCATGGGGTTCACCTGTGAAAACGTGAGTATTAGTTTGTCTGGATGGGACAGGATTCTCTTTTCGTCCTCATGACTGGAGCTACATTAAACAGCAAGTGACTTTGTGCTGCTTTTTATTTTTTTAACCCTAACCCTCCCTAAAAGCTCAAAGCACAGCTGTTGCTAAGAAAAGGGGTGTGCTTTGTTTGGAACACAAGAAAAAGAGCTTCTTAGTAAAAAAAAAATAATGCAACAAAGCAAGCCATTTATCCGGATTGTTTTGTTTGGGTGCACGTTAGAGTTAGCATTGAAATTGTTTTTAGGTTCAATTACATGCTACATGTTTTGTTTTTTGTTTTTTTTTCCACTTTGTCCCGACCTGGGATATCTAGCAGTCGTGCAGCAAAACCAAAAGATTACTGAATTTTTCTCCAGAATGATAGCAGCGCACACAATGTACCATATAAACCACCTAAAGTCTTCACCAAACAACTGACCGTATTCTTTGTTTTGGTTATTTATATAATGTAAATACGGATCTTAGGACTACTGCTCACACCTGGGTGTCACTTTCGCAGGCACACACCAGCTCTGTTCATTCTCATCCAGCTCTGTTTCACTCTTTTTCAGCCATAATAACATGCATGTCTTTTTACTTTTGCTTTAATCAACCTCTGTCTCCTGTCATTACTACGTTTTATTGTGGTCCATGTTAGAACAGAGAATATTTTACTATTACACCAAAGTACAAATAAAAAGTGGTAAGGTGAAAACTGCAAGCCAGTGAAATTGTCTGGGTCTTTTTCATTACTTTTTTAAGATTATTAAGAATTCTTCTTATCTCAAGCTAATAAAAGGAAAGAAATATATCTAGGAAATGGCACGAAGAAGACAGAGGGGAATGAAAGAAGCAGTGGCCCAGGGGTGGTGATGTTGGAGGGTGGGTGGAGCCTGGATATTAGCTGGGGCTCTTGAGCATTGAGAGAGTTGGGGGTCTGTCACCCAACTATGTGATGTTGATGCATGTGGACACCCTCTACTGTCCTGCACCTCCTGTGCTGTTAAGCAGAAGAGCTTCAGGGCTCAAACATTACTTTCACTTCATGAAAGACAGGATCACAACAGTAAAGAAAAGGGGGACGAGGAAACAGAGCTGTCTTACCCAAGTGTCAAGTTCTCACATGTCCATGTAAGGGCTTTGTGGGCTTAAACTAGGCTGCTGCCTTCAAGCTATCTGTGGCAGTGAAGAAGCCATACTATTATGCTCAGCGCTCCAATAGATTTGAAGATAAATTGCTTTTACAGTATTTATTTCTCAGAATGTCAAGTTGATAAAGAAATTATAACTTAATTTCTGGTACTTTTTGGATCCAGTCTTTGTCTAAAATAACCGGAAATGGATAGTTGACATTAAAGAGCAGCATCCCGGCTGTAGCTCATTGGATGCATTTTACTTGCCATGCTGTGAGTCCTCAGGATGGAGATGCTCTAATTGAATGTTTTCTGTGTTTGCTATGAAAGGCTGTATTGTAGAGAGAGCCAGCAACATGCCACTGCACTGTGATTAATCTTACACTGCCTGTTTCAGCTGATTCAGAGATGACTCAGACTGACACACGCCTGCTTTCTTTTCTTTCTTTTTGGGAAGGGGGCTGGCTACAAGAACCATTGTAAAAACACAAGTTGAATTACCTACCCACAGTTTTTTAATTGGATAACATTTCTTTGATAGCAGATAGCCAAAACAAAAAAGGAAAGGCAGGACAGGGAATACGTGGTGATACCTTTTCTTCAGTCTTCTGTTTATATATTCTTGTAGGCCAGTGAATATCCCTAGGATAGACTGTTTCCCTTAGTGACAAATTATTTTTGAAATTATCTTGCTTTTCTTGGGCTAAATTGCTTTAATGAGCATAATGTCCTTGAATGAATATTTTATGATCTTCAACCTGAAAAGATGATTAGCGGGGGGAAAAATAATGTGTCATCCGCACATTAAAAGTCTTGTGAGTTCAGAGAAGTTGCTCATTGATTGGAAAAGTTTGCCATTTGTTGTATTAGGCCTCATAACTTCAAGTGTTTTGGCAGAGTAGCATATTCAGCCACCTTCCTTCCTTTCCCAGTGCTCGAGGACAGCAGACAGCATAGCGTGAAGAAATGTCTATCCCCCCGGCCTTCATGTCAGGAATCCTGATGAGGTTTATTGGGGCAGAAAGGGCACAGTTTTCCCCCTGAGGCTGTAGCTTGAGCTCCAAAGCTATTGGTCTTGTCTCTCCAGTACACACCACACCTCCCTTCCTGTCTCCCTCACTCTCTCTGTCTCATACACTTACTTAATCCTTTTTTCTGTAAATCCATATTTCAGTGTACAAAGCACCACATGGTAACACTGCTTAGGTCACATATTGAAAGTGACATCATTGCATTTGACATGAGGTTAGGGTGAAGTGCAGACAGTGGTTTAAAAAGAGAAAATGATGGTGTGTGTGTAGAGAACCTCTTTGTCATTGGCAGGGAAGCATAGGGAATGACGTCAAGCAGACTGTTTTTTTTTGTTTTGTTTGGTGTGTGTGTATGTGTGCACCCAAATTGTGTGACTCAGGTATATAGATTAGATAACAAGCAGTGTCTTTGTGTTCTCTCTTATTGGCCAGCTGCAGGCATGAATCAGACTGTTCACGTGACTGTATTATTACACAGTGGAGATGAAATCTTACTTCTAAGGAGGTGAGGTGGGGAAAAAAGCAGATTTTGCCAGTTTCATAAAGTACTTGGCTGGCCAGTGGCATAATGTAGTACTGATATTCAGCTGAGGACATGGTGCCATCACCACAGACCTGCAGTCCAGCTCTGCCAAATTTTCCAAAGAAATCTACCATCTCAGGGTGTGTAGCTGTGTGATGGTGTACACTTCAACTCCTGGAATTGACACACCTCAGTCTGATCTCTGCAGGCAACTCCCAAAGTGTCCAATCCTACACTAGTAACAGACAGGCACCACCCCTTTTAGCCCCAACAACACCTGGCTGTGCTGTGAACTGTATTGCTTTGCTTCTGGTAGGGGACTTGCATTACTGCAACTTCCTTTAATGGAAGTTACAACAGCAGCTTTGTATGACCAGAGATAGTAAAGGTAATGCTTGGTTTATGAAGCCAACTGTGTTTCCTAACTTGATGCATCCTGCCAGATCTTACCCTGAGTTTAAAATGTTTTATTTTTCTCTGTTGGCACACAAAACACATTATAATGCACATCTGAGATAAACTTTAATAATCTCCCTAGGTCTGCTTAGATTAATTCTAAGAGGAACCGAGAGTAATCCGAAGTATTTCCTCTGAATCTTGCATTACTTTGCCTAGTTCCTTATGTACTGTTTCCCTTCCTCTTTAGTGTGGGAGACCTGTGCACAGAAATGGCTGTGCATCAGAGCTCCCTTAGAGCTGTTTGTCCTCCCTCTTTCTCTTCTTTTTCCTCTCTCCACGGGCTGGTCTGGTCCCGGCCTCTCTTGCTGCCACTGTTGCTGCAGTTGGCCCAGCTCTGCCACAGTTTTCCATCAAAACACCAAACCTCAATGGAGCATTCAAGCCCAGGCCCGCTCCAGTGCTGCCCCTCCCTCCTATCCCACCCTGTTCTGACTCTGCCTTCTTTCTCCCTTTCTCGCTCACTGCACAGTTAATGGCCCCGTCCAGGAAGAGGTTCCTCACTTAGACTTTATATAACTGGATCTGAAGTATTGAATGAAGTGTGAGTGTTGTCTGTGAGATTTCATAGGGGGGAAAAAGCTGGTTTTAGCAAGTTGGTTTTGTAGCTTCTCTTAGATCTACATGTAAGCTGTGATCTAAAAATGTTCTAACAAAACCACAATGTAGAAGAATTAAGTTGTTGTCAGTTGTTGTAACAGGATTCACACGGTCCAAGATGGTTTTTTTTTTTTTTTTTTTTTTTTTATTACTAAAAGGCTGTTTAGAGTGTTGCATCAGTGTGCAACTTCTGCAAGCAGACTCAGAAGCTGTTTTGTTTAATACTTAAACAGAACCGCATATTTTCTGTTCATATCATGCTGTTCTTTGTCAAGTCAAGTCAAGTCAAGTTTATTTATAGAGCACATTTAAAAACAACCAAGGCTGACCAAAGTGCTGTACAGTAAATACAGATAAAATACAATAGAACACAATTTCGTAATAACACCTCGCTGATAAAAATAAAATAAAAATATATAAAACAAATAAATTAAACCTTTCTAAAAGCCAATGAAAAGAGGTGAGTTTTAAGAGCGGTTTTAAAAGTTTCTAGGCTTTTGGAGAGTCTGACGTGAGGAGGTAAACTGTTCCACAGTCTGGGTGCAGCCACAGCAAACGCCCTCTCTCCCTTTGTCTTTAATTTATACCTGGGAACATCTAAAAGCATCAGGTCGGCTGACCTCAAAGATCTCCTGGGGCGATAAGTACTAAGGAGTTCTGACAGGTAAGAAGGTGCAGTGCCATTTAAAACCTTAAAGGCCAGCAATAAGATTTTAAAATCAATCCTAAAGGCAACTGGGAGCCAGTGGAGAGAGCAGAGAACCGGAGTGATGTGGTCTCTTTTTTTTTTTTTTGAACCGGTCAACAGGCGAGCGGCAGCGTTCTGCACCAGTTGTATGTTTTTGTACTGCAACCAGTGATTATTAACACTCAACCAGTGATTATTAACACAAGAGTCTTTTATACTCTTGTTTGTTCTAGCAAATCTAAAAAAATGAAAAATGCTTTACTTGTTTTATACAGTCCTTGAAACCTGACATAAACTATTAATGGAGACTTGATAAGAATTAAAACTTTGCATAGTTTTCGTAGTATTATCAGGGGAGGAGGGGGCGTGGAGATTATACACTACTGATCGGCAAAAGAGTATGTACTGTGAAGTTATGGGCTTTAGTGTATGTCAGTAATACTTTTCACTAGAGCAGGGCGATATGGCCAAAAATATTTATCACGATATATATTTGAAAATTTGCGATAACGATATAACCGACGATATAATTGATGCGAGACAAAATACAACTCCACAACATTACTAGCGCAAAAAGACAACCTTCCATTTATTTTCACTTAAACAAGAAGCTGGTTTTTATGTACATTAAAGCTTTATAAAAATGTAACAGTGCAAATGCAAATTCCTTGCTGAAAGTTTAACCAAAAGGCATTTCCAGTAGAAATGGGCTGACATATCCTGAGCATAACCATGTATAATATCCACTGAAGTTAAAAAGAGGTGCTTTGCAACATTAAACTGCAGTGTGCAGTACGCATTTTTCGGACCATAAGGTGCACGGGATTATAAGGCACATTAAGTGAAACAAAGCAGTCAGATAAATCAAACTTTATTAAACTAATTCTTCTTGCTTCCTCCACTTCTGTACCATTGATTCATTAATGTTGAATTCTCTGGCAGCTGCTCTATTCCCATGTTGTTGCAGTATATTAATGACTAACCTCGTATTGTGGATGGATTATCTCAGTTGTTCTCCTGACTGAAGTTTGGTCCGTTTACAGCATCCTGCCATGCGATTGCATTTGTCTCTAACCATGAAGAACCTTCACGTTAACTTTTATAAGTGGAAAAGTGTTAGTGTTCGTCCTCCAGCTTCACTGTTTATGTTATGCTAACATAGCTGTGTCGCTAGCGATCACGTAGCACATCATTATATACCAGCTAGCCCAACTTCAGTAACCCTACAAACGTCACTGCTGTTTAGTTTCCTGTCTTCATTTATGTTGGAAGTGATAGCAGAGCTGTACGTTTGATTTTTTTTCAGAAATCTCTCAGTCAGAACATGCTATATCATGCTTAGGTAACTAGCGAAACTAGCGAGCTAACTTCCGCTAGCTTCCTGCTAACTTCTAACTCCGTTAAATGTAATAACTTTTGTTCTCATGGATGCCTGGAAGTTAAACTTTATAGTTACACCTGGTAAAGCAGCAATGCTGATCGTTTTATTAAAGATGAAAGAATTTAGACAGTTTTTAACTCTAAGTGATGCTGCAGTGTTCGTTTGACCTGAAGAATACGGAGTTTAGGACCCAGATTACTCCCAGATTTAAGAGCATCTTAGTCCGACAAATATGACAATAACGACGGCCGCTTGCATGTTCTGCAAAAAAATGTGCTTTGTTGTGTATCTGACGGACAAACACCAAACCAGTTCCACATCACGGAAGTTGCACCATTTTTACAAACCAATTCTGGTTCATCTGTTTCACTCAACAATCGGCCATGTGCGTATGAAAACAAAGGCACTGCGCATGCGCGTTTTACTCCCATTCTATCGCGATATTTCATTTTCTTTTCGTTGCCTAACATTATACCGGTATTACCGTGAACGGTATAATATGGCCCAGCCCTACTTTTCACTACAAACTATGAAGTGAGACCCTATAGTATGAACAGACTTGCAGGCTTTGCAGTCACTACAGTCAGAATCTATGCCACAGCGACCAGCTCTTATCCGAATTTGCTCATTCACAACTACTCTTTTTCCTTTTCATTGTTTAACTCCAGCTAGTACAGATATTGTTAGACAAACCTGAATTGTAAGCCTGAGCTACACTCCCAATTGTAAGCCTGAAACACTCCTAGTGCAGCCAATTAAGATACTTAACTATCCACGTGGCCATGACAATTGCTTTTCTTGGACAGTAACCCTTGGGTTAGTGTTATGAATGCATGCTGTTGTTGTAAATCGACAAACCAAGGTAGCATTGTTTTTGGACCAAAATCCACGTTCCACTTAATACCACTTTTCAGTTTCCCTTTAACTACAGATGTGATGAGTTGAATATAAAAGAAGAACCAATTACACTATTTAATGTATTTCCAGTTTACTCTTTATCTGAACAGTCCTAAGATTACAGCTTTAATCACTTATTAATATTTTTCATGCAGAAAAATATATATACCGTATTTTCCGCATTGTAAGGCGTGCTTAAAATCCTTTAATTTTCTCAAAAACTGAAAAGCCGGACCGCTTGATGGATTGTCTGAACATTATGGCTACCGTAGTCAGGACCCTCACGGAGTAATCTGTGTCCAAAACTCTGTCCATTTCAGGTCCCAAAGTCAAACGAACACTGCGGCATCACTGAGAGTTAAAAACTGTCTAAATTCTTTCATCTGTAATAAAATGATCAGCGTTGCTGCTTTACCGGGTGTAACAATGAAGTTTAACATCTAGGCATCCATGAAAACAGAATTTATTACATTTAACGGAGTTAGAAGTTAGCAGAAAGTTAGCTCGCTAGTTTCCACTTAAACATGATATAGCATGTTCTGACTGAGAGATTTCTGAAAAAATTAAAGCCTACAGCTCTGCTATCACTTCCAACATAAATGAAAACAGAAAACTAAACAGCAGTGATGTTTGTAGGGTTACTGAAGTTGGACTAGCTGCTATATAATGATGTGCTACGCGATCGCTAGCGAGCTATGTTAGCATAACAAACACAGTGAAGCTGGAGGATGAACACTAACATTTTTCCACTCGATAAAAGTTAACTTGAGGGTTCCCGATGGTTATGGACAAATGCAATCTCATGGCAGGATGCTGTAAGTGGACCAAACTTCAGTCAGGAGAACAACTGAGATAATCCATCCACAATACGAGGTTAGTCATTAATATACTGCAACAACATAGGAATAGAGCAGCTGCCAGAGAATTCAACATTAATGAATCAATGGTTCAGAAGTGGAGGAAACAAGAAGAATGAGTTGAGTAAAGTTTGATTTATCTTACTGTTTTGTTTTGCTTAATACGCCTTATAATCCGGTGCGTCTAATGTATGAAAACAGACCCGTTCATCGACAGTGCGCCTTATAATCTGGTGCGCCTTATGGTCCGAGAAATACGGAATATTTAGTTTCTGAAGAGTATATAGAATGAAAAGTATTTCTTTTAAACTCTGTCTTTAGTTACTGGTGTTATTGTAATTTAAATTGGGGAGGGGGTGTTATGGGAACCCCAAAAACTGTTATTTTTATTGGTGCTAAAATGTTTTTATGTGATATTTCCTATCTACAATTGGCATGATGTCTAACAGGGTAGAGCAGGGCAAAACACTGAAATGTAATTATTATAAAAAATTGTCACACTCTATTCTGTTTGTCTTACAGGTATAATAGAACTGTGTATTTCAGTCCTTTTTGCTTGAGACAAAACCAAAATGAGACTTTTAAGCCTTTGTCATTCTGTTACATGTATCGGGTATGATGACTTGTCGTCAGCTATCTAAGTGTTGTAGAAATATGGTTCATCTTACCCATCTTTAAATTTCTTATTTTAAGCTGAGGACACTTGCGCCCACATTGAAACTTTGCAGCTTCAAATTGGCTGTCACCAATTTAATCTTAGACAACAGTCACAGTAGCTCACATGGGGAATGAGTTATGACTAAAGTAAATAACCATTACTTCAAAGATGGATTAGCAGTTGTTATGTGTATATATTGGATTTGTTCCTTCAGCTTTAATTGCATACTTTGTTTGTGGGTTGTTGTTTTTTTTTGTTTGTTTGTTTTTAAACAACCTTTTGACTGTTAGTTTGGGCTAATATGATGAAGCCCCTATCTGTCATTGTCTCATGTCAACTGTACCTGTCCAAAAAGAAGTTTTGGAAAACTTTTATTAATGCATGTTAAACTTCTTTTCTGCATAGGCAATGTTTCCCAAACTTACAGCTACATTTACTGTTGAAAACATAATTCATAGTTCATAATATATACACAGTAAGCCGCTATATGCAAATAGACTTACAAACACTATTCTTACAGTAAAAGTAGATATGCCACAAAACACATTTAAAACTGTAATAAATATCTCTGCACATACCTCGATGCTACAACTCTGTTTATGCAAAAAAAATGTTTCTTCTTTTTGGCTACTACAAATCAGATTATCGGCTCATCCTAGGAGGGATCAAACAAGTATTATCTTTGATTCGGTCAAAAATGTATATTCATTATTCCTTTAGTGTCATGTTTCTCGCTTATAATTTGTGATGTCACACAGCAAATTACCAGACAGCCTTTACATTCAGCAGTTATTCAGAAGCACTGTTTCCATAGCAGGCCTGTCTCACTCTCAGCGGGACTGTGCTGTAGTTTTGCTGTGATGCCCGGGCATCGTTGTTATTCCTTTTCTTTCAGTTTTTTTTTCCCCTCTGCACTGGTTGAGTGCCAAAACCAATGTGACAACAGTGCTCACATCCACCCAGGCGGAAAGTTGTCCTTAGATGGAAAGTTTTTATTTATTTATTTTTTAAATTTAGCCTGTGTCTATTTTTATGATAACTTTGGAAGCATTCGTTTGTAAATGACAGAACCCAGACCTTTAAATGGTTAGTTGTAGATTTGCTTGCCAGAGGCAACTAGGGATGTTTAACAGTCAAGCTCTGAAGTGGTGTGTTTTCACAAACTTAAACCAAAAGTGTGGCAGCTTCAGGATTCTGCGCAGCGGGATATTTCTCGATTTAGGAATAGTACCTATAATTTAAAGAATATTAGTTGGTTTGATATCCTTAAACTTACATAGTGATCCCCCATTTTGTGTAGCATATAGCACATGCGAAGTTTTGTTGTCCCTTTTAAAACTTGCTGTGCCACTACTTCCTTTTACCACTTCTCTCTTGTTTGTACTATTTCTTGCATATTTTTTCACAACTACCTTTGTCCTTCCTCTCAGTCTTTATATGTATTTTATAGGCAAGTGATTTCATGCTAGGTGTTTCTCTTATTTCTTCTAGAGACTGTGCTGGCTCTGACTCATGTCTTTTTTTTTTTTTTTTTTTTTAGGACGTAAAATGATGTTGCCCTTCTGAACAAACGTTTTTTTCAGTTCCCTTCAAAAGTTTTACCAAGTGCAAGACCTCATGAAGAGGAACCACAGCATTATTTCAAAAGGCACTATTATAAGCATAATTCAGCGCAGTCATGTCTACAGTCACTGTAGACAGCTTGATGTGTCATCCATCCTCTTGGTTTCCCTGTCATGCTTTCATTTGCTCCTATACGATCAACCAAAAACACGTGCCTACTCATTTTTGCCGTCTCCGAGCTTGTGCATTTGCATGTAGCATTTCACAGTGTGTGTATTTGTGTGCTGATTTTTCCATCCTTCCAATTCAGAGGTTTCTTAGGGAATGGGTTACTTAAAACTAGTTTTTTTTTTTCCCCCTGCTGTAAGCTCTGGAACTTATTACAGTCTGAGGCATTTTCATAAACGGGCCATTCAGCTGCCCCTGCATGGCCCTGAATGAGACAGTGTCACAAGGAGAAAGGGAGTTAATGTGGCTAGTAAGTCATGACACCTCCTTTTTACCGAACAGTATTATTTTAGAGTGAGTAGTTATTTGTATTCATATACTGTGCATTTTTCCTTGTTTTTCTCTTTTTACATTTTCACAAGCATTTAGTGTAGCATACAGCACATATGTACAAGCCTGAATAAAGACTTTGGGGTATTACAGCAAAGTGTGAAAATGGATTTCACTGCTGTGTGACTATTTCCACAGTGAGACACCAATCTTTTCCATCTTTTCCACTTCTTCGCAGTTAAAAATAATAAAATGTAAAATGGCAAATTATGGCTCAGTCTTTCTGGAGAAAAATCAGTAGTACTGACTGTGTGGACCCCAACTTGGAGTGCTGACGGGTGTTGCAGTGACACTCATATAATCAACTCCAACACTAAGAGTTTTAAGATACTTTGCTAGGTTAAACAAAATAAATCAATATTAAAATCTGTGACCCTTTGCCACGTTTCGTTGGAATAGATTGTCTTTGATTCTCTTTAATCACTTTAAGGCTAAAAACACATTTTTGGCATGTATATCTTATCTTTGAGTACTGGAGTAAAATTTGGTTTAGAAATTGTACAAAGTGCAAGGTCCACCGACTCTTGTGTGCCTTGGGTGATTCTGTTAAGGCTGTCTCTTAAACATGAGAATGACCACCTATAGCTGCTGTTAACAGTGTAGCATTTCTTTAAATTTTCTAGCCTATAAATTTTCTTTCATGCTTTGTCTGCTAAAGAAAAAAGGCAGATCTCAAGTATCCTGGAAAACATTGCGTTTTCCAATATGGTGCTGACTATATCCCCTAATTATTTCATCACTGCTGCACTCTGTGGCAATGAGCATGCCACTTCGAAGGCCCTGTGTATGATTACGATATGATTATTACAGTGAAACTATGATGTCTGTAGAACTAGATTACAGCACATGCACACAGATGAGATCTGAGAGGCAGAGGACATTTGACCTGGAAAACGCTTTAATCTGTAGCTGAAGAACTCCGATGTTTGATCGGGATTATCATGTTTACTACTATATGGGTCTCATGAGAAACTGTCAGCACGACATCTTGTTTTTTGTTTTTTAACTCTGCAAACAGGAATAAGCAGCCCAGCTTTTGTGCTCTACATTACATTAGTAGTCTGCCAGCAGATTTCTGTAGGATGCTAACTGTTATTCTGTTTTATCTTGCAGGTTTCCCAAGAAAGCAAACAGGTAAGAATCTTTATCTTATTGGATTGCTGACACTTACACCCTTATGAATAGGGAATCCTGTGGTAACACAGACATAACACACCACCCAGTCCCATACATGTACAGAGCTCTGCATGAGGGAAATGAGGCAGATTTTACTAGGCCTGGTGTGCTGTAATACAGAAGTCTTTAGAGTGTGGACCAACCCCCCGCCCCCCATGCGCACACACACACACACACACACACACAGAGTGACGGACAAAGGGGTCCCTCTTTTAAGGGCGGCCCATCGCTGCCTTTCACTGTGAACAGAACAGTGGCCTTTCACAGTTGAGGCCAGTATAGGCAGAGGCAGCCATACATAGCCTCCCGAGGTTCAAGCCGGAGTCTGGCCTTGTGGTATCTCCACTGAGAAGCGTCCTTTCTCTGGCCTTGCTCTTTGGGCACTCAGGAGAGCGCCTCCACTTCCTCTCAGCGTGTCATTTTATACAGTAGACACACTCGGCATGATTCATACGCTAGGAGGTCCTCCTGCATTTTATTCTCAAGAATAAAAAGGACAGTAGTTGGTTCTTACTGTTGCTGCGGTTACTCTGGGTCTTTACTTGCATGAAAGCCAGGCTTATTCTGTAGCAGTAATGTAAGACATGCATACATTATAGTGACCTTTTCAGTAAAAACAATGCAATGTGTAAAAGTCTGCATTGTTGTATGTGATTGCTCTTACTGGACAAATGCTGGTCTTGTACTGTTCTACCACTTGGTTTACCTTTTACTCATCTGTTCCCCTTTCTATAGAACCAGCAGTATTCTCAGTAAAGACCACCCCCCAGACAAGAAACCCAAAAGTGAAAGAAATTCCCTTCCCTCCAATGAGTTTGACCCTACAGGTAACTTTGTACTTTCATTTCGATGCTTGAATGTGGTTTTCCTACTCGCTCTGCTTCAGTCCGTGACAGTGCGTGTTTCCATCTCTTCCTTCGGTCTTTGAATGCCTCACCGACTGCCTCACATGTTTCTGTCTGACAGTCTCCTTTTCTTTTTTTTTTCTCTCCAACTCTCACACTCACAAATTGTCTCATAGAACAAATGTGCTCATGATGATTTGCTCAAGGCATGTTTGTATCTTGCTCTATGCTTTGTGCTTGATTATTGTATAAGTTTAAAATGACAGCTTTACATCAGTCTTCACATGTGTGGTCTGATCTACTGTGTGTTTGTCATTGGATGAAAATAATTTATTATTAGTAGGCGTTTGAATCATCTTTTTGGGAGTTAATTCAGTTTACAGACAGTATAATGTGTCTTTAATGGTTACGTTGACATTACAGCTTTACAAGTGTTTGTCAGAAAGCTTACGTTTCATTACATGTTGCCAGTGTTAAGCCGATAAGCAGAGAACTGTTTGATTAATGGACTGAAAAATCAGTAGCTCTGTGTGTGTATTATGTTCACGTGTCTCACAGTTTTACATAAATAAGTGGGTTTTGTATGCTTGGGTGGTTGGGTGGTCTCATGTGTGCATGCATACTTGAAGGGCACAAAAAGCCACTGAGCTTATTATGCACTCCAGTTTCCAGTTTATTGCAGGGTGAAATTGTTGTGTTTCAGAGACAGACTCGTCTGATATGGTGACAGTCCCGGTGGTATTTGTCAGCAGTCAGTTGAGTGTGATTCGAGATATGACTGAAGCTCCTGTATTCACAACAAAAAAAGAAAATCCTCTGCACCACATAGTGGCTTATCTGTGAATGATGCAACAAAACACAGACAAGATGAGTTCTCTCAGTTAAGACATGCGCTTTGCTGCTTGTCTTTGTCTGGCATCAGACTAAAATCTTCTTGCATACATTTCTTTGATGTTTAGCTATGTAGCGATTAAACAAAATGTACCAAATCCAGCAAGATGCACCTCATTCTTAAATGTACTTTTTGTACATCTTTATTTTCTGCTAGTGTTACATTTATGTCCTGAAATTTTGCATGTCTGCATGTTCTGTATCGCAGCTTGTATTTTTGTTATTTGCTTGCAAGATGCATGAACTCTAATAATCTTTTCCTAGATATTCTCCATATGTGCCTTTTTTCTCTAATTTCAAAGTGGTTTGGGTTTATTAAGGATATACAGAAGTAGGCAGACACTGTAGATGTTTATTAAAACTGACTTTTTAGATCATTGTTTCCCACAAAAACTGATTATTTGTCTAAAAGAAAAAGTCAGCCTCCTTATTTTAATTGGTGGCCTAAGAAAAGTTTCTCTTCTGTTGATGGAAACTTGATTTTGGAATTATTTTTAGCATCATCCCCTTTGCCACAACTTATAAAACCACCCTCTGCGGTGGGGAGACACACCCAAAATTGCATGCAATTTCACTAGCTGCTTATTCATCACGATAAAATTGGAGTGTACAGCTACACTTTTATGGCCATTGTGTTATTAGCGCAGAATTTTTATTAAAGAAGCCAGATGCAATCTTGGCCTTTTGTAACCTTCTTTATTTTCAGGACATGTTTAATATAAAATCAGACTTGAGCTTATCATTTTAATGCAGTTTTCAGTTTTGAAAGCGTGTGGCCCCTATAATTACATTTGCCGTAAGTATCTATAGATATGTGGGTAGTTAAAAATTAAAAGGTACTAAAAAAAACAAGCTAGTTAATCTTCAGCTACTTTCACTTTTTTCAGTGCCTATCCAAATCATTTTTAATTTTTTTTTTTTTTTTTGTTAAACTGCCGATTTGTGCGTTTAATTTTTCATCTCCCATGTTTATTTCTCCCTCATGATTTTCTCTTTCCTGTTTTGTTTCCTTTCCTTGTGTTGTTTCTTTATGTGTATGTGAATGTGTGCTGTCTGCTCTGCGTTCTGTGTGGTGGGGGCTGTGAGCAGAAGCTCTGGTGGTGCAGAAGAGTGGCAGCAGCAGTGTGCTACCAGAGGGGAAGCCTGAGTCCTGTGGTAAGAAGCTCCTGCTTGAATGGCTGGTGTGGCAGCTGCATTTGTACACGCTTCCTGGTGTGAGATTGCCTATAGATGTTTTACTTATGTGACCATGCTGGCTGATATTAAAATAAACTGTCCTCATAATCACTGCCAAGACATCAGCTCAACTGGGATACATTCAACTCCTTGTTTATCTGCTCTTTTAAAAATGGAAATCAGTATAGCATTTATTAAGAGATAGGCAGCCAACACATATATTTTTTACAGTGATTATTTATTTCGTTTTATTTTATGATCAGTACAATAGCTTCTAGTAGTCAGTCTTTTTGTGAACATTTGGTATGTAGTTTTATTGTACTTTTCAAATGAATGAGATAATTTAAGTATAGGATCTGCCTACATGATTACAAGGACCAAACATTGGATTTAGTGATATGTTAATTAGAATCTATGTAAACAAAGCCACTTGGGTGTCCCTCTGGTCTTTTTAAACCCCTTCGACTTTGCTTTCATGCTTGTTACTTCATCTACACTGACACGAGTACATTTACAGGCAGAGACACGTGGTCACTGCAGCCAACAGACTGCATGTGGCTTGCCTCACATGCAATGAATTGACAAAACAAATTCTTAAAGCAGCTGTCAGAAATGCCAGTTTGAGCCGAGATAGTCTAAACTCTCCAAAGGGTACAGTTGACAAAGGTAAACCCTTATTATCATATGCAACAAAGCTTTGGCGTGTTTGTTCACTTTGAAACAAACAGATCTTTGTCTCTTATCTTTTTCTGGTCTGGTGCAACTTTAGCTTTTTTTTTTTTTTTTTTTTTTTTTTTTTTTAGACAACAAAAAAATCAGTGAGAACTGAAAGTCTTAAAACTCCAGCTTTTAATGAAATGAAATTGTTCTGCCTTTTTAATGCTCTCGGCTGTTACTTGGGTTCCTTATGTGTGGTGATGATACAATACAGAAGGTCACCTTATTCTCTAGTGTAAGTTTCGTATCATTGGTGGGTGCTGATTACATTAAAGTTGAATCTCTGAATTATACATTAGCTCAGATCATGTCAGCAGTCCCACTCCTCATGGTTTATAAATACCAAAGAATTTTAAATGCTTTAAAGCAGAGAGAGAGAGAGAGAGAGAGCTAAGCATCTAGAGGCAAATTCACACCAGCTCTTGAATTCATATGGCTTCATCTGCTTCCTTGACACCCATGCCCTCTCCTCCTCCCTTCCTCCTCGCTCCTTCATCTATACCTAACCCTCTCTCTCCTACACCCTTCCCCCCAACCCAGAGCTTTTGGCTCCTCTAACCTCTCTCCACATATTAGCTGCTATTCCTTCTATTCTCCAACCCCCAACGTACCTATCGATCGACTTACCTCTCTTTTGATGACAAGAAACCACTGGATACCTTTCTCAGTCTTTAAAATGTTGAAATGACAATTTAAGAGAGTTTGTTGTAGTTATAGAGTCTTCTCGTTTTGTTGTTTGTTTGTTTTTTTTGTTTGTTTGTTTGTTTAAATAATATGAGACTACAATTATGTATTTAAGCATTTGTGTACTTTGCGTAATGTTTTCTTTTATGTCTTGTGACGAAGTGCTGGCCAGATAAAAGATAACCTTCCCCTTGCATTTCTTAAGTCGCTCCACAAAGAACCTGAAAAGTAACGTTCCTCTTTCTAACCTGTGAGATAACATCTACTTAAGCAGAGTCGTCAGATCAGTTTCAGAAATGACCTCACACGTAACCTGTTTCCAAGGAAAGGTGCGACCCTGTGTAAAATGTAAATAAAAACAGAATGCAGTGATTTGAAACTCATTTTCAACAATGCTGGGAAACGGGTGGATGTCTGCTTGTTTTGCAGACATGTATTAAGCATAGTCCTAACTAAAGGATAATTCAGTGACCCCGAGGTGTGGAAGCTCATACTTAATGAAAAATAGTGCAAAGACAAAATATTATATATTGAAACTGTTGTTTTGTAAATAAAGATATGAGTAAATTTGAAGCTTATAGTACAGAGGACTTTTTTTTTTTTTTTTAAACACACATCTCTAAGCATTTGTAAACTGAGACGACTGATTGCTTTTTTTTTTTTTTTTTAAAGCGAAACATTTTCCGAGCATGTGTGATTCAGAAATTTAAAATGTTTTCAATTGTCTAATTGGTCGGGGCTGTAGAAAAGACCAGTTTAACATCCAGATTCTCTTCTTAGCAGGTCATGTTATTAAAGTGTTTCTAAGTAACTTAAATGTATCTTTTTAAACCCAGTTTACCTAGCTTCTGTTATTGCTGTACCAGGCCTTTGGAAACTTTAACTAACACTGTATTTAAATCATTTATTTATTTAAAAAAAAAAAACAAAAAAAAACAATCATGGTTGTGCCTTTTATAAATGTCATGTTTTGTCTTTGTACTGTTTAATTTAAATGAAATTATTAATGATGGTTCCAACTTTTTTGCATAGGGTTCTGTATTATAAATAGGTATTTTTATTTGTTTGTTGTCTAGCCAGTCTTGATGATGATTATGATAGTAATAATAATGAGAAGGACCCTTTGTTGTCGTTGTCTATTAGAAAGTGCAAGACATTAGATAAAACATTTTAAAAGAATTGAAGCATGTAAAATAAATCTGGCATTGAAAATAATTTAAGTGTAAAGGACAGACATAGACGTCTGTATATTTATGATGACTGGACTTAAGGGGATGCCAATCACCACAGAATAGGTATTGTGCTCCTTTATTTACAGCAATTGTGGGTTCTGAAGGCATAAGGGAAGACACTGTTTTAACTCTGTTTGTCTGGATGTTTGTCCACCTGTACTGCCTGCCTGAGGGCAGAAGGTTGAACAAGTGCTGTCCAGAGTAGGGAGGCTCTTTCATTATTTTCTTTGCCCTGCTGAGACGGCGAGTGCTGGAGATGTCCTCTAGGGAAGACACTGGGCAGCCGATGGCTTGCTGGATGGTGTTGATAACCCTCTGCACAGCTTTCCTGTCTGCTGCCGAGCAGCTAGTGTACCACACTGTGATGCAGTACATCAGTACATTGTCGATGGCAAAGCAGTAAAAGGCTACCAACAGCTTTTCCTCTGTGCGATTCCTCTGCAGCGCACTCAGGAAATGTTGTCTCTGGTGGTCTTTTTTTTTAACTGTCGCTGTTATGTTGGGAGACCAAGAGAGATCCTCCGCGATGTTCCTATGAAATTAAAGAAGGAAACCCTTTTGATGCAGTCTGTATTGATCTAGCGAGCAGCAGGGATGGGTCCATGCTGCGCCTCCTGTAGTCAGTCATCATCCCCCTGGTTTTTTGATGCCGAGTGCCAGATACAAGTCAACTCACAGTAGTGTTTTCAGCAAACTGTATTAACTGTGCATAGTTTGTGTTCTGGGCAACCATAAATTCGTGTTTCAGGATAATATTTTTCCAAGTCTATGATGTGTTATGCATTTACACAGTAAAAGCCTTATTGGTCATATTTCATGTCCACACTGGCTTCAAAGATGTCCTGTCTTGGGACTGTTTCAGTGAAAGTAATGGGGCACAAAATCCCTTCATCCAAGTATGGATAATACATTTTTAAAGGCAGATGTAATAATAGTAGCTTTGAGATTGGGGGGTGGGGGGATGGCCTTTTAATCGTCTGCAAAACTGTCTTATATGAAGGTAACTTCATATTAAAGTATCAGTATAATCTCAGATACTACTTTGAATTGAATGTGTGTATGGCGCCTCCTTGCAAAACAGTGATGTGTATCTCCGTATGACTGCTTGAGGCTCTCTGTTGGACTCTAAGCCAAGCTACCCTGGTCCCCAGAGGTGATCCTTTTGTTGTTTGTTAAACAGTCCGCCTATAGCACATGTGTCAAACTCAAGGCCCGCGGGCCACATCTGGCCCGGCAGACAATTTTATCTGGCCCGCGAGATCATTTTATATAGATTTATTATTATTGTTATGCATGGCCCGGCAATATGAGGCGCTAATAACACACAAACTACAGATCCCATAATGCAGCGCAGCAGAAATGTGCATAAACTACTTACGGTAGGACGTTTTGTCAGAACACCGGTAAACCTGTGTATCTTATTAGTGGAGCTAATGTGGCTGTAATTAAGGAATTTAAGACGGCACTACGAGACAAAACATCAGGATAAGCTGAAAAACTTAAATGCAGAGCAGAAACTACAGAAAGTAGAAGAGCTAAAGAAGAATCTGACATTTCAACAGACTTTTTTCACCAGAGCAGACTCACAAAGTAAAGCTGTTGTGAAGGCAAGTTTTATTGTAGCAGAGGAGAAAGCCAAATCAGCCCAGCCATTTACCGAGGGAGAGTTTCTGTAGAGCTGCATGATGAAGGTGTGCGACGTCTTGTGTCCAGACAAAACGTAGATTTTGGAAATGTGAGCCTGAGCAGAAACGTATGTCAAAGTGTAACCGACATGAAACTGCCCTGGGACAAACTTGTTGGACTTACAACAGATTGAGCGTCGGTGTTGTGTGGTGAAAAAAAGTGGACTAGTCGGCAGGATGCGAGTAAAGATGCAGGAGAACTGTACGGTGAGTTAACAGCATACAGCATCATACACCAGGAAACGCTGTGTGGTAAAGTCCTAAAAACGGAGCATGTAATGATCACCGTGACGCAAACCGTAAATTTTATCCGAACTAAAGGTTTAAATCACTGTCAATTTCAGTCTTTTATGTGGGAAATGAATTCAGAGTTTGCCGACATTCCTTATCATACAGAGGTCCGTTGGCTGAGTTGGGGAAAAATTCTCAATAGAGTTTTTGAGCTCAGCAAGGAAATCTGTCAGTTCATGGACATGGCATGTATGATGCGGTGAAGCCATTTCAAGTGAAGCTGTCACAAATGCAGCAGTGCAACTTGCCTCACTTTCCCTGTTGCCAAGTAATGTTGAACCAAGTCAGCGCAACAGTGTTCCCAAACGCGCACTTTGCTGATAAACTGAGCGCACCGAGTGCTTTAAAGTCCTTTGGTGACTTTAAAGCACAAAATGAGAATTTCGAGCTGCTTCACAACCCATTTACAGTCAGTGTTGGGAAGGTTACTTTTAAAACGTATTCCATTACAGATTACAGAATACATGCCCCAAAATGTATTCTGTAACGTATTCCTTTACGTTACTCAATGAGAGTAACGTAAAGGAATACTTTGGATTACTTAATATATTATCATGCTGTTTACAACTACGTGAATGTACTATTGCTGTGTGATTTTATTACTATTACTGAAGTTCCGCGGCTCCGAACCGTAGTAAAGGGACCTCTGACTAATACGTCGGGTTCGTGTCGGGCTCGTAGCCAAAAATAGCTTTACTTTGTTGTCTGGGTCAACTTTGCTAGCGAGAGACAGAGAGGGGCGTTGAAAGACTGCTCCAACGGAGCTTATTGTTTCGGAGGAAAACACGAACACAGTGTACAGTCGAGTCTTAATAGCTTACTTACAACTGGGCTCGTCAGGCACTCTTCTTGGCTGCAGTGGTTATTATTATATTTACATGCTTCCAGCTCCCGTTTCTGCTCGATGACAGCTCGTACTTTTCCACTATCCTTTTTCTCCCTCCTCGCACTCACAGACACATAACGGGTATGGCAGTCCATTCTCCCTGCAGCACGGACTACACTGCCCATGATGCTACATTCTTTAGGGCTATGGCTATAGCATTCTGCCTGTTAGCTTAGCACAACGACAAAAAGGCGCTCTCTCTCACCCAGGAAATACACAGTCGCAGAGAGCGTGCGTCATCCTGTAACCATGGCAACATATCTAAACCAAATCTCTATTAAAAATTTAAGAAGGCACCATGGAGCCATTATCCGTGGAGCCCACTGTTGTATTTTGATGTTTAAAAACAAAAAAGGAGAGCTTTCTAGTGGCCTACCTCACACACAGACAGCTTCAGCTTTATGCTTTGGCAGAGGAAAAAGTGTAAAGTTTGATTTTAACTGATTTTTATCACCTTCCCAGTGTGATTATTGTGGAATTCTGTCACCCTACATGCTAAGAGTGAACTAACTGGGTGAACTAAAAATTTACTCAACTTCCTGATCTTGTGAAAATCTTTCTCTTTCCGGTCTGTGTCACTTGCAGGTCTGGTCCAGCGATGTGTAATAATCCAGAAAGATGAAAATGGCTTTGGGCTCACTGTCAGTGGTGACAATCCAGTGTTTGTGCAGCTTGTCAAAGAAGGTAAGATTGACTCTCAAATTTAAAAGAGAAAAATGTTACCACATTGACCACCTTCAGTTTGAGCCTTACGTGAGCTCTCCTTATTTTGTGCTTGTGTCCTCATGCAATGACATCAAACTATCACGTCAATTTGCCATGTTAGTTCGCCAATATGAGTGGTAATTGGTCCCCAGAAATCAACAACTCTGGCATTTATTTAGACTAGTGACGTTGTTGACTGTAAACTATTTCCTCTTTCTACAAGTTTCACTTGTAGTTGCAGCTTCTGCTTTATCCTGTTGTCTTGTTATGAGTTTGCCAAAATGCTTCTGTGACCTCGAGTAGTGTCTCACGCTGTCTGTAGAGGATTATGTGGGCTTTTATCAGGTCACAGTAAACACTAGCAGGTCTGTACAGCAGTGGATGGAGACTGCAGAGGAGTGAACCAATCGAGACCTTTTTTCTTTTTTGCACTTTCATTGATGCTTGGGAGTGTCTTAACTATCACTGAATGGCTTCCCATTTTCTTTTTTTAAGTTCCATGTGAATAATGTATCAGCATTTTAAACTGAAAAGCAAACAAAATGCAGCTATAGTGTCTTTAAATGTCATCCCAACGTGGTGAAACTGAAACAGATAGTTATAAGTCCCTTTTCCCCCACCTACTCCACAGTTGAGCAGACTGAGTTATATTCTTTGTTCCCTGACCCCAAGTTGAATTTCCTCACTACTACAAACCTGAAGACCTAAAGTCTATTTTCGGCTTGCAGAGTACTTGAACTGCACTCTGCTGACTTTAGTCAGACTTGCCTCTCATAATAACCTGTCTCATGCCTAAATCCCTTTGTTTGGGGTGGAGCTGTGAAACAGGTCCTTCTTGTAATATAACCACTGTTATGGTCTTTCAAAATAGCACTTGAAATAGTCACGTATTTATGGTCTGTCAAAAGACTTTTGGCATATTCATTGTGAAGAAATGTCATTGCTGCATCATGAAGAAGCATTTTTTGTGTTTCCTTCCTTATTTGCTATTATTCCACTTCCATTGCTTTTTCACTCTCTTTTGGTTGTTAATTGCTTATTTCCCTTTGTGTTTACCAGATGGGGCTGCGATGCGAGCAGGTGTTCAGACAGGAGACAGGATCATCAAGGTATTCTGTTCCTCTGCTACCATGTCTTTTCACTGCGAAAGTTACCGTTTTCTACTCCAAGGCCAATACCGAGGCTGCCACCTTCTGGCCACTCAGTATTTCTACTCAGTAAACTATTGGGAATAAAATGCAATGTCTGGCTGTGTACTTAGAATATGGCCACTATTGTCTTCCAGGTTAATGGGACCCATGTTGCACATTCTAACCACACAGAAGTGGTGAAACTTATTAAATGTAAGTTGTTCTTTCTGCATTTTCACAAAAGTTACATTTTAAAAATAAATCCTACAAAAAGGGACTAATTCTCGTTTCTATGTGTGTGTTCTAGCGGGCTCCTATGTGGCCCTCACAGTGCTGGGCCGGCCCCCCGGGCTTGCCCAGATACCTTTGCCCGAAGCAGAGCCAGACATGAGCTTATCCTCTCCAAACTCTCCAGCACCACGGCGCCCCTGCAGTCCTCAGGACAGCATCTTACCTATTCAACAACCATGGGTACTAAAGACATTAGTTACTTCTGTTGCCTGTCCACTTTCTGCAAATTTGTCATGCTTCTTTATCTTATTCCCCTTGGTCTGTCTATGCCCCCCCCCCCCCCTCCCCCCTTTATAGATGCTGTCACATTTGTGGTACATCTCTAAATCTCATCCGCTCAAATCTTCTCTGGGGCTAAATGACTTCTATATAACCCTGACACTATCTCTGTTATATATAATAGAGAATTATATAACATATGTGAAACATGTGCATGTGTATATTTTACTATTATTAAATATTATTATTATTATTATTATTATTATTATTATTATTATTATTATTATTAATTTTAAATGATATTATTTCTATTATCTATTATATAGAGAGAGATAGATTGCACATTCGCTGTTTTGCATCTTTTTCAGCTTCTCTGGTTTTTATCCCCACAGGATGAGAAAGCTGACATCTTGGAGGTGAGTAAAGCAAACAAGTGTCACTTGCTGTGACTAAAGGTTCTGGCATTAGAAAGAAGATTTGCCCTCTTTGATGCACAGCTGTGTTAAATTGAACTATTAAAACGAGTGGTGTTTTCTCTTTGGAAAATCAAAAGATCACTTGTACCAGAACATTCATACAGAGGAGTCAAGTAGTATGTGTATTGTTTATTTAAATACTGCAGTATATATTTTAATGCAGGAAGTCGTTTTCTTTAACTTTTGCATGGGAAACAAATGTCAACATATTTGACATTTTTCCACTTTCAAGAAAACTACAGTGACCTGCTATTACTATTCTTGTGTCGATTTCCCCCTTCTTGCCATTCAGGCCATGAAGGAGGAGTACAGCAGAAACCCCTCCCCTAAACTACTGAAAGACATCCAGGAAGCTGAAAAACACATTCCTCAGCTGCAGGGTCAGCTCCCCAAGGCCATTGGGACAACACAGGTAGTTACCATAACATGCCCAAAGACATGGGATATCTAGGGACAGGTATCTAACGGCAGCATCCACGGAGGTGTTGTGGGATTCTTTTTCTTTTTTGTAGAACATTTAGAGATTGTGCCAGACAAACATTAATCCAAAGCCCATCAGAGGATTAGACTTTCTCTGTGGGAAGCCACTCTTTTGTGTCTGAGTGACAGCTTATTTTATAGTCATCACACGCTGAGCCTTGTGCTATGTGCGTCAGCTAGTGTGCTACATTTAAATTTTTCAGTATTTATATTTTATGCAATTCCACTCGTGAAATGATCTATTGACTATTACCAGTGTATGTAGTTTATTTTGAAAAGCTGTTTGAACATGTGTCATAAAGAACATTGTAAATATTACTTGTTTATCATTAAAATATATAAATCTTTATAATTATTATTTTTTTTAAAAAAAGTATTATTAAATCCTCAGGAGATTGTTCCAAGTGATGATGCAGATGAAGATGCATTTGTCCCCAAGGGAGAAAACAATGCAGACCTGTTCTGGACCAGGACCCCTGTAAGTAATCACATTTTTAAACATCACAATCTAAAAATCTCTCTCAATACCATATTTACATCAAATTCCAAGACCTGCTATGCTCTAGAATAATAATGTAAAAGTAAATGGAATCAGTCCTGCTTGGCTTTGGGGCTTATTTAGAGCTAAACATCACCAGAGCAAGGATTATATTTATGCATACCGATTCTACATTCAGATGACTCTCAGGCATAGCAACCAATCTGTAATATAGTGTTTTAGGTCTCTTTTTTTCTCTCTTTTTCTGTTTTTAATGAAATTTAGATTCATTACAAAGTTGTTGCGTGTGTGTGTGTGTGTGTGTGTGTGTGTGTGTGTGTGTGTGTGTGTGTGTGTGTGTGTGTGTGTGTGTGTGTGTGTTCCTTCCCACTTTCAGATATCTCGCATATTTGGGCCGTCATCTCCAGACAGCCAGTGTCCAAGAGAGTTCTCCTGCCCCAGCCCAAAGACCACACCCAGGAACAGCTACAACTCCTTCCACTCCCCAGAGACAGAGGACACCACTGATCTGGTAGCTTTATGGAAATTATCTTCACACATATTATTTACTCTGTCTTTCCTCTAACTGTTACAACCACACAATAAGGTCAAGAGGTTATGAATGTCCAAATGGGGGAGACATATTGACCATACCTGACATCTCGTCTACAGGACGCCCTTTCCCCTACCACAGTCAGCAGTCCCTCCTCGTCTCGCCTGGTTTCGCAGATCATTGGAGCTGAGGATGACTATTTTGATTCAGACCAAGAGCAGGTATTTTTGGGGGACATTATCTCTTTTATTTATTTGCAAAACCCTACAATTTTACGGAAAGCCCAAATACAATTTCAAGTGACTTATAGGTTAAGATTAGAGGTAAACTGTTGTACTGACTGTTTTTCAGACAAACGGCCAGTGTAACAGCTTTAATAGTATTGAGCTGCTCAAGTCTCGCCCTGCCCACCTCGCAGCCTTTCTGTATCATGTCATCTCTCAGTTCGACCCTGCTCCTGTGGTAAGACTTCCTTCATATTTGTTGATGGCTTTTATGCATTATTTACAGTTTTTACGTAACCTAGGCCCTTTGCTGTGAAGAAAGTTCACCCAGTCACACAAAGCTGGTTATCAATTTGCTATGTTAACCCAGTGTTTGCTGTCCCATGTATGCGCCAGTCACATGAACATCTGACCAACAACACTGATTTAGTGCACTGACAGCTGAGAATCTCATTTTACAATGCAAGAATAAAGTATAATATTAGAAACATATGAAGCAGTTGCACACATACAACAGAATGAAACTAACATACCTGCTGCAGATAAACCAGCGATGGGTTCACAGCATAAGTTTTTGTGGCATAAGTTATCTCAGTAAGAAGTGAACCACCACAGGAAACCCCGGCTTAACTATGGGAAGAAAGCTTAACTTGTCTTAAAACAAAATCTTGCTGTTTAGGAGACTCTGCAGTTCCTATTTTATTTTGATTTTTAATGTTTTGTTCCCTCAGCTGTGCTACCTCTATGCTGACCTCTACAAGCAGACCAACTCCAAAGAGACCAGACGGGTGTTCATGGGCCTTCACAATTTCTTCATTGACCGGGGAGCAGTGAGTCTTTATCTGTCTTTACACAGCGAGCACACAATCTAGTATTGCATTTAGATTACAGCAAATTATTGTAGCAAATTGAATTTAATCACATTTCCGGCCCGGGTGTTTCCAAAATCATACTAATTCGACCAAACAAAGCCTAAGAATCGAACTGTTTCATTTTTGTTGCAGAATTTAAAAGTTGGTGTTCCTGAATCTGTCTCCGCTGATCTTGGTAAGTATTTCGTACACAGCTTCTGTCTCATTCAGTTACCTAACCAGCATCATTTAGAGCTGGTGATATTTATTTTGTGCTAACTTTTTGTGCTTCTGCTGAGTAACTTTAGCAATTTAAGCACCCTCATTATACAGTCCCTGTAAGTCGATTCCTCAGCCAGCCAAGCACAGTCCTTGCCAAGGCCTTAAGAAATCAAATGCTCTGATGGTTTGGAAAGTATTGCTTAGCTTTAATACCACTTATTTATTGTGGACATGCTGCAACCCTTTGATATTTATTCTGTGTATGTGTGTGTGTCCGTGCGTGCGTGCGTTTGCAGATCGGCGGCGGACAGAACTGATCCCAGAGGAAATAAACAGACAACATGTTCAAACACTGCAGGACTCTCTGCTCCCTGATATTCAGAAGAATCTTGAAGATTTCAGGTAAATTCAGAATTTGTATTTTTTGTGATGCTGCCGATTTAGCTGGGTTTCAGATGTTAAGGATTTTGTTAGCTCCCACATTAGGCATATATAAAAGAAACAAGCTTTTCTCATCCTCTTCTTCATTGTTTCTCTAAAACATTATCAACCTGGTCACAGTAATAACAGTATACCTCCTTATGTGTTTGGTACTTGCAGGCAGAAGCGGAGTATGGGCCTAACAGTGGCTGAAGCAGAGCTGGGCAGACTGGACCAAGAGAGAGTCAGAGACCGCGGCACTCTCGAGCGGGAACGCTCATATGCTGAAAACATCATCGCGAAAATAGACGATATCCTGTGAGTAACTGATACATATACATGCTAGTTGGAAGCTCATAATATTCAGTTTTATCAATTTTTATTTATCGTACTGTTAACAGGGTAACTACTCAACTCACAGAGGAAGAGAAATGGTAAGAAAACTTTGGCTGAAGCAGGTTTCTTAAATCAAGAGATTTCTAAGAGTTAACAACTCCCATGGCCCCTTCAGCCATCTGTGTCTGTGCTATATTTACATTCTGTAATATGCCTCTCAATTATCTAAGGGAGCTGTCATGTCTTGGCTTATTTTTATTAAATCTTTTCAGTCCTTGAAATTATCATTAGACAGCAATCTGCTCCTAATTTAATAACTTGCCAGTGGTAGTAATTATTCACCTTTAAAGTACAGTCTTTGATGTTTCAAGCAAGAATACATATCAGTGTCATCCGAGCGCCACTCTGCATCCCCCACAGTTGACAAATTAAGCGGTGGAGCAGTCTCTTAAAGAAAACATGTAATTTATGCAGTATGTTTATATTAAATAATTCAAAAGTGTGACTGATTGAAACAGTTTTGTTTGAAATGCCATATGGTCGCAGCACAGCCCAGATGGTTTGTGTAGACGTTGTATGAGGAACGACTGTTGTGACATATGGTACAAATCACAATATGGATACTTGCTCTCTTCAAATTTTAGCATTGTCTTGTTTTGTTAATTATAATTCAGAAAGCATCCAAACTCATTGGTTGTCATGTTTGTTTGTTTTTTAAGCACTACAATGCAGTATGTTATATATACGTACATGAAGCACCTTGGTGTGAGGGTCAAGGAACCTCGCAGCCTGGAGTCCAAACGGCTTCGGATCAGCTTTCTTCCCATGATTAAGGTAATCTAAATTTGTCTTGCACAGTGAGACTTCTTCCTCTTCCCCCATCACCTACATGACTCTTTTCTTGTTTTTGATGAACTCTACAGCGAGGCAACAAGACAGAAAAGGAAAGGGAAGAGAAAGTGAAAAAGGTTCCCAAGAATAATAAATTTAATATTCGTGTACCTCAGCGGCGGCCCAGCCGCATCGAATCGTCAGGTAAGATACGAGTTTGAAATGACCAAAAATAACAACGTAGCTTTCAAAGCTTTATATTATTTTGATACCACCTGTCTGTGTATTCAGGGGGTACGACCCAGGAGGGACGACCACGGCCTCAGAAACAGATGTCTCAACCTGCACTGTCTACAAGTGATTATAAAGAATCTAGTCGTCTCAAAGGCAGCCAATCAAGCGAGGGCCCTGAACTTATACACTCCATGTCTGTCAACTCATCATCTCCAATTAGCGCCACCTACAGCTCTGACACCAGCAGAGACGCTGATATGGGTGAGCAAGCAGACAAATGAATTAAATGAAAAAACACTTAAAGGAGCGATGGCTATTAACTTGTTATCTGGCAGGTGGGACTCCAATATTTGGCCCCTGCAGGGTGAGTGAAATCCTTCCATCGGACTCTCTGGACGGGTTGCCATACTCTGCTTCGCAGTTTGACCCTCTATATAACCTGGACCAACTGCCAGAGGATGACAGAGAAAGTGACAGGTGCCTTTAAAGTCACATCTGCAGTAACACTGTTTCCCTTAAAAGTTCTTATTTTTATGACTGATTTCTCTGTCACTTTTTGTAGAACTCACGAGGGAACACCAAAAGCTTTAAGAAGGCAAGAATACCAGATCATTTGGACTTTCTTATATTGATCTAAAAATCTAGTTTAAAAGCTAACTTTATTGTATTACTGTAGGCTTGAGGGACTCGGTGCTGCTGATATCCAGAGCGAGGATGACCAGGGAACAGATTCTGAGTGCGATCCCCCAAACTGGCAGCATCTGGTGCGTCCAGAGGTTCTAGCCGGTCTCAGGCCTCATGAAATCAAGAGACAGGAAGTTATCCACGGTGAGGACTGGCACTGTCAAACTCCCCTGAAGCTTATATTGTATTTTCAAAGTATACTCTCCATATGCTTTAAAATACTACAGTATACAGAATATAGTGCGTAGACGGGAAGACAATTATGCAGCATTTGCTGGGATCCAACCCAAGCTGCTGTCAGATGTGTTTTATGCTGAAATGTGCAAATACCTGCCAGCTCGAATTAACATCTTGCGTGTCTGCAGAGCTGTTTTACACAGAGCGTGCACATGTACGGATGCTGAAGGTTTTGGACAACGTTTTCTACCAGAAGCTCACCAAAGACTCCATCCTGCCTCCTGCTGACATCAAGAATATTTTCTCCAATCTGGAAGAGGTTCTGCAGCTGCATGGTACACTATAAACACACATCTCCTCTGCCTCTGAGCCATTAAGAATCAATAAAATGCCTGAAAAGTCCTGTAGTGTAAATTTAATTCCATTTTAAAGTAAGGCCAAACTCTTAACAACATACAGACGCTCACATTATCATTTTGCATTCCTTTTTTTTTTTTTTTTTAATCTTGTACACACACATGCTGATAGTTCCTCCTATTTAAATTTCAGTTAACATATCAGATCAAATGGCTGCCGTTCGGAAGAGAAATGACTCTTCAGTAATTGATCAGATAGGAGACGACTTGCTTTCCTGGGTGAGTACAATTTTCATGCCAAAATTCTATTTTCTCTTTCATATAATTCCTTCTATTGAATAAAATTCAAGATGACTGATGTGGTGGGGAGAAAAAAAACATTGTGTACAAAGAAATGGAAGTGTTGCCCAAAATTGCTTCATAACGAGAAAAAAACTGTTGACGTTGGCTTGAGATTGCTTTTCTCAGCTTTATAATTCGACAATCTTTTGGGATGACGTGTGCACAGGGACATGGGTATGTGCAGTTTATATATGACAGCCATGGTAATAGGCCTTTTTCGCCACTTAAATCCTTCTAAAATGGGGGGAAAAAAGAGGGGGAAAAAATCAAAGACGACAGAGAGGAAAATCTGCCCTCTCCAGTAAGATGAAATGGGAGTGAGAAAAATGGAAGCCCTGTCCCTAGTAAATGATGTCACTCAATACCCTAGATCTGGCTGACATCTCAGCATCTTAATATTGTCAGTGATATATGAGATGTGAGGTAGCGGCGTAGGAGCTGGAAGTCTTGTATAGAGTCTCTCAATGGGAGACGTGGCGGGAGTAGGATAAGTAGGCTAATCAGTCCCCTAAGGGTCTAAACATTGATCTAGTCTGGACTGAAACTTAAGCTGTCTCTGCTGCAAGGACATAAGCCTGCCCCCCCAGGAGTCAGCCACTCGTCATAGCGGTTAAATACTAAATCTACTACCTCTGACCCATATTGACTGAGTTTCTATCCATCTCTGTCTTGTCTTGGGTTGGGTGGTAACAGTTCAGCAGTGGAGAGGAAGAGAAGATCAAGCAGGCGGTGGGGACGTTCTGCAGTAACCAGCCTTTTGCTCTGGAGCTCATAAAGACCAAACAGAAGAAGGACTCGAGGTTCACTTCATTCATTCTGGTACGCTTGTCACTGCGCACACAGTGTATACAAGGTGTTCACAGGAGATAACTGCTCAGAAGGCTCACAATTTGTCAATCAGATGGTTTAAACAATGGTTGTGTGGATCTAAATAAAAACCCAAGCTTACTCTTATTCTAGCTCAGTCTCTATTTATACTGAAAATTATGCATTTGGGCTGTTTTTATGGCTGCTTAAGGGTACTCCACTTATATTTTGCTTCTTTGCAGGAGGCAGAGAGTAACAGGCAGTGTCGCCGACTGCAACTCAAGGACATCATTCCTGTGGAGATGCTGCGGCTCACCAAGTACCCTCTGCTGCTCGACAACATTGTCAAGTACACAGGTGTGGTTGTGTTTTCTTAGTAATCAGAGCTCTCTTACCACAGTTGGCAAGGATTTGTTCACATTGTAATTACTTTGCGTGCACAACGACCTTAATGCACAACTCGTGAAGGATCTAATCTAATAATTGTGACAGGCCTTCAGGCCTTTACTTAAACGAATAGCTGCAACTCTATTATTATTATTATTATTATTATTAGAGCACATTTAGTTTGCAGATTATTTTTGTAAACTGTGAAATAAAATACTGCAAACAAGTCCAAGTACTTAAGTACACAGACTCTTTCACACGGGAGTCCCCTGACTAGATAAATAGTTTTCTTTCTTATTTTTAAATTATTCATTGCTTAACATATTTATTAGGCTTCCTGTGATTAAAAACTGCTCTCAAAATTAAATAAAGTGTTAATTCTGACGGCAAATTGTGATTTCGTTTTAGCCTTTTACTAAAACATCATTTAGTTTTGGTAGTTATTTAGTCTACTAAGTATCATAAGATTAAAATAGATTAAATCTAAAATTGATTCAGTGGCTAAAATATAAGGTTTAAAAGTCTGATGCGTTATGTTCCGTGACATCTTTCTCCCCAGCGTTGACATCAGAAAGAAAACCATTTTCTCAGGTGCAAATCAAATGCGTTCATCTAACCTTTCTGCAAAAGGGGATTATTTCTGATTGGATCACTTCCAAACTCATCCTGTCTTTCTACACAGCTCAATTAGTTCTGATAGGATCTCACTGTCTCTCCAGAATATTTTTATCTTGGTTTTTTTTTTTTTTTTTTACATGTATAAGAATAATATTCTTATTTATTTGGCAAATAAACTGAATTCACATTTTTATATCCAATATGGACTTCTCTGAGGAGTCAGAAATTATTCAAGGTTAAAATTATTCAAATTATTCAAGGATTCAACAACTAAAAAAACTAGTTCTTCTTCTGTGCAGAAATGCAGGTAAATAACTGTAATTTGGTATCTTCATCTATAAATAATATGCTTTTACTATTTTTACTGCTTTTTCTGTAAACCTGTGAATTTGAAAATTCATAGGTAACAACAGTAAATATTTTATAGCTATACAAATATTATTTACATAAAATGGCATATGTGTACCAGTGGCTTGACCATTGCAGACACATAAAATATGATTTTCATAATTACCAATAATGTTAATTTAGTGCATCGGTAACATAGAGCACCACCCTAATGTATGTTTAATACATTTGATGAGCACTGTATATCAGCAGTGTTGGGACTAATGCATTACAGTAACTACGTTATTATTGTGGTAACGAGCACGGTAACTAGTTATTATGCCAAAATCAGGAACGCGTTAATCGTTACTGGGATTTAGATAGGCTCGTTATTCGTTACTTCGTGTGGTGGCATCGCGGAGCTTCCACAGATTCAGTAACATTAGCAAGTGGTGGAGGGCAGCAGGTGGATGAGGGAAAGGGGAGGCAGGAGGAGAGACCCGAGGCAGCCGCCGGTGTCAGGTGAACTGAACTTCAGGTAAGAAGTTATGACATGCAGTCTATCTGGGTCAGATATAAACCAAGTTTAGGTGGAGTTTATTTTCGTTATGCTGACTTTTTCGTACTGCGTACTAGCTAGCATGACGGAGTAGGGCTGGGCGATATGACCCAAAATTCATATCTCGATATTTTTTAGCTGGATGGCGATGTACATCTCAATAATTTTTTTTAAAGCTATAAGGTAAGAACAAAAGGAGAGTTTAGTCAAAGCTGTGTCCCAGATGTCACACAGGCACTTTTATTAACATACAGCATAGATGTACATGAAGCAATTACTCAAAAATAAATTATGAGCATTTATTAAATAATAATGCTCCATAATTCTGAGAATTCTGAGTAAAACCAAAGTTACTTTCCCTAGTAACTAGTTACTTTGAACGTAACGAGTAACTTGAAGTAACTGAGTTACTTTTGATAGAAGTAACAAGTAATGTAACTAAGTTACTAATTTAAAGTAACTTACCCAACACTGTATATCAGCCATCTAGTTCATCACAGTAGCGGTGCAGCCTGGCTTACCAGTAAAAGTGTGTAAATGTCAGATCAGAATTAATTCTTGCTTTAAGTTTGGCTGCAGTGCTGCAGCACGCCCTCATGTGACCTGCTTGAGCAGAGTTCAGTTATCATATCCAGCTTTTCTCTCACATTCATCATGTCACAATCCCCGTGCCAATTAGTTCTTATTGGTGACTTAATACAGCATGTAAATGAATTTACCCATAACTATGGACATAAACAAAAAAAATAATAATGGTATCTCATTTGCATTTGATAATCTGAATGCAGCATAAAAGAACGGATGAGTTACAGAGACAAATAGAGAGATTATCATTTTAATGGTCCTGCGGCAGCAGTGCACATTTTTGGGGAATGTCGTGCCCATTGTTTGGGCCATCATTTTAGTCTGCAGCGGTCTTTGGGTCTCACTCGAGACAATGCACTAACGATAAAGAATAACCAGCTATTAGGGGACTGAAGTGTGCTCCCGCTCCCCCCAAAGCCCTGTCATAATTTTTTGGGAATGATGGCGTGTTAATGTCGTCTTTCAGACAATGCAGAGGAGAAGGAGAAAGTTAAGCAGGCAGCAGACTGCTGCAGAAAGATCCTCAGTCACGTCAACCAGGCTGTGAAGGAATCTGAGGACAAACAGGTGTGTTGTTGTTTTTTTTTGTTTTTTTTTGTTGTTGTTGTTGTTGTTTTTGTTTTTTTTAATTGAATCTCCTTTCCATGTTTTTTGCCATTAGGATGATTTGTTTTCCAACTTCCTTTTCAGCTTCCTTTTTACTCAAACTGCATTTTATTTCCACTGCTTCTGCTCCACAGGCAGCAGTATCCTCTTAAAGAGGACTTACTTATCCTATTTTTTTTTCCCCATCTGTTTATTTCACTCCCTTCCTCTAGAGGTTGGAGGACTATCAGAGACGATTGGACCTCTCTTCTCTAAAGCAGACAGACAACCCAATGATCCTGGAGCTAAAGGTGAGTTGTCTGCCCAGCCCTCTTTTAGCTTCAGTTAAAGCATACTCACTTGTTGTACACCCACATTCACTGTTTGAAATATGTGCTAGATAGAAAAATAGCACTGCACAGAGCAGAAGCCAGTAGTTTAAAGCTTTTGTTTTTATTTCCTGTTCCATAATATTCAGAACTTGGATCTGACAAAGAAAACGATGGTGCACGAGGGTCCACTGTCATGGAAAGTGAACAAGGACAAAACTATCGGTTTGTTCTGATTGATAGTTTCACTATTGCTGTTTAGCTGGAAGGTGACCACTACTTACAAACACATCTTTCTATTTTCTCTCAGAGCTCTACACACTCCTCCTGGAGGACATCCTGGTTCTCCTACAGAAACAAGATGAGCGTCTGATACTGAAGTGTCACAGCAAAAACCTGTCGGGCACTGCAGATACCAAACATATCTTCAGCCCTATCATCAAACTCAACACGGTGCTGGTGCGCTCAGTGGCCACAGGTCAGTTACCACATAAACTCTGAGGATTTATTACTAGAATAAGGTATGAAATAATACAGGCTCCATCCATAGAGGGTAGAGTAATATTCATTAATAAGCCTCTCTTCTGCCAGACAACAAGTCCTTCTTTGTTCTTTCGATGTCGGAAAACGGAGCCCAAATCTACGAGCTAATGGCGCCCACTGTCTCAGATCAGAGAACGTGAGAGCAAATCCCCTTTGATTCATTTAAATCTCATTGTTCCGGTTGTTATACGAGCTGATGACTGTTTCATTTCCCTGCACAAGGTGGCAGCGTCTAATCACGCAGAGAGCTGAAGCCATGAAAGTTAAGCCTCACAGCGTCATACCATTACCTCAGACCGTGTACGTTACTTACTAATTTGAGCACATCTAGTGGGTCAGGGTTTATGCTCGTTATTAACACATGATTCTGCTCGTGTGCCAGTGGGGAGAGAGACGGCGTGGAGATCATTACAACGGGAGTTTCCAGGTTGAGTAGAGACACGGACCGCACATCCACTGGCAGCACCCAGTCCACAGGTAACTGGAGCAACTCATTTCCTCGATCCATTTCTTCGTCCTACTTAAATATGTGTCGCTATACTTCTGTAATTAAACCCCTGTGATAACTCTTAATTATACCTTCATAGATAAGGAAAGCAGTCCAGTCTGTAGAAGCGCACTGCAGACTTCGCTACCTGGCAGTAATCCGTTTGAGGGAGTGAAGACTGAGGAGGAGAAGGAGGAGGAAGAAGAAGGCTTTGTGGACCCAGAACTTTCTTATCCAGTGGCCGAGGATTGCAGAGGAGCCTCGTTTAGCATGTTCCCCTCGAGGGCAGACGAAGCACTGAAAACACGTAAGGGGCACAGAACCGATGGATTGATGCACATGAAATGCGATCCAGCTGTACTCTGTAAATCTATCACTTTTTTCTTTTTTTTTTGCTCAGTGGCAGCATTAAAGCACGTGTTAGTGACCCAGCTTATGTCCCAGGAAGCTGCAGAGCAAACTAAACGCTCCACAGGGGCTCGCCTCCTCAGGACCACCTCTCTGCGCACCCCCATAGACAGCCGTGCACGAGTGACGGTCCACAACGGCTCAGAGAAAACCGGCTCCCAGACAGACGACCTGGCTCAGGACCTGGGTTCAGGAGACACCGGCTTCTTTGACTCGACTGATGACTATGGTAGGTCTGGGCAGTCAGAACAACTCATGGTTTAAATAGAATAAACTGACATTAAACATAAATGTTCGCCTCGTCCTGATCCTTCCTGTTTTCCTTTGATTCTTTCAGCTGCGTATTTAGTCCTGGAGGGTTACGGTGGCCCAGGGGAGAGCAGCACAGACGATGACATCTTGGCAACAACCACAGGGAAGCAGCTGAGCACTTCCCAAGGCTGCGCTGCTGACTCGGGCATCAATTTGAGATTTTCTTCAACATCACAGGCCGGCAGCCTCTCCTCTTTCAGCAGACAGGTCCTCTCTCACCTTCGAAATCTTCAGGCCAACCTCAATTATCTGAAGGTAACCGACACTTAATCCTTTACAGCTCTGAAACACACACACACACACACAATAACTGGTATCATGCACATACACAGTAGTCATTTTTATTGTGTAATCTGGCAGTAAATTATTTTTCTCCCACAGGAGGTTGAGGCCAAGTACAACAGTCTAATACAGCAAAGGCCAGAGAGATCAGCAGCAGACACGCATGGAAATAAAGGTATCTCACTTCATGCTCAGCGCTGACAAATGAATAACTGGTTCTTAATTTATGAATCACTTCCTGTATCTGTTCCTTTTCTGATCCCAGATCTTGCTCTCTCTCCCTCAGATAAGAGATAGTGGAAGTCTGTGCAGCAGCTTTTGGCTGTGGTCCCAAAGAGGAAGTACCGACTTGTAGTCTGTTCCTACTTCTCATGTCCTGGACTTTCTGGACGACTTATAAGCTTGTCCTCTCACTGCTGAGCCCTGTTTTTTTTTTTTTTTTTTCCCGTTTTGTTTTTTCCATCAGTTGCCACAGAGAATGAGAGACTTAAGTGTGAGCAAACATTTGAAGGGAGGAGTCATCTTTTCGATGCCGAGCCCCCCCATCCTCTTCCTCCTCCGCCTCTTCTTCCTCCTCAGCACAAGGCAATCAGGGATGTGGGATTGCGCCAGAACCTCACCCCCCTCCCCTTTTACCATTTAACACCCATATCCCTTGAATCCCTGCAAGAAAGAGAACTTATACCAAAATGTACAAAGAAGTGTGTTGAGAATATATATATATGAAACACAAAACAAGAAAAGGAAAATTTTAAGATAATGTATTAAGATTTTTTTTTTTTTATCCCAAGATGTATTTATTTTCTCTCTTTTCATTTTTTAAAGTGTTTCCCATATTGCTTGCATGCTTTAGGCCATGGTGTTACAGTTTTTGGCTGCTTCTCCTGCTTCAGTCACACGAGGGTTAGTGGGAGAGCCGAGTGCTCGCTAGCATAAAAGCACCCTAGCACACCTTGCTGAATTGCAGGACTGTATTCGGACTGAAGAGGCCAGAGTTGCACTGCTGATGGATCCCATTGTGTTAAAATGACCTGTGTTTTGAGTCTTGAATTTCAGATAAATTCTAGGCGTGGTGTTAACTAGAATGAAGAGTCTGCCGGCTCTGATCTGGTCCTGTTGCATTTCTGTGCTGACTCCTTCGTCCTCTTCGCTCTGAGGGGTGTTTTGCCTCTCATCTGCTCCTCTTCTCCTTTTGCGTGTGATTCTCCCTCTTCTTTTTCCCTGTGACCATGTTTGAGTGTTTTCCCTCTCTTCCTCACAGCCTAGTGGCTTTGATGCTTATTTATCCCTTCCAACACTTTATGTCATGCTTCCTCATCTGCCTCTGGGTGTCTCGCCCTGTTCCCCTCTTCTCCAAGGAGCGGTCGTGCTCGTTCAGTGTCAGCTCCTGGCAAATGCTGCTTTCTTTCTGCTACTATTGGCAATGCTGATCTGACTCCCTGATATTCTAATAATGTCATGAAGTTCAACATATTCTGTACAATGATCAAGTTGGAAGGTTTATGCATAACTTTACAAAATAAATGGTGCCATGACACATTCAAAAAAGAAACCGGTGTGCTGATGTTTTCTTTCTTTCTTTTTTTTCCCGTCTAACAAAAGAAGACATCTAGTCTGGTGATGTTTTCAGAAATTGCTGAATGATTGGGAAATTATTATATTTGGAGGTCAGAGTGACAAAGAAATGATCAGTTGCTTGACTTGTCTAAACATTAAATAATAAACACATTGTGACTGTAAACCTATTTTTCTTTTTTCTTTTTTAATCTGTCTGGTTGAATTTTAGGTCCTGCTGAAAAGACTGTGCCTTCTGTTCACAATATCCCTCCTCCTGTCTTTACACATATGGAGTGGAAATTTTTCAGATGTCTATGCCGATAAATTCACTCCAGGCATCTTTGTGTGACATTATTGTGCACAAATTCTTCATGGTTCTGCTAATTTATGCTGTCCTAATATAAAAAATTTACAATTATGGGTGCAAATTCATTCATTCATTTACAGTAACATAATTCCCTAGAAGGTTACACCTTAAGACCTACAGTAAGCAACTTTTTACCACTTTCAAGCAGGATATAGGGAGAGAAACAGTGAAAGTTACCTCTATGTAGATATCCAGTATATGCAAAGCAGCAGTAGGACTTAGTGGTAGTACAAGTATTCAGTATTAAAAGTCTTTTTGATAGAGAAAAAAATCTAAATGTATTTTGTTATTAAAGCTAGTTTAAACTTAGTTTCAGAATTGTTTTCTTTTAGCTCCAACACATTTTGGGGAGTTAATTATGAGCTATAGTTGTAGTCTCTGGAGTCGCTTGCTTTCAGACACAGTTCAGGTAAATCAATTTAATATTAAAATAGCTAAACTGCACTTTAATCTGTGTAAGTGTGTAAGTGACAGTCGGACACTTGCAGGAATTCACTGCACTGTGAATGAATTCAAGGCTTGAACTTTCCAACCACTCAACAGATGACATCCTGTATGCGAGTAACTGAAAAATGGATGACACATGAAATATTACAGATCTCTTTCCCCCCCGAAGCAACTTCACAATTGAAAACTGGGTTGAAAATGTGGACAGCGCAGGCAGTGTGGACCACTTTAATGTTACCTTCATAGTCAACTATACGTTTGACCTTAAACAGAATATATTTTTCTAGACATTCGGCAGCACTAAATGTCAGAGTGCGTGAGCCGTCGTAAAGGAAACCACGAGAGAGGTTTTGATCAAAGACGCCAGAAAAGGTGTTCATTACCAGCAGGTGGCAAACTTCCACCATTAAACTTCATGTGGAGAAGACCCACCCTAAAACCTGCAGTGACATCAGTGTTTTAAATAACCTAGGGTGCCCATTGATTTTCCACATACATTTGACTCCAGAGTCTAACAAATAAATGACCCAAGAAATGCATCTTGCCGGCCTCCATAATGAGACAAAGCCACAGTCAAGAGAATCCCACAGAGGACTGTGTAGCATTTATTGTGACTTTGTTCTGGTTTACTGCTACCTGTCTTGTGTCTGGCAGTGATTTTTGCAAAGTGTGTCTGAGTGGAAAGCAGGATGAAGAATCGCAGCCCGAATGACATGCTCCCTCTTTCTTTCTCTCTGTCAGCCCAACTGTTGGCTTGCTGCAATGAGAGAGAGGAGAGGATATCTTATGAGGAGACAATGTGAATCCACATGAGGTATAAATGGTGAAAGAAAAAGAGGGAGAAAAGCCAATAAATTAAGAGTAATAGAAAGGAAGTGGTGAGGGCAGAGTGTGATAAAGACACAGGGAAGATGAGGAGAGGACAGAGGCAGACGAGAGGGGATGGTAATTGATTGTCTTGTTTCTCCACATGCACCTGTCATCGAGCTAATTGGAGTGGCGAAGACAAAGAGGAGAGAGGTGTCAGTCACAGCGGAGCCTTCCAAGAGGGCAATTCAGGTCAAGCTCTGATAAGACGACCCCTTTCTCCTCAGCACCTTCAGCTACGCAACAGTGTCACGAGGAGACGGGCGGGGGAAATGAATCCAAAATATGTCCCATCCAAAAGCAGAGGTCCTGCACTGTCGTTGTTCTCTTTTTTTTTCACCCACTAGGCATTTTGAGTTGTGTCATCTTTTAAATATAGTATAAAAACATAACAGAGCACACTTACCCACATGGTTTCGGATGCTGATTTGCATAAATTTTGCATACATGCCCAATGTTGAAAATCAAGTTGAGGATTGATGTGTTTACCTGATGCTGTGTAACACAAAGAGCTCGAGCTCATGATTATAGTGGAGCGCATCATTATGGTTGTTGCCACGGGGCTTAATTCTAAGATAAGGATGGTTGACTAAATAACTCGGCTGTGACAGGAACAAACAGGAGGGGTTATTTCTTTAGAATCTGGGCTTTTTTATCCACACTTCCACAAAAATAAGAAACACAGCACTGCAAGCATCGCATTCTGAACAGCTCCTAAAATCAAGGTTCTGTGTGAACGTCTATGCATTGACTTTTCTATTCTACACGAGCACTGAAGGCATTTTATGCAACATCTCTCATTCACCCAGGCATTTTTCTGCGACAAAGTGCTATCTATCTAATTCTTACACATCAGGAGCAACTCAGGGCTCAGTGTGCCAAAGGATGCTTTGTTATGCACACTGAGGCAGCCGGTGACTGAACCACCAACCCTCCAATTAGGACATGACCTGCTGCACCTCCTGAGCCACAGTTAGCTAACTAAATAATGTTTAAAACCAACTGCCCAATTTTGTGTAGTTCCACCTCAAAGAAACAGCTCTGACCTGCTGAGGAGTCTCTTTAAGACCTCTTAAGACATCCCAGTAATGTCCTGAAAGCTGAGAGGCTTTAAAGAAACTGACTTGCTGTTCCAGCATGGTGAGGTGGAGTTGAGGTGCAGGACACGCTGGAGAGATCATCTCTGTGTTCCTCTGGATAAACTGGAGGAGGTGGCTGGGGAAAGGTAGGACCTTTCTGCTTAGGCAGCAGCCCCCTCAACGCGGGCATGGGTATGCAGAAGAAAATGGAGGGATGGACGTTCCAGCACATCCCACAGATGACTGATGGGATCGGGTAAGTTCAAGGCCAAGTCAACACCTTGAATTCCTTCAAACCATTTCTGAACACTTCCAGAATGAGAGGTTCACTGCTATTGGCAATAGTTACCATGAAGAGGTGTCTGCAGCAGTGCATCATTCACAGGTATACCAGGGTTCAATAACACACAACGCCTCCGAAACGTTGCCACTTTCCCATAATTCATCTCTTCCGCAGGTAAATAAAACACACTCACAAGGCTATCTGCACGATGTTAAAGTAAGTAAGTAAAATTTTATTTATATAGCACATTTCTAGATAAGAGATCACAAAGTGCTTTACAAGGTATAGACACAGATTAAAAAGACAAAGTACAGTCAAAAGTTAACAAAATGCAATTTTAAAAAGATGTGTTTTTAGCTGTTTTCTAAAAGTAATCAGTGAATCAGCAGATCTTAAGTTCTGAGGAAGAGAATTCCACAGTCTGGCGGCCACAGTAGCAAAAGCTCGATCACCCCTAGTTTTCAGTCTCGTATACTTAATAACAAGTAGGCCCTGACCACAAGACCTCAGAGACCTACTAGGGGCATAGGGCTGTAAGAGTTCAATGATGTATGATGGTGCTTGTTCTTGAAGAGCCTTAAATGTGAGAACCAGAATCTTAAAGTGGACTCTGAATTCGACAGGGAGCCAGTGTAACTGTATAAGCAGCGGTGTTATATGTGAGTATTTCGATGTTTTCGTCAGAAGCCTTGCTGCAGCATTTTGGACAGTCTGCAGACGCTCCAGGGAACTCTTGTTTAGACATGTAAACAGTGAATTGCAATAGTCCAGTCGTGATGAAATAAAAGCATGAATAACAATCTCCAGTTCAGTATGAGCTATTATGGGGCTCAATTTAGAAATATTTCTTAAATGATAAAAGCAAGACCGAACCAGAGATTTGACGTGAGTATCCAATGTAAGAGCAGGATCGAAGGTTATCCCTAGGTTCCTGATAGATGGTTTCACAAACGTTGAAAGGGGACCAAGAGCATTCATTATGCTGGGTACATGTCTGTCTGGAGCACATAACAGGACTTCAGTTTTATTTTCATTTAGTTGGAGGAAATTGTCGGCCATCCAACCTTTGATGGTTTCCAAACACACATTTAAAATCCGCAGTTTAGAAGCATCTTCAGGTTTAAAAGATATATATAGTTGGATGTCGTCTGCGTAGCAGTGGTAACAAATATCCTCAAAAGGGCTCAAAATATGCTGGAGAGGAAGTAAATAAATTAAAAACAATAATGGCCCCAGCACAGAGCCTTGTGGCACACCAAAGGACAGGGACGTAGAAGATGACCTGTACTTAGAAACTGCCACAGAAGAGTATCGTTCACAGAGATACGAGGAGAACCACTCTAAGGCAGACCCAGATACACCGACCCAGTATTTCAGCCTATCAAGCAAAATATAATGGTCAACGGTGTCAAAGGCCGACGTGAGATCCAACATTAAAAGAACAGAACACTTACCCGCATCGTTTTGCATCAGAATGTCATTAGAAACTCTAAGAAGGGCTGTTTCAGTAGAATGAGCTTTACGAAAGCCAGACTGAAATTTATCAAAGATGTTATATTTTTCTAAAACTGCTGTAAGCTGCTTAGCCACAATCTTCTCTAAAATCTTAGCAATTAACTGTATTTTTGAGATCGGTCTGTAGTTGCTAGTGAGAGATGGGTCCAGCATAGGCTTTTTTAACAGAGGGTATATAACAGCAGTTTTAAAATAGGCAGGAACTTTGCCAGATCCCAAAGAGGTGTTAATTATAGTGAGCATACAGGGACCAATAGAGTAAAAGACATTTTTAAATAACGATGCGGGTAAAATGTCGAGTGCACAAGAGGATACTTTTGTTGCACTAACTATTTTACCCAGTTCGGCTAGTTAAACAGGTAAAAATCTTTCTAAAACAACAGGCCGAACTGGCGTAGGAACTGACAGTGCAGATGCTGATGGGGACAATTTTTTCCTTATATTGCTAATTTTTTCTAAAAAGAAAGCAAGAAATGTTTCACAGTCTTCAGCAGAAGAAATAATGGCAGCAGGTGGAGCAGGAGTAATGATATCAGTAATAGTATCAAATAAAAGGGAAGTTAGATGCTCATGTGCCTATCATACATAGCTGGACTGGACTTTTTCATTTTTATGGGCCGATGTTTTGTTTTTTCGTTTTTTTCCGTAACGGTATAAACACTGAAAGGTGGTGGATTGGCCAGATGCTGGGAGATGTGTAAAAATAACTCAATTGTTTGGTGATGGCTATGGCGGAGCTTCCACAGATTCAGCAACATTAGCAAGTGGTGGAGGCCAGCAGGTGCAACAGGCTGGCAGGTGGATGACGGAAAGGCAGGAGGAGCAGAGACCAAGTTTAGGTGGAGTTTATTTTCGTTATGCTGACCTTTTACATCAGTTACAATAACTCGTACTGCTACTAGCTAGCATGACGGAGTTTCTATACAGCTGGGCGGGTGCTATGGTGTTAATGATGTTGAACTTGTTTTGTCTTATTTTATTTATAAGGTTAGTTGGTTATCTGGTGAGAGGGAAACATGAAGATGAAACCAGGAGATGTCCTTACTGAATCATCAGAGCTGAACAGGTGATGGAGAAACAGGTTTACCTTTTAGGTGACATGAATTAGTTGAAGGGAAGTTATGAACTGTTTCTGAGAGACAAATAACACCAGGATCTTCTTCTATGTAGCTGACAGCTGGTAACTGTGCAGGGGCGGGTCTAGCAAAGTTTTGCCAGGGGGCCAGGTAGGGCATTAACAGGGAAAGGGGGGCACAAAGAAATACTTTTCTTTCTTATTCTCATTTAAAATGTCTAGCTTTTAAAAAATAATTATCTGAATCTTACAACAAACGTTTTCATCGGATGTAAAATGTATTGAAATCCATTATTGTACATAGTAATTTTTTTAGGGTCCCATTTTAATTTCTTCAGAAGTAGCTAAGTACTGTATATGATGCCAGTATTTTCCCACATTTTCTAGATACTGTACCAGTACTGTGTGTAAAATGCAATATTTTGCCCTGCCATGCTGTTTATTGATGTGGCAAATGAATGGTTTATGAAAATATATCTAAATCTGTCATCAGTGATCAGTAATGATCATGATTCACGTCTAGCCTTCTCTGTCTTAATTTCAGGTTTTCACCATGTGTTGTAGATAGTTCAGGAGGTTAACTCGACCAAGCAGTCTACTTCCGGGTACTGTTTAGAATACCAGAATAGGGAGGATGGTGTCAGCATGACCGCTGAATGATCATGGTGATCTTCCTATTATAGCCGGTACTCAGAGCATCGTGCATATTGTCCTTCCTTGAGGCACTTTTGGCAAACGCTACCGACTGTAAATCAGGAACGCCTGCAAGACTTGCATTTTGAAGATGACTCAGTTGTGTAACTATCAGAGTTTGGCGCTTGTTAAAATGAGTCAGATTTGTATTTTTTGGTCCAGTTTTCAGCTGCCACAGTAAACTCCAAGAGGTAGCTGATACATCTAATACATCCCAACGCAACCTTGATAGGCGGTAGTGTGAGAAGATAATCAATATCCTTCCCAAAGATTTTCTCATGTATCTCGGTAATGTTTCCAGTGGGGACACACTCGCATCAGTATTTACACCTTCAACCCGTCCTCACTCCCAAAGCGTAACATTTTAGGTGACAAATCGTCAACATATTACGTTTTCAGCCACCCTACACGTTCCTAAATGACGACATTGGAAACATGGGGAAATATGAGAACCGTTTGGGCTCAATCTACACGTCTGCTCTTTTTATTAAAATCGCTTGGGAAAACACTATTTAATGTCATTAAAGTGCTGGTTAATGTTAGGAATAAGGCTATGGTTAGGCTTAGGGATAAGGTTAGGTTTAGGGCTGGAATACAGGGCTGGAACGTCTATTACCGCGGGAGCGTTATTCCACTGGATTTCATCCATAACTTGGTGTTCTGAGAAACCATCCTACTCTGACAAAACGTCCTACCCGTATTATAATTTGACGGTGACTTGCGACTAAACCTAACTCTACCCCTAACCATAACCCTAACCATGACCATAACCCTAAGAAGTATCAAGGATTGGTGAGAGAAAAAGAAGTCAATTTGGCATTGGTGTTGTGCGCATGCGCCGCGTCTGCGCAGAAACATTGGGTAGGATGGTCATCAAAAGGTCACCTTTTGCATTCCCCAGGAACGCCGCGGGACGTGACAAAACGTCAGGATGTTACGCCTCGGGAGTGAGAACGGTCTGACACCTCAGGTAGTCTGTCAGCAGCCTGTGCTCATCTTTTATCATTGTATGGAATTGGGCTGGTTAGTTGGTGCTTAACTCGTTGCTGCAGCTGGTGGCATTCAGCAGCACCACCCAATAAAAGTTTCAAACGTAAAAACATAATGCTGCTCCTCGTTTAATCCCTTCATCAGTATTCATTGGCAGCATGACGCACACGAGCCTCAGCGTCAGCCGCTGTTCCTATCAATATAAAGTCAGTCACCAGTGTGAAGATTGTGTGAGGTCAAACTTAAGATCAGTCAACAAAATAATTAGTCATAGTCCTCCATTACTTCTGTGTAGCTCTTCTAGCAGAGGCACAGTGGGGTTATTTTTTTCTTTCTTTTTCCTTTTCTGTGCAATATATCACTGACTAGTTTTGTGGTGCTCATCAAAGGCTATTATATTTCAAACCGTGGAGGAAATAAATAAATAAAGAAGAAAAGAATGTGAACAGCTTAGAAAAAGTTATAGTGGAATTTAAAAAAAAAATCAGCTATTCAGATTGTGATTTATGGCTACAGCCACTCTCTCTCCACTTTCCAGGGGGAGAGAGGGATGGTGTCTGCACCTGCTTGTCAAACCAGAATAATTAGGTTGTTTTCTCCTCACCACCTCCACCGGGTTTTAACAACTTTTTTTTTTTTTTTTAATATTTGCATTTTTGGATGCCCTCCCCATTTATTCAAATCCGAACAAGATGTTTTTGGAAATTATTTAAGTCAATCAAAGACAATTCTTTCTTTTTCCTTTTTCATCCAACAGAAGTCACCTCAATAATAAGCTGTTTCCACAAACGATGCCCGTGACCTTATAAGATTGATTTTCATGCTTCTCTTCTCTCCTTTCATCGAGCAGAAGCCAATATCGGATGGATTGGGGCTGAAGATCAATGTGCCATCCGCAGTCCGGTTAATCCATAGCCTCTCTGGAGTAATCTGTGTCCCAAGCACAACAATGAGCCAGGCAAGCCGTGGAGAGGGTGAGTTAAGCCAATGCAAAGAGATGAATGAACTGACTCCTTTAAATGAAAGCAATATGCTTTAAAAAAAACCCTGAGAGAGCAAAGATCCATGCATACCAAACAACGAAGAGGATGCCTGAACCCATTCAGCGACTGCTGCTGCTGCGGGATGCTTTTTAATCAACCTGTCCAGTAATGAATAGGCACCTGTGGCTCGGCGTGGCTTGGCTCAGTGTTAACCCTGTCTAATTACGACACCGCGGTTTGATGGAGTATCTGGGTAAAAAGCTCCAGGCAGGGCCAGCTGGCACTGGGCTCCCTGGTTCAGTCTGCTGTGAAAGAGAAACCGGAGAGAGTGGAGCACATGGGCGCTGCGCTGTTGAGCTGTGACCTGGGACCACACCCGGGCTTAAAGAACCTCAGGGCCGCGGCAGAAATCGATGGCGCTGTCGGCAGCCACGCTTCTGCTGATTTTGATAACCAGAGCTGACGAGGTGCACAGCTGCCCCATCTGGCTGGCCGGCTCAGTCAGGCGGCAGGCTTTTTCTCAGACATGGAAACAAAAGTGAGATGTGGAAAAAGTTTAAGTGGGGCTAACGGACATATGGCTGGAGTCAGCTGCTCTGAGTCCTCTGGGCGTGAGGCGAACCCTCTCTTACACTATGTGACAGCAATGAATGGAGGCTGCCATGCTCACATGGATGCTTGATTTGGCTAAAAGGAGAAAATGATTAGTTATTCATTATCCTTAATTCATTGCTTCTATAATCAAGACACACAGGGAGGAGAGTAATTCAAAACAGAGCCCAGAAAACTAGAATTAAAGGGAGAATGTGGTATTTCTTCCCAAGACATGGATGGATGATGATTGGTGCCAAATCCAGATCTGGATGGTAAACGGGTATTTGACAGCAGATCATCTTATTGCTTGAAAAATGTCACATTATTTATCTCAAATAAACTATGTAAATCAATGGATCTGTCTTAGCGGATCTGTATATTTATAGCACCTTTAAGCTGCTGGTGTGCTCACATTTTATTTAAAAAAAAATCTGTCTGCCTGTACTCAAAGCAGAGTGTGATGCAGCCCCCTTTTTTTTTTCTTTTAATTTTGCAGAGTACAATTCTAGTCATCATGAATCATTGAGCGTGAGTCATCTAGGAATCACGAGTCTTTCCTTCTTGCATGAAGCCTACATTGCTTCCTTTGTGCGATCGTTCCTGGTGAGCATGTACAGTACAAGCAGGCGCACTGGCAGCGCTCTTTAAAGCCCACATCCATAATTACAACATGCTGTCCTCTTACGAGTTGCATCTACCCCACCACTGGCTCTCTTTATGTTTTAGGCATGAGCATGAATTTTGCATGAGCTTTGAAGCAGAACAGGTTTGTTTTACATCGGCAGTATTTGTAAACAGTGGATTAAAAAAGAAAAAGAAAAAAAAAAGGTCATGTAAAATGTAAGCGAGCATATTTTCCAGGTAGCGGTGAAGCTTTTCAAGAAGCCAGAAGCTAATTTCTAAGGTGAAATTAACTGAGAAACTGAGATAGAAAGAGTTTAAAAATGTGGACCTGGGGCACTTCATCTGACCCCAGTCTAATCCTGCTTATTTCCTATTATCTCTCACTGTGATGCTATTGCAGGAGAGTATGTTGGGGTGCTGTGAATACTGATTTCTTAATGTTTGGGGCTTTTAAAACATTTAAAAGTTACACAAGCTTCATCGTCAAAGTGCACTTTTAAGACAAATCTGGTCCCTTGCTTCCTTTCAGTTTCAGTGTGACTCGGAGGCCTGACGTAACCTCACTAAGTTTTCACAACTCCAGCTGCATCTTTGCTGTAGATAAGCAGCGGCAATGCACAACTGGCGTGGATGCTGTGAGTCCAAGCTGGGGTCAGGTGATTTAATCTAGCAGACATGCTCCCACAGAATGCTAATCAATAATGCTCCCATACTAATGCCACCATCAGGAAGGAATGAATCTACTTCAAGGAAAAAGATAAATAAGTAAAAAATCTACGTGAGCGCAGACAAAACCTGACTGGAATTGAAAATGACTCTTTTGTTTGGTCGTTTGTTGTGATTCTCTCCACGGTCTCGAGGCCCCCTAAACCAGTCATTTGGAACATCCAAGAGGGTCTCCTGCCGTCAGCGTTAACTCATCTGACAGCATCCTGCTGGCTTCTGAAAAGGGCACGAATTCAGTGGACGCTAATAATCCTCGGTAAAGGCCCGGAGGTGAGCTGTCTCTCAGGACCTACTGGAGCAGAAGTTCACCCAGGGGTTCGGCAAGAGAATGACTCCAGTCAAGAGCCCTGCTAATCTGGCCAAACTAGTTCACAAGGGCACTATTTGACAGAGGGGAAGAAGTGAGGAATGGATTATTACGTTGCGGCCCACAGAGAAGCTTCGGCATTAACATTTTCACCTTGAAAATTGAATAAAAGGTGCTTTCACCTCTAAAAAGAACTCTGACATTGAATGTATTTTAAATTATAAGGTATTTGAAATGTGCAGTACAGTGGAGTGGCACGTGGTTAGCACTGGTTGCCTCACAGCATTAAAGTCCTGGTTTCAAATCCTGTGTGGAGTTTGCATGTTCTCCCACATGTCTGTGTGTGTTCTGCCTCAGTACACTGGCTTCCTCCCACAGTTCAAAGACGTGGAGTTAGTGGGGTTAGGTTAACTGGGGGTTCTAAATTTTCCATAGGCGTTCTCTGTGTTAGCCCTGTGACAGACTGGAGACCTGTCCAGGCTGGAGCCCGCCTCTCGCTCTCTGGCAGCTGGGATAGACTCCAGCACCCCCTCGACCCCGAATTGGATAAGTGGAAGAAAATGGCTGGATCCAGGTATTTGAAACGATACGCTTCACGTCACTCTTCCCTTAAATAAGCAGAGACAGCGCATTTATCTGATATGGAATGATTCTTTTCAGTGTCTCTGTTTATGGAGGACTTGACTTGACGGTCAGAGAGTGCAACTGCCTATTGCATTGTTTTCTGACTACAAAGAAATATCCTCTCTCCACAGGGAGGGGAAAATATGGATGATAGAGTCAGTACTGATGCATCTGCATGTTAACCTGTAGGTGAATCTTACTAAATTCAAACTGACTTTCTTTTTTTCTGGGGTCAAAGATGCACCTACTTGAGTCATACACAGATGAGCTGTGAGTTTTTGACCACGCACAAAGATGGAGTGAATCACGTCTGTCATCTCTGTGATGTATGCCAAAGATAAAACTACTAGACAGTAGGTGAACCGTCAGTTCTCACAGTAAGTGTGCTAAACCCAAGCAAAGAACAGAGGCCAAGTCAACAGGGCCAGATAAACCGCGTGCCTTGAGCTGCTGGGCTGCACGCAAATAACCAGCAGCAGGATATCAGGCAGGTGTGATCATAATGTTTGGGCTCATTGAGGTAATCTGATTACTCTTGAAAGGGGCAGCAAAAGCTGAGCAGCACTTATAACAGAGATCTGTATTTGATCTGACTTATACACAAGGACAGCTGTGAGCATTTTGTGCTTGTGTACTCACCAGGTGCCCCCGAACAGTGATTGGAGCTATTCCTCAAACTATTAGAGTCACTTAAATCCCCCCACCTGTCCTCATTGCTCATTTCTCCTGCCAGTTAAGCGAAACACTTAACTGCCCGTTCTCCTTAGCTGAGTGCAGTACAGCTCTTCTGTGCGCTTCAAGTAATGGTTTGCTACAAGCGACGAAATTGTCCAAGCAGAGCACGTAACCCTGGGCGTCCCTCCTCACACTCCACAGGAGCTAACTCTATAAGGAGACATATCCGCTGTAGCATGTGTAATTCAGACCCAGGCGACATCAGTATTACTGTATGATTACTTTCAAAACTCTCATGTAGAGTCAGAGCTTGGACTCCTCTGGCTTTGGCACTAAAATGGGCGGCTGCTCCACGTTCACGTCACTTAACTGTTCTTCGCTGCTTTATCCCTTATTACACACTCTCTCCTTTTTTTTTCTGCCATCCCTCATGTTGCGTCTTCTCATCTCTCACTGGCCACTGGAAGAAAGCCAGAGCCATTACCCTGCTGTCACTCCGAGAGAGGAGGAGGATCTATCCTGATAGCTGATGTGAAATGAACAGCCCCACTTGGTCACACAATGCACAATACAGGCGGTTTTTGGGGATGGAAGGTGATGCGGTGTGAAGAGCATTTGTGTGCACACACGGACACCAACCCACTCACACTGACACATCAACACAGCAGTGCTGCACCGGTGCAGCAGTGGTCTGATTCATAGCTGATGAATATTTACCAGCTGGCCATGCCATGTCTAAAACTGTACTGGCACACGGGGGGAAACAGAGGTGTTGAACCACTAGCGGCTGAAAGTTGTAAATGTCTATTGCAAGCAGCTGCCGAGGCGGAGGGTTCACTGGCTATATGTGTGTGTTTGTCGTGCACCAGTGCGTACTGAAGACTTTACATTTAGAGTACGTACAAATAAAGACAGGTGACAAATTTAAGGAAAAATCATAACCCTTAAAGTAAAAGCAATCTCCCGATGGTGGTAGGAGAAGTGACTGCAAATCAATACAATCTAACGCAAAGTTACCATTCACAAAGGGTCACTGAATGTGAAGTGTATGAAAATATGCTGTAGCCTTTGCAGTCTCCACATTTCAAAGCAACACCAGTGGGAGAGTTTGGACCAGTGTGTCCGTACTATCCACAAGCATCATCAAAACACCTTAAAGAATCGATTAAATTGTGGACTGCAGCTGCTCTAGTGTCCTGCACTGGTTCATCAACTTACTAACTAATATACGATGGTGATCTTTTCTTTAATTTGTCACCTGTTTGTATTTATGGATGTGTGCTTATCTCTGAGGCACCAGATACATTTTCCTATTCCCAGAGGGCTCCGACAGGTGGACTGTGATTGAAAGCTGATCATCCCCGAGGAGTATGAAATACAGAATAACCATCTGTGCAACAGGATTCTGATTATTTATTTATTTGCAAAGATTCTACTGGAACAAATATGCCTCAATAAAAGACATATTGACTCTGAGCAAAAGGGAAACATCACAGCTCAAGGACAGCTGGAGGAGTGTGAAGTGATGAAGGATGAAAACTTTGTATAGCATCAAAAGAGACTTCTTCCTTGCTTTTTCCACAAGTAGTGTGGGACATCACTCAAAGGCCGCTTTGTTAGGTACGCCTGTTCAACTGCTCGTTAACACAAATATCTAATCAGCGACTAAATGCATTTAGACAAGTCGACATATTCAAGATGACTAGCTGAAGTTTAAAATGAGCATCATGCTGAGCAAGAAAAGTGATTTAAGTGACTTTGAACGTGACCTTGTTGCATGACCGGCTGACTGCTGATCTACTGGGATCAGCTCTGGAGTTCACAGAGAAAGGTTTGAAAATTAAAAATGAGAAATTAGCCAGTGAGGGGTCAAAATGTCTAGTTGACGCTAGAGGTCAGACTAGTATGACCAGACTGCTTGGTGCTGATGGGAAGGCAGGAGTAACTCAAACAAACAAAACAAGAAAAGCTAGTTAGAACTGAGGTGTGCAGAAGAGCATCTCTGAACACACAACACATTGAAACTTGAAGAAGATGCACTACAGCTGCAGAAGAGCACATTAGGTGCCGCTAAAACAGAAAACTGAGGCTACAATAGAATAATAGAAAACATTGTCTAGTCTGAATTTGGCATAAACAACGTGAAAGGATGGATCCATCCTTCCTCGTGTAAACAGTTCAGGCTGGTGGTGTAATGGTGTGGTGCATAACCCTTAGTACTGACTGAGCATCGTTTAAAGAACAGGGCCTACATGCTGACCATGCCCATCCCTTTATGCACACATCGTCCGATGGCTGCCATCTCACAGAGGTCCAATCATCTCAAACTGCTTTCTCAAACACCACAATGAACTCGTTGTACTCAAATGGCCTTCACCAGGCCTCAGTTTTGAAATGTTTCCAGCTCCTTGTTGAATCTATGCCATGAAGAATTAAGGCAGTTCTGAAGTCCAAAGCGGGTCCAACTCGGTTCAAGCAAGCTGTAACTAATAAAGTGTGCTATGAGCATATACAGTGTATTCAAATGCTCTAGAATTATGGTTTTAGAAGGGAAGTATTTCTCAATAACATTCAAAATACATCACTAAATGTATAATGATCATATTTAACATTCTCAGAGGGTGGGAGATGGGCTTTACCAGCAAAAAACTCAAATATGTCTAAATCCTTTAAAATAATCAAAAAGTGTGACTTCTTCAATGGCATTTTCAGAAAATCTGTTAAGCTAACCAACCAAAAGTGCTTCGTTTTTGTCAGTTCACGAATGCGCCCATTGCTCATAGCGAGAAGCTGTTTGAAAAGAATTCAATCGGCCCGCAGAATAAGCGCAGACCAAATTTACTCAGCATGATGAGCAGTATTTGATTCTAGTTAGGAAAGTTAAGTGCAGAGTTCACTCCAGTCCTCACAGAAAAGGAACCTCTCGGGCTGACAAGTGTATAAGGTAGTCAATGCCAAAGCAGTTGTCAATAGAACGACGCTTTGAATGCTAATGAGAAAAATTGCTGACAATCCGTGTTCTGATTTGTCAGTAAATTTTATTCGCTGTTAGCGCACCTCGCCAGCTTCCTTCAATCGATACACCAGTGGGGATGCACCCACAGCCTGACTTCAGCATAAATGTATCATTCTTTGTGCTTCGCACCACGCACCCTTGTTCGCATCATAGCGAGGTGACTGTACCCTTGTCCTGCCATATCAGCATCAGCAGCCTTATTCACATCCATCCCACCCACACTTTCCTGCAGCTCATTGGGGATTTAAGACTGTCAATAACGCTTATTGCAGCGCCAGTGTACTGCCTAATTACAAAATGGCTCTCAAGCAAATATGGCTTGTTTGGAATCACACGTGGCTGCACAAACATAAATAAAGGCGCACAGAGTTCACTCGCACTAATGGCAGATGGATGAGACTCTCAGATTGCTTGAATGCATTATATTTATGAACACGTCTATTTTTACAGGGCTGATTTTCCATCTTGCTTCAGTGACTATGTTCCTCAGCGCCGGTGCAACGTAGTCACTAGAGCTTACTTCCCCACGTCTCGGCAAATGCTATGCAGCTGTCAATGTGCCAGTTCCACAAGTCAGATTTTCAGCCACAGTTAAAGGATCCCCCCCCCCCCGCATGCTCCATTAACATTCTATCTCACTTCAGGAGACGCACACCTCTGCGGCTGTTGTTGAACTGGGACATCAGATATGGTGGTTCAAGTTTTAAGCACTCTTAAGCTACAGCTCTGCGCAGAAAATCGGTCTTGTTCAGTGGTTATTTGGACACTGAATTGCTATCTAGCACTGCAGTGACCTGTGGAAAAATTGGCAGTGCATTTTCATATGTCTTCAGCGTTTGGCTGTGTCAGTAATGCTGAACCGCTCCTTCTCATGGCCTCTAAAACGAAGTGGGTGTGACTGCACCAGTATGTTCATAGGTGAGATTAGTGACAAACCAAATGTCCTAACTGAAAATATGAAACAAAAATATCTTCTTCCATTAAAAATATATATTTACATTTTGATTCTGTTTGTTTTAGCTGCAAAGGGAAATTGATATTGACACACATTTATATTGTGCCGTTTAACTCATGCTCTGACTTCAGTGTGCTATTTAAATCAAACTCTGCGTGAGCCGCTGCTTTATGGGCACAGCTGGATTTTAAGTCTTACCAGCAAATGTGATTCACAGAGCATTTTATCCAAACATACTCTTTTTTTTCTACGAAAGCATGAAAGACAAATACAGCAAAGTAGGGGAAAAGCAATATTGGAAGATTAAAGGCATCCTTGTTCTCTTTTTGTTTTCAGTTTAGCCTGAGGAAATTCAGCCCCAAAGATTACAGACTACTTCGAATGAGGCGTAAAGGTCTGAGATGTAGCAAAAAGGAGACCTACAGATATTTTTAAAGTGATCAAGGAATTATTAAAATAGATTTTGACAGCATGGGAATGTTGAAGTTTGTTTTTAAAAACGCAGTAGTGCTCTTTCTACACCTACAACTTTGAAATGTGTTCACTGTTATTACTGTTATTAAAAAATCATAGAATCAAAGCAGACTGCTGTGTGTTGGAAACCAGTGGTCAGTAGGATATTATTATTAAAATGATCCGACCATATGAGTAAAACTGCCACTTAAACTTGTTTAAAAATGTTTTCATTAGTTTATTTCTTTCCCTTTTTGCAGTAATATTATTTTACTATTGTGTATGAAATAACTGCTCTGTATTTTAGTGCACATTTTAGTCAAACTCAAAGAAATACTAATATTTTAATCAATATAATTAAGACAAACTTAAGGAGTTTGCAGAGTAATTGGGTGAGAGGTGCAGTCAAACATATTTTATCTCATTGCAGACCTGTGATCTTTGCTTGTGAGATCTGTTTTAATATTGTAACTGAAACATTGCTTATGTGTGTGTTTGCTCACTGCAGAGAGCAACCATCCTGACTTTAGTAATTTATGGAAGTACTAGAAGTGTAATAACGATTATTTCATTAACATTAACATTGGTCTCCAGGACAGGATTTTTCCTCTTAATCAAGGAGAAAGCCCAAACATTGTGTTAATGCTAGAACAAGTCACCCCATACAAAATTTTGTGGGAATTTAAAGAGGCACTCTGCCAGTTTTACCCACCATCAATGGGCCTTTGGAAGCGGTATTGCATGAGCTATGTGGAAAAGCAATATTAAGTCTTCAATGCTTGTGGAGGCAGCTCCATGAAATCTAATAATTCCCTCAGGAGATGTCAGTTGAGTCAATTGAGTCTGAGGACTACACATTTGAAAACCAACAATGTCTGGAGCAATGAGCAAGACCAGACCTCTGCAGCTCACTCATCACCTCCATCTCAGCTCGAGGCTAGTGGCTCAGGGCTGTACTAGCTACTGCTAGCATAAATCCCCAGCCAAACTGTTGCTGGTTGAGTTTGTCCTGTAGGAATTGTACAGTAGATGCCAGGCTGATGAGCATTATGGCCACTTGCTTTCCTCTTGTCACTGTAGGGTTTCCTCCTGCAGGACTCTGAAGGAATGGATGGTCATTAGGTCAGTATGGGTTCCAGTCAGGGGCGTTTCTATGATCAGACCTTTATAGGGGCTCAGCTCCCAATCATAATGTCATACAGTGTCTTGCAGTTAATATTCATGATATTAATGGAGTATGCTGCTTGCAAACATATACAATCCCTTTCCCCTTTGCAAGCTTCAATTCAACTGGGTACGTGTTACAATGTTACCACCAAAAGCAAACTAATTAGTTGGATGACCTATTGCAGTGTATAACACGTGCCTTTAGGATAGACATTTTAGTTATTAAACTTGAGGCAAAGGCTCAGTTGTGTTGACTATAATTTTCAAAAGTAAGTTGAAGAACAATTTGTAGCAGAGTAGATTAGAGGAGAAACATGCAGCACATCATGAAAAATCACAGTGCCACTCCGAACACCTGGAAAAACGAATTGGTACTAGAGCTGATTTCACTTTACCTTAAAGTTTTCCAATTCTTACAAACTCTCCCTTTATTGTGCAGAATGAGAACAGGATGTCAGCTACACAACTCAAGAAGTGGAGAACAGATTTGAAACCATCCTGTTTAGGTGATGTGAATTACACCCTAAACGGCACCATTCATGTCCATTAGTATCTTCTACTTAGAAAGTAAAATCAACATCAATGACTGGCTTTGTAACTTTTGTTAACTTTGACTGCATGTCTATGCTTGCCTGTTTTAAGTTCCTTTCTCTCCTTCTCACCCTATACCTACTCTGTCTTCCTTCCTCTGTCTTTGTGCTGTCACCAAAAGGTAAATGTAACAGTGGAACAGAATTTACAGCCCAATAAAAGGCTGATTTACATCATTTTATAATAATATTCTAATTGAATATAAGCTGCCTCTGGCCATTGACAGGCGACATTCTTCTGCCTTGCTCTCTGGAGCTCTGCGGTACTGTAAACAAACAATGACGCCCAATTCAACCAGAACAGAAAAATAATGAAGTACATCAGCTCCTGGGCTGACAGCTAGTGATACGGCAGCAGATTTATGGCTCCGAAAGCTAAAATTAGCTAATAATCTCTGGCATCTAGCCTACATTCCCAACATTTTTTTGGTCTTATGAATGACCCTGCATTATTAGAAGAATTTGCCATTTCCCTTACTATGTTCAGATAAAATGTGTGAATCTGCACCACTTGTGTCCTGAAATGAACTTATTGTCCAATTTCAGTGAGACAAGTGTCATTTTTCACGACACGCCTCTGTGTGAGCGCACTGTAACATAATGATAAAAACAATGCTGGAAATTTAAACTTGTTGTCGTTGTAGCCTTGAGTGTCTCCAGTAGACAAGTTGGGAAAACACATTAGCAGACAATGTCAGAAAATAATAAAAAAAAGACATTTATTATCACTTTTACTGCAGTTATTTTTACGTGAGCTATGATGAACTATGATAAACGCCCTCAGAAGAGGGTCTTAACTCATCATTTGTTCCAGTCAGTAATATTGTGACTCCTTCCTAAAATCTCCACCTCCTGGTTTGTTGCTTGTTTGTAATTTGCTTTCCATTGTCACCACCACCACATTCTTACTCATCCTCGTGTTTGTTTTTCTTTGTCCTAATCTTTTCTCATAAACGGCATCTTAGCCTGTCTCGTCTTGCCTTATGTGTCACTAGCTATGAGCTGGGTTGTGACACAAAAAAGAAGTGTGCATGTAATAAAAAAGGATGCAGGTCCTGCTGCATCTCTACACGTCTAAAGAACTGGTTTACCTATGTTGTGACAGATCCGCCTGCCCTGATTGGATTTTGTGTTAGCAGGTACAAACTCCTGATAGGCGTAAGATAATAACAGTGATTTAGCCAATACGTTTAGAGAGTAGCAAATACATATTCGGCATATCTTTGTGTTTGTCCCATGGGGCTTATGAAAAATTAATATCAAGTCCCAGCCTGAATTACTCAACGCAAATATCCTATTAGATTTCCATTCTGGCCACATATAATGGAATGTGGATGACGGGTACCACTTCATTGAGTCCCGCTTTAGGCATGCTGATTTCATTTTTCATCAATAATAGATCAGAAATTACTCAACGCATAGCTGACTGTGTGGTATGCAAATTGCACCAGTGATAAAGCACTTCAGGATGTGGTAACTCTACTGTGGTATTTGTGCATAAAATTCATTCAGTCGCTCTTCTTCCTGGGGCTACATCTAAACACACCTGCAAGTGATTTCTAAGAAATGAAGCCCTTGAGAAGTTGAGATCCGAAAGCAATGCAACTAAAAAGGCATCCCATCGGTCCCATCCTGGGAAAAACAATCCCTGAACATCTCTCTCTCTCTGTCCCTCCTATATGCTTGTATATGACACAGTTGTGAGACTGTAGGAAATTGTCTTTAGCAGTTCTCGGCAGCTTCCCCACTTTGATGACAGCATGACTGGTGGACGCAATGAGGGTGGGGTTAAAATGTCAAGACATTATTCTCGTCTGTCCCTCCGCAGCTCCCATGAGCAATTACATCAACCTTCACCTTGCACTAAAGCGTTTGGTGTTTAAACAGACATTTACTGCCACCGGGGCCCTGTGATTCATCTGGAGGGGTTACAGGACTGACATCCTTTTAAACACAGCTCGCCACAGTGAACTGGTGGCCTCTGTGGGGTCTTGATGAGTGCTGGAGATGTTTGAAAAACATTCTTACCCACCAGTCTAGACAGAGAGCAAGACAAAGCAGCAGTGTGACTAAATTGTTCATCCATTAGAAGCACTTACACACGCTGACAGATGCAAAAGTGCAAGTCAAAGCTGTAGAGTTGTTTGTGGATTGGGTATAAAGTCAGTGGGAACTTTTCAAAACAATTTCCACCTGCTCAGGAGGGTTGGGAAAACGTATTGATGGGTTAAAGGAGTTAAAATGTGCTTCCAGCATGACCCATGAGAGCAGCGAGCAGGTAAGAAAAATAATCCTAGAAATAATCAGTTTCACTCCGAGGCTTTTTTCTTAATCCTATTAATCCTGTCCGGTTTTAAGATTATATTAAAGCTAGAACATGAATAATATAGACTTTCCCCTCTTTTATATATGTTCCTGTAATGTCAGATGACCTTTTCTTTGTCATCTGTAGTTTGTGTTATTCTAGGTCCCCCCCCCACACACACACACTGCTATAAATACATTAAGAGTCAGGAGCATCTTCCTTTCCACGTCTGAGGACAGCACAAAAAAAATCCCCCCTCTGTGAACGTGTGCGCGGCAGCGCGTATGAGAAGAAGGGGAGACTTCGCCCGCACCTCTATCAGTCTGCCCTGCATCTTTCCACCGGACCGCAGTGGATACAGCCGACTGTACACGAGTGCGTCTGACATACAGCACAATGTAAAATAGGTGTTTTCTACAGAGAGGGTTTCACAGGTACGTTTGTTTGGAGGAGCACCGCACAAAGCGCGATCGTTCCCTGGCTTTTTCCTCCGCGCTCGCTCTTACCTCAGCCGCAGCCCGTAAGTGGGATGCGGGATACGCAGCATCACCGGTGCCGTTAGAATAATCCCAACAGATAAACCTTGCAGTTCAGCGGGCCTATCAGATTTTAAGGCAACTGGTTTTCTAAAGGCTGAGCAGGGAGAGTAAAACTGCTCGCTGGTGTGTGTGGGGGGAAGAAAAAGACACTGCTTTTCTCCGGGAGATAAAGTGAGGAGGGATTTTCCAACTAACGGGGATGTGGCTGTTTTTCCACTGTCCTATAAAGCGGGAAATGATTTGGTCATCCAAAGATCAGATTTAAACTGGACTGCTCTTGATCTTATCAGTAACGCATTTTATCTGCCCGTTTATCTGCCCTGGGAGTCTCCGTGGTGGAGGGAGACGCGGAGCAAGATCCAGAGAACTATACAGAGGGAAACTGAGTTACTCTTCAATTACGCTTTTTCTTGCAAATTGACGTATTTCTGGGCAGCGGACGTAATGCAAAAGTAAGGGAGAATATTGGAAACGCAGACAAGACGCAGCACAGGTAAGGGAAACTGCTTATTAAGATGTGAAGAGAGCAATATATGCAGCAACAGAAACCATTCTTAACGGGTTTAACGGCAGTTGGGGGGGAAGCAAGAAGCTGTAAGATGCGGCAACGAATGACTAAACATTTAATGCTGCTGGATCTGTAGATCAGAAGTTAAGGCACGGACTATTCTGTGGTCACTACTTAAACGGGGGGTTTAACCTGTCTGATACCAAATACTTAAGCTGGCGATTTGTACCCTGTGAGTCTGTATGTTACTGGTTTTAATGAGCCAGTTGCGTTGGTGAACTGGAGCCTAATTGTTGCACGCTGGGCTGAATGGAAACTGTCCTTGTGCAGCAGTGACTTGAGAGCGCGGCTCAATAAGCAATCAAACATCATTTGCTGGATACGAGGCAGAAGTCGCAGACGTTTCAGTCGTGACGAATGACAGGAGAAAGTATTCACTTTAAGTGGGCTGATTCAGACCAAGTGTTAAATTCACCAAGGGTGTGATCAATAGGCTGGCTGCTCTACTCCAGTTAGATGCTGATTTATGCTCTTTACAGACTTGGAGTGATATACTTGTACTCGTTCGTTTTTTTGTTATTGTTTTATTTTTAATTACACGGGAATAAAGAAGGGACGGATGAACGTGAAGATGAAATGAGATACACAGAAGGAGATGGCTAAAAAAACACACGCACTTATTTTTGGCTCCACCTTGTGGTTCAGCTTGGTGCCTGAGTTTGGCTCTGCCCGTAGCATCCTCTGACTTTTTATGTTATTTATAGCATGATGGTAGAAAAAACCCTGACTTATTATAGTCTCTTATAATTAATGTGATGTGCAGTGATGCAGTGCTTAATTGAAATGTGTGCTCGGTGTGACCAGAGATAATGGCGGGTCACAGTTACAAACAGGGTAAAAAAGAGCTGTTTTGCTTCTGTCCATTAAAGACTTCACAGTCTCTTCGTGTCACAAAGACAGGCGTCTATTTTCAATTCCACAGGTCTTGTGTTATGTGGCTTTGCCTTCCACAGCATCAATGCAACCCATTGAGAAGTAATTTATGATAAATTGTACTTTATTTTCTTTTAAAAATATATCATTTCTGCTGAGCTTTTTTTTTTTTTTGCCATTTTGCAAAAATAAAATAGTTCCTGAGAACTTGATTGGCAGGCACAAGGTAACCACCTGTTTGTGCCAGCTGATGTTTGCATTTCTGCAAGCTCAAGTACTTTTTTGTTGATCTCAGAATGAGTAAATGCTTCATCCATAACCACAAACTGCTTAGCTGGCTCTCCCTCTTGTTATAAGTCAGATATTTGTGCAACAGAATCAATTTCACGTTCATAATTTTATCTGTAGCTTGGCAATTCAAGTTCACGGGATTTGGATGCCAAGTGCTACAGCTGATGCCTGAAAAGAACACTTTAGTTTGACAGCCCATAACCGGGATTGTTGATAGTCTTGGAAAGGTTTATATGTAATCACAAACTGGGTACATATGAACTATTTATTGTGCTGCAAGTTATAATTCAGATTTTGTTCCAAGCGATATAGTGTTTGGGGGCAGACAGTCATACAAATAACTGGTCAGTACTGCCAGGTAGCTAAATTATACATACACATCCACCCTAGACAGGTTGCCAGTCTGTCACAGGGCTGACACATGGAGAAACAGAAAGATTCACCTCTACAGCCAATTTAGAATCACCAACCTTAACTCTTGCACATCTTTGGACTGTAGAAGGAAGCACACAGGAGTACAGGGAGAACATGAAAACTCCACACAGATTGCTGTATATCACTTACTGTACAAAACTCTGAATCCACTGTGTGTTTTTCTGTCCAGGTATGCTTTTACTGCATAGCTGTGTGTTTGGGATTGTCATGCTGAAAAAAGTTTGTCACAGTCTGGCACTTTCCAGATGGTATTGCACGGTGGATTCAAATCTGATGGCACTTTTCTTTGTTCATAATTCCACCAATTTGAAATGTAGCACTCGCCACGATTTGCATGTGGCCGTAGTCAGTCACTGTTTTACCTTTCTCCATACCCCCGTCATATAACAATTGACAAGAATTTGAACTTAAAATTTCAAATTTGGATTCATCACTCCATGAGACCTGTTGCCACTCATTTACCGGTAGTCTAGTTGTTGTGTAATTTGGCATACTGCTGCTTTTTCTCCATTTCCCTTTCTTAAGAATGGCTTGTTGACAACCACCCTTCCACTGAGACCTGATGAAGCTTAAGTGACTGTATCGGGTCTGATTTTTTCTTATGGACATGACTTTTAGACACTATTCATCTGCTCCAGATGAGATGCCTTTTTTTGTTCTTGAATTATTCACAGTTAAGTGTTAAGTGGCTTAAGAGACAGATATTTCCTCTAAAAAAGGTCAGGTGCAAGGACTGAAAAAGGAAAAAACTTTGAAAAACATTCAGAAATGTTGGGGAATTACTGCTCAAGACCGCTTTAAAAAATGACAAAAATGTATAATTAGAAGTAATGAGAGGTGGCTCAGGATTTATTGCACAGATAACGACTGTCAAACACATGTACAAACCTTTAGACACTGATCTTCAGCTAAAATAAGCATTTATTAATGTACTTGGATTATAAACCTTCACACTTCATGCAAGTTCCACTCCTAGGCTTGGGGTATAGCATTTTCTCTAATTTGCTGTGGGTTTGTATCATTAAATCAAGCAGGACATGTTCAGGTGCTTTCAGCAGAGTATGTGTCATTTTCACCAAGATTATTTGAACACTTAAAAGTGTGGGTGATATGCACATTTTGTTTGAAAAGCTTACTCCATTAGGCTAAATTTAGGAAAATTATGTTCAGCCTTCAGAATCAGAATCAGAATACTTTATTGATCCTTGGGGGAAATTATTTTGTACTGGAGATGTATCCCCTCATCACCTGCAGACTAAAAGTTCAGTGTGAATCTAGTGAGTGTATGACTGCCTATTCGAACTTCATTTTAAACCCTAATGACTAAATTAGCCGCAAGCATTCTCCTGGGCTAATGCTAATATTAGCCGCAATTAGCATCTCGCTAAGCATTTAGCTAAATTTAGCAGCAAAGCTGCACATATTCTGACTACAGTGAATTTCATATATATAATTTATATGCTACTGTGGAAGGTTGTTCATTTTATCCAGTTTGTTTTTTATTGCCAAAACAATGCTAAAAGGTTTTAGGGATTAAAACAACCAAGTGATGTTCATTAATTGTTGTTGTTTTTTTTTTTAAACTGCCCTCTTATGCATACAAAGCAAGCTGAAACAGCTTCAGGTCTAGTGGAATTTATTTTGAGATAATCTTCTCACATTTCACCCTCACCTCTTCCTTTTAATCTTCCAACACTGCCAAACTGTATTCCTTTAGCCTCATATGCATGAAAAGCAAGCATATGTTGGGTATAATTTTGTTATGACTTGGCTTGGTAGGACTTCAGTGGTGCCTTTAATTCATTTAAATGTCTCCATTTACTGTTAAGCTTAACTATCCACCTGTGACAGATTAAAATAAAAAAGAATTCAGTTTGGTTATATCCAACCCAATTCAGCTTCAGGTCTCCACAAACCAGGTTTTTCCAGGTCCCAGACCAGCTGCACAGGAGTGGCCCACAGGTAAAGTCTCTGTCACAGATGTTTGAAAGTGGGTGGGAGGATTCCACTTGGATTCTCACACAGATGTGGATTTCTATTTTTAGTGTCGTGGGTTAAGGCGCGATGGTTCTGTTTTTGTGTCGCACCAGGAGAAGGTGTGCATGCTGGTCAATTACACAATTTTATTTGGTCAAATTCAACTCCTCTGCTTGCGTTTGTAAATTTCATGGCTGTGCTTTATGGTTTCATTTCTGAGATGGGTGGAGTGCAGCTCACTTTACCTCTCGCTGGCTTCTATTTATTTGTTTGTGTTCTCCGGAGTTCGCTTGTTTGCGGCGGGGTGCGTTACAAAACAGTTCCAATGATTTTATAGCGCACCGCGGGGCAGTTTACAGCAGTTTTTCAGTATATTTTGGGTCTACATTGGTCTTTTGTTGCGGTGGAGACACACTGCAGACCTTAATTTTGACTTTTTACTGTCGATATATCTTATTGTTTGTTATGCTCTTATTAATAGCTCTCACATTATCCATTTTATACCTCCTGTAATTTATGTAACATTTACAGCTGGGCCATGAGCCACATTTTTCTCACAGACTGTTATTCGCTGACCTCTAGACTAGGATAAGTGAATTTATGCTCTAACACGGGCTCCAATTACTGAAAAGCCGCCCCGGTTAGCTGCAGCACTGATAATACTCTAGAAATTCCTAAATTAAGAATTTTGTAGTGATGAATATTTATGACTATGGTAATTCAAGGGCCTTCATTTGCTACAGCTTTTTAAAGGGTACACGATTACTAGCAAAACAAATAATGATTATTATGGTAGCAGTGCTGTAGAGGGAAGGGTGAACACCTCATTTGCAGAAACAAGAGCCTGCTATTTATTGAAATGTTCATATTATCTAACAGATGAACACGTCGGCACAAATGGATACAAATTCTGCTGAGAATTATTGTTATTGGGTCGGTGAGAGGTCAGGCAGAGGAAGGAAGTACAGCATCTACTAAAAAATTTATTATCGTCAATTGGTGACCCATGTTCTTAATTTTTAAGAATTTCTGCTTTCACACACTGTGGTCAGTCAGTGTTTATATGGACAGTGTTTAAATCTGCTGGGATGCTTGTGTTTGCTGTCCTTGTTAGATACACAAGTTCATCTCCTTGTTAATGCAAATATCTGATCAGCCAATCACATGGTGGCAATTCAAAGCTTTTAGGCACATAGACGTGGTCAAGATGACCTGCTGAAGTTCAAATTGAACATCACAATGGGGAATGGTTGTTAGTCTGAGTATTTCAAAAGATGCTGATCTTCTGGGATTTTCCTGCACAATCATCTGTAGGGTTTCCAGAGGATGGTCTGGAAAAAGAGAAAATTTTCAGTCAGCTGCAGTTCACAGAGGTCAGAGGCGAATGACCAGACTGCTTGGAGCTGATAGGAAGGCAACACTAACTCAAATAACCACTAGTTACAACCAAGGTATGCAGAAAAGCATCTCTGAATACACATGTTCAGGCTGGAAGCAGATGTATTAAACAGCAGAAGACCACACTGGGTGCCTCAGCTGTCAGCTTAGATAGACAATAGAAGGTTGTCCAACTGATGGGTCTTAATGTCTGTTGACACATTCGTATGGTAAGGTCAGATTTTGCTAAAAACAACATAAAAGTGAGGATCCATCCATCCTATGAGGGATATTTTCTTGGCACACTTTGGGGCCATTACTACCAAATGAGAATTGTTTAAATACCCAAGTAATCTTTTGACCATGTCCGTCCTTTCACGACCACAGTGTGGCATTCTTATGATGGTTGCTTGCAGCAGGATAATACTCTTTGTTAAAAAGCTCAAATCATCTTAAACTGGTTTCTTCAGTGTGACAATGAGTTCATTGTACTCAAATGGCCTCCACAGTCAACAGATCTCAACCCAAGAGCACCTTTTGGATGTGGTGGAACGTGTGACGCTGTCATGTCAATATGGAGCAAAGTCTCTGAGGAGTGTTTTCAACAGCTTGTTTAATCAATGCCATGAAGATTTGAGGCAGGTCTGAAAGCAAATCTGGTACTGGTATGGTGTAACATAAAACTATGAGTAACTGTTGTTCAGTGAAGTGAGGGGTATCACAGATGTTTGGGTATTCATTTTCATTTAGTTTACAGGTGTGTTGCATACTGTAATTTTATACATGACCCAGCCCTCATGGTTTGTTTGATGGTGCTTTTGAGGTCTTAGCTGATTATGTTGAAGGTTAATTATCATCAGGTACTCTCTGCCTCTCAGTGAGGGGACAGAGTGACAATCATTAGTCCTTAACAAAGTCTCTTTTCCTGCGAGTAGGAAGGAACAGCGCTGTCGTGCTCTGCATCTGCCTCACTTCATTTAGTCTTCACTGCAGCTTGCTCACACACACACACACACACACGACTGAATGCTCACACATAGTTGGTATGCATTAAATATGCATTTAAAACAAAAGAAAAAAAAGGTTAAATATTGTCTGCCAGCTGAGGAGGCTTCCTGTTTTCATTCTTGGAGCCATGGGTCATGTTTAGCATATTCATTGTGCTAATATGGCTGGTGGAGTTGCTCACTCAAGGTTACATTAACAATGTCCTTCTCATGGTAAACACAGCATTCTAATGGCACTCAGGTATTCCTCTCCACTTTTCTAATTTCCACCCATACTAGTGAGCAGTAGTCAAGGCACTCACCTCAGTGCTTTTGAGTATAGATCCACAAAATTATTGAAGTTGGAGAAAAGTCACTTACCAACTACTTCTAGTACGGTACACTGCCTTTTTCCAGTTTCTAGTTTTTTTTGGACTAGCTTCCCTCATTTAGCTTCTCTCACTCATCATTTTAAGTTAAACTTTACTCGGGCTGAGAGCAAGGTTAAATTCCCATTTTGCCGAACTTGATCATTCAATCTGACATTTTCTCTTTATGTGTGACAAGATGTATTTTGCTTAGTTTTGCCGTCTAATGTTCTTCTTCAAACAAAGCAGAAGCTGTGATAATTATTTGTTGAAGTGACTAACACAGGATCTTCTACTGAAGAAACATCGATTTAAGGTTTATTTACAGAAAGTGGTGTAAAAAGATTTCTTCAGATTGATATTTTTTAAGCTAGTGATCATTGGTCAAAAGGGACAGAATACCCTGGACAGCACATCAGCTCAAACTAGTGAGGTTTGGTCAGAGATTCAGAGGTTTGGAACCAAATAGATTTGTTGTTATTTACTTACACGATACACCATAATGGAAGTATTAAACTCTTGTTTAGCCTGTGAGTAAGCCAACTTAAAGAGAGAACATTATTGATGGTGTCATTGATCTCTGTGTGTTAGCTTACAGAACAAAGACAGCTCTCCAAGCCAATATACACTTTGTCTTGTAATTACTAAATCTAACTACTTAAGGCACTTTGGAAAGTTTTGAGGTTAATCTTAACTTTGTCACCTAATTTCAAAGAACAACAACAAAAGTACAACACAATCAGCTTTCCAAATTTGTAACTTCTAAAATCATAGCTTTAGGCCTTAAGATTCACTTGACAATATGAAACCTGGTGGTTATTTCTCACTCTTTCTGACAATTATTTCTGAGATGAATAGCGTGTCTTTATTTTGTCATCCAAGCTCCCACCAGACAGCACAGACTTAATTAAGGTAATAATAGAAAGTCAAGATTTAGTCAAACAGATTTATATTCTGTCAAAACAAAATCAAGGTCACAGTTAGAACAAAAACAACTATAATAGACAAATTTTGCTGCCAGGGCGCCGGAGGAAAGCCCAATTTGCAGCCACCTTTGCAGGGATCAAAGGTCATCATACTGAGTCACATTCTGTAAGCGTGGAGCCTTCAGCTCAATTTCATGGACTTTCCAAGTGAACACGCTGGAAAAAGCAATGAATCTTTTAATTATGGCTCACAACATGCTGTTAACTGCTGTGTAGTGAGATTTTATAGTGAAATGAGAATTGTAATTATAGATGACATAAAGTAATTAGGAGGAAACAGCTTGTGAGTAGCCTAGTTCATACAGTATCCTATGATTGGAGATTTCCATCTATACTTAAAAATACAACACCTCTCTTACTCATACTACACAACTGTCTGGACACCTTTCTTGTGTCTGTGAAGACAGCAATCATTGATTTTTATACTATGCCCTTTAGATGTAATCTCTTTATGCAAATTTTCTAACAATGTATACTGTGGGTATACATTCAGCCCTATTTTAAAAACACCTTAGTGTTTCCCTAGCTTTCAAGCGAGGGGAGACAAAAGACAAACGTTATTTGAGTCGATGAGAACTCGATTGCTTACTGTAAGTTCAATAAAAGTCTCCCAACAACAGATAATCTAAAACAAAAGCAGGACAGACGCCGGCCCCAGACGTCTGAAAGTCTGATAGCAAAGCACCAGCAGCCCTCCTGCTGTGTTACAGCTGAACCACTCATCAAGCACAGGAGGACAGGCTTTGACCCACGATTCATTTAAGAGGCGGAAGAGGGATAACAGTTGTTATTAACCCAAACGGTCCAGTTTTTATTGATGCAGAACACAAAACACTTAAATTACAGACAATATAAAACTCTTTTGTCCACCTCCTGTGGCTTCCTGTGGCTTTGACGGAATAAACGAGAAAATACAAATGCACAAAGGTTATTTTTTGAATATTTTCATTTTTGTTTATCGTTGCTGTAAGTGATTCTTCACATTTTCCAAATGTGGAGTCTACACAGTAAATAAAGAAGGTGTTGTACTATTTGTATCGCAGCCTGTGTCTGTGCATTATGCTTGTAATTGGTGGCTAGCATGGATATATAAACACAAACTTGCTGTTGGCAAACTTGCTTGCTTTCTCTGCCAGCGCCACTAGCTTACTTTACTTACTTTGAAATCAGAACTGGCCTTTTTTTAAAGAAACTTTTATTGTTTCAAGTTGCTAAATGTTAGAAATATGATCAAATGGCTGGGGCCATAAAGTGTTTGCATGTTCTCTCTATATCTGCATGGGTTCTCCAGCTTCCTCTCACACTCCACAGACATGCTATCAGTGGGGTTAGGTTGTTTCACTGGATTTACATCCTATAGGTGTACCCAGTGAGTGTATTTTCTAAGCTAAACCTTTAGCACACATTCCTAGGTTTCAAATAAGTCAATCGTGAGCCATGCTTTCTGTTGATCTGTTTGCTTGAATCTATCTATTGGAAAGATTTCTATAAAGCCAGACGAATGAATAAATAAACAGTGAAACTATATAATAAAGAAAAAGAGTTATAGAAGGAAAAGTGCTAAAGAAAAATTTCTGAGTATATTGTGAATAAATACTAGGCTGAGCAAACACGGTATTACATCTGCAAGGGCCATTTGCGAGGCGCTGACAAGAAAAAGTGAAGTATGATTCATCGTCTCGTTGCGTTCTCGATCAATTGATGGATTGGACAGGGGAGCCCAACTCTCCAAAGTTGTGAAGGTTAACCAGCTGCCACACATCCATCGTTTAGCCTTTGAAGCCTTCACGCAGCAACTAGAGATAGTGAAAGTCAAAGACATGCCATTTACTCGCATGCTGTTGTACTCAATGGGGTGTATGCACAAGGCGTTTGACAACCTCAGAATACATGCAAGATAAATCCTCCTTCAGATTCTCCTCAGCGTTTTCACAATGTAACAGCAGGAAACGCTGAACATGAGAGACCTACTCTAAAAACATAATCATTAGGGATAAAAGCTGAACAGGCTGCACAGAAATTTAGGGTTTTTTTTGCAGAACATTTCTGTTCTACTCGTGTCTTTGTGGCCCAGCTGCAGCAATGCACTAAAAAGTGCCATTTCGTGTATGTATCTGTGCATGCACTTCACTTAACCTTTTCTATTTAATCAGTTTTCTTACAACAGTTTGCCCATCTGTGAGCACAGTGTGACTTTGAGAGCAGTGTATCTGTCTGTTTGTGATGATCCATATCAACTGCGCTGCTTGTCAACTGTTTAGACAGTGATGAATGAGATGCAGAATATGTGCAAAGCAGGCGGCCACAGATAAAACGCTTTCAAGAATCGAGATCTACCTGTTGTGAATAGGAAGGAGAAAACCTGAATGGATACAGCTCATTTATATGTGTGTGTGTATATATATGAAGTACTGCCACAGTTTTTACATCCATAGCAAGCTAGTTCTAAATCAAAGTTTAGATCAAAGAGTGTGTTTCCTAACTAGGAAGTCGCAGGAATTCAAAGCTATAACTGTCAACTTCATTGCCTAAGTTAAATGAAGTGAAAGAATTACTCTGCAAGCGTTGATTTCATAGGCTATGACAACTGTGGGTGGCAAACCCAGTCAGTTGCAGCCATTTAATAAATGTTAATTCAGTGAGTTGGCTCAAGTACAAACTGCAAATATTGGCTGCCTGGTTATTGTACTCTCAGTCAGAGCACTAGTTACTGATTGTCAATACGAAATATGTGCTCACTATCATTTTGATTATTATAAATAGATGCTCTAATTTACTCTCTCTTTATATTAGTTATTTGTCTTTATTAGTTTTAATAGTAGTTTTATTGTCACTTCTTTTTATATATACTGGTAGTTATTACTTCTTATTTTCTCAGTCTACTTTCCTTGTGTGCGTGTTTTTTGACACTTTCTTTCTAAGCAACAACAAAAAGAAAAGTCGGCGTCATGGTGTCCACCTGTTCCCCATTAGCTCCCAATCAATGCTTTGTATATATAGCCTTTTATTTTCCTGCATTCTCAGGTTTTGCTCAAGTTGTGTTTAAGTACAAGCCGTGCTAATTAAAGCTCACCATTTATTTGCATTCAGTTTGTGTGTGCATTCTCATTAAACATAACAATTGGTCTCTGTCTAGGTTGAGGCATCCTAGTGTCAACGAGCACCTACGAGGAATTTTTAAAATAACCTTTTACATCAGGAAGCTTTTAGTCTTTTTATAAAACCTTAATGGGAGTCATTGGAGGATAGTATAAAGGCTGTGTATATAGTAGGTGAGTCCCTACACTACACTACAAAGCAGAATTTAAGCCTTAAATTTAAGCCCAGGTTTTGAGTGTCATAAAGGTGCTTTACTTTTTAATGGGGTGCCATGGTAACTGCTGCAAACCTAACCTTCTGCAGGCTAGGTTTGAGATAAGAGAGTATCACTGTTCACCGAGCAATCGTTTCTCTGAAAAATACTGTCACTGTTCATGGAAGAATAGAACAAGATGATAAATCGTTTTTAGAGACTGTCAAAAGTTGTCTTTCCCTTGATAAGCTTTGGCGAGAGCATTCTCAGGAGCAGTTTTACATCTTGCTTTTTTAGTGTTGGCTATAATTAATAGTTTATTTTCCTATAAATAAGCTTTCAAAAATGCAAATACTTCTCATGTAAAATGTACTTACAGGTGTAAATGATGTTTTTGTAGTTATTATTTGCTGTAGTTGAAAGACAAAATGCTAAAATTATCGCCATGAAAAACACTTTATTTATGTAACTCATTGTTATCACTGCCCCATTATAAAGACACAGGAATGAATATGTCTAATAACAGACACAGTCAGGACTTTTTTGCTTTTCTTTACAGACTAAATTTCTACTTTTCTAGTGATGCTGACCAAACCGTGATTCCCGTGCACATACATTAATGTGGAGCTGTTCCCATCGCAGATATTCAAGCATCATTACTTTGGCTGAAACAGCCGTGGTGTGGTATATATTATGTAATCCACCTCTTCATATGTTTTTTTTCAATTTTACAACTTTATCTTTGTAAAAATATTTAAATCTACTGCCAGTACAGCTGTCCGTGTTTGTGGTTGCTGCCGTGACAGCCCCATTTATTTGAATGCTTGGTGTATTGAAAAGCTCTGGGTTGATAAATCAAATAAAAATGACCTTAGGGTGACAGCTTAGCAGAACTGCCGGTGTTGGGGTAAGAGAAGTCAAATGAACCTCTCAGTGAGGGTTTTGTTTCAGCTTTTATCAACTTTTATTATCAGATTTAATTTTATATTTATCTGTTAAGGTTTTCAGTTAATAAACTGTCCGTGGTCTCTTAAAGCTGCCTCCTCAGCTTTAAACATGGCATTGAAAAAAGTTCATCCAGACCCTTCCTGATATACTAAAGGCCCAACTCAAAGCCTTCTTTTATCTCTAAACTATTCTAAAAGTTGTTGGAGCACAACTCAGGAAAGTTTTGCAGAAGCATAATGTTCTTGATAAATTTCAGTGAGATACATTACACTTTAAGTCTTCCTTAAAGTCTCGAATGACCTAATGTTGCCTGCAGATAACGGTGACTGCTCAGTCCTTGTTTTACTGGCCCCAAGCTAAGCCTCTGCTACCGTCAACCATCAGATTTTAATTCACAGGATTTCCGGGCCAGGTCTGGATTAGCTTACTTTGAACCTTTCCAACCTTTTTTTAAAAAAAAAAAATCTGATTTGTCTGTCTTGTGATGTGGTGTCCCACAAGGATCTCTTTTTTCATTATATATTCTCCCATCAGGTCATGTTATCAGTAGCTTTAACATAACTTCTCATCATTTGCATGATGAGGACATTCAACCATACCTTTCTTTTAAAGCCTCATGAACTGAATAAATTACTGTGGAATACACCAGGCACAGACACACACACACACAGGTAGGTACAGCCAACTTCCACATTTATTCAAGTGTTTGTTGTTTTGACAGCTGACTCAGTCACACAGTCTGACAGCTCACGAGCCCAGCTGATCTCTCTCCTGGCCGCTCCTCCTCGTCTCACTATAAACACAGCGGAGGGAGACCATCATCAGTCCATAAACAACATCAGCTGTTCTTACCGGCCTCGCAGCGCCGCCCTGATGAGCCTTCCGCTCCACTCCTCCCCTGCAGCTGCGCCCGGGGCCACGCCTCCGCCACACACCCCCACCGCCCGTTCGAGGCCGGGGAGCCGTCCGGCCGAGCCAACTCCCCCCCCCCGCGAGCGAGAGAGGAAATCGGCCACTGCCATCTGCGCCCCCAGCCTATGGATCACCTTGAACTTAAAGGGCTGCAACGCCAGATACCACCGGGTGATCCGGGCGTTGGCATCCTTCATGCGGTGGAGCCACTGCAGCGGGGCGTGGTCCGAACAGAGGGTGAATGAGCGTCCCAGGAGGTAATAGCGCAGGGAGCCGACCGCCCACCGGATGGCCAGGCACTCCTTCTCCACGGTGCTGTACCGGCGCTCGCGCTCTGCTAGCTTCCGGCTGATGTATAGGACAGGGCGGTCGGCCCCCCTTACCTGCTGGGACAAAACGGCTCCCAGCCCTCTGTCCGAGGCGTCAGTCTGCAGAACAAAAGGGAGGGAAAAGTTAGGAGTGTGAAGCAGCGGCTCCCCACAGAGAGCCTTTTTCACCTGCACAAACGCCGCCTGGCACGGCCCCGTCCACTGGACCAGATCCGGGGCACCCTTTCGAGTGAGATCGGTCAGGGGGCTGGTTAGCTGCGCAAACCCCGGCACAAAGCGACGATAGTAACCCGCCAACCCCAAGAACCGTCTCACCTCCTTTTTCGTCCTGGGGCGCGGGCAGGATGCGATAGCCGCCGTCTTCTCCACCTGTGGACGCACCTGCCCGCCCCCCAGGTGGTACCCCAGATACTGCACCTCCCTCCGTCCAACCGCGCACTTCTTCGGATTGGCCGTGAGCCCCGCCCCCCTCAGGGACTCCAGGACCGCGGCCACCCGCAGCACATGCTCCGCCCAGGTGTCGCTGTGGATGATCACGTCATCCAGGTAGGCGGCAGCATACGCTGCGTGCGGACGCAGTACCCGGTCCATGAGACGCTGGAAAGTGGCCGGGGCCCCGAACAGGCCAAACGGAAGTGTCACGAACTGGTACAAACCGTACGGAGTGGAGAAGGCCGTTTTCTCCCTGGCCTCGGCAGACAAGGGAATCTGCCAATAGCCCTTGGTTAAGTCCAGTGTCGTGAAAAAGCGGGCCGTGCCTAACCGGTCCAGGAGCTCGTCGACCCGAGGCATGGGGTAGGCATCAAAGCGTGACACTTCGTTCACCCTGCGATAGTCGACACAGAACCGTATAGACCCATCCTTCTTCGCCACCAGAACGATGGGGCTACACCAGGCGCTGTGCGACTCTTCTATTACTCCCATCCTCAGCATTTCCGCCAATTCCCTCTGCACGATTTTTCGCTTGTGCTCCGGGAGCCTGTAGGGCCGTGAACGCACCGTCACGCCAGGCTGCGTCACGAAATGGTGCTCGATGAGGGACGTCCGGCCGGGCAGGGGGGAGAACACGTCCGCAAAACGCTGTTGCAACGCGACAACATCCGCTCTCTGGGCCTGTGTGAGATGGTCATCACAAGGGAGGGAGGCGGGAATGATAGAATTTGGCACCTCAGGCCCCAACTCATCTCTCTCCTTCACCAAGCTCACCAGAGAAGCGGTTTCAACCTCTCGCCACAGTTTGAGGAGATTGAGGTGATAAATCTGCGTGGCTCCTCCCCTGTCCGACCGAGCGACCTCATAGTCCACGTCCCCGACTCGCCGTGTGACCACAAAGGGTCCTTGCCACTTGGCGAGCAACTTCGAGCTGGAAGTAGGGAGTAACACAAGCACTTTATCTCCCGGTGAGAATTGCCTGAGCCTAGCCCCTCTGTCATACAGGCGTTGCTGACGCTGCTGAGCCTGGAGCAAATTCTCCCGTGACAACCTCCCCAAAGTGTGGAGTTTTGCTCTCAGGTCCAACACGTACTGAATCTCATTTTTGGCGGGGCTCGGACCGTCCTCCCAGCTTTCTTTAATCAGGTCGAGCACCCCACGTGGCCTCCTGCCGAACAGCAGTTCAAAGGGAGAAAATCCCGTGGAGGCCTGGGGCACCTCCCGCACTGCGAATAACAGAGGGTCTAGCCAGTGATCCCAATTGCGTTCATCCTCGTTAATGAACTTCCGAATCATGGACTTTAAAGTCTTATTCAGCCGCTCCACCAGCCCGTCAGTCTGAGGGTGGTAGACGCTGGTCCGAATAGATTTAATGCCCAGTAATTCGTACAGTTCCCGCAGTGTACGAGACATAAACGACGTGCCCTGGTCAGTCAGTATCTCTTTCGGGATTCCGACTCGGGAGATGACCTGAAACAGTGCCTGCGCCACACTCTTTGCAGAGATGGTGCGCAGCGGAACTGCTTCCGGGTACCGCGTTGCGTAATCCACCAAGACTAACACAAAGCAGTAGCCGCGTGCACTCCGGTGAAACGGCCCGATGAGGTCCATGCCGATGCGCTCAAACGGGACCTCGATGAGGGGGAGAGGGCGCAGCGGCGCCTTCGGTATGGCCGGCTGGTTAACAAGTTGGCAGTCCGGGCAGGACGCGCACCAGCGGCGCACATCCGCTCGGATGCCCGGCCAATAAAACCGGGCCGTTATTCGCTCCAGAGTTTTCTCATAGCCCATATGCCCTGCCATGGGGTTATAGTGGGCCGCCTGGAAAAGCGTTTCCCGGCGGCCCTGCGGCACCAACAACTGGGTGTGTGTTTCCTCTGTCTGAGTGTCACGACTCACTCGATATAATCGGTCGTTTAATAAGACGAAACGCGGGTAGGTCTGCGCGGCCTCAGGGCGCACCACGTGACCATCAATAGCCATCACTTGGTCAAAGGCTGAGCGTAGGGTGCCGTCACGAGACTGCTCCAGTGGGAAATCACCCATGGGGGACACTTCCGGGGCCGGCGGGACGTCCCGTGAGGGACCCGCCGGCTCCTCCCCCCCGGAGTCAGTGTCGGACGACCCCGCGTCACCGCTGAACGCCGCGCACACGCTACACCCCGCTTCCGGTCGTGATCGCACCCCCGCGTACTGTCCCAGTAGCTGATGAAACCCCGGCCAATTGGTACCCAGAATCAGGGGGTGCGACAGGCGCGGGCTAACCGCCGCCGTTACTCTATGCGTTTTGCCCTTATACTTTAATAACAGCGGCACTATGGGATACCTGTGAACGTCACCATGCACACACCTCACCTCCACCCATTCTGCCTCCAGCAATGCCCCGGGGCGAACCAAGCTTTGGTGTACGAGGGTCTGCGTGCAGCCCGTGTCCACCAACGCCTGGCGTATACCCCCTCGAGTCCTTACCGGAATACTGTATGTCTCTCCTGGACCGGGGGAGGGTGCTGGGGCGCCAGCAACACGAAACACCTGCCCCACTTCCATAAGCGGACAATCCCTCCTCAGGTGCCCCGGCTGCCCGCACTTCCAACACTCCGGCCCCGGCGTCTGTGCTGCTCTCCGTGGCTCGGGGGCGGCTCCACTTGGCTCGGCTGCCCTGGACGGCACCAACGCCGCGAAAGGGTTAGTGGGGCTCAGCGCCGGCAGCCGCTCTGCCTGCCCTGGTGCCGGCACACGGCGCCTCGGGGCCGGCACCGGGGCCTGTTTGTTCGGCCTCCGTCCGGCGTCCCCGGGTTCCCCTGCTCCAGCGGCAAGGTGGTCCTCCGCCAGCGTCACCGCTACCTCCAAGCTTGCGGGCCGGTGGCACCGGACCCATCTCGCCGTCTCCGCTGGCAATCCCTCCGTGAACTGCTCCAGCACCACCTTGTCCACCAGCTTCGTCTCCCCCTCCGATGTTCCCGGTTGCAGCCAGCGTACCGCCGCGTCGCGCAGCTGCCGGGCCCAGGCGAATGGTCGGTCCGTTGTAGCCAGCCGACAGGCCCGGAACCGCCGGCGGTGGTCTTCGGCGGTGAGCCCTAGCCTGTCCACCACCGCCCGGCTCACGTCCGCGAAGCTGCTCCTCGACGCTGGAGGCAGACTCAGGGCCGCTGTTTGTGCCTCCCCGGACAGCAGGGGGAGCAGCCGCGGAGCCCACTCCTCCCGCGGCCATTGGCAAGCCTCCGCCGTGGCACGGAAGGTCTCCAAAAAAACCTGTGGGTCGTCCCCGTCCCCCATCCGGGGCACCGCCACCGACAGTGGCGAGGGCTTCGGCGTGGCAGCGGCCCCGACCAGCCGCTCCAGAACTTGCGTCTGCCGGTCCGTCTGCTCCCGCAGCGCGGCCAGGTGGGCACGCTGGTCGGCCGCCTGATCCCGGCTCATCGTCGCCATCTCCGCCAGCATCTGCGCCAAGAATTGCAGAGGCTGGGCGGGTGGCGCGGCCTGTGGGTCGGACATTTCCCCACCGGCACTTTCCTGGGTTTCGGCACCACTTGTGGAATACACCAGGCACAGACACACGCACACACAGGTAGGTACAGCCAACTTCCACATTTATTCAAGTGTTTGTTGTTTTGACAGCTGACTCAGTCACACAGTCTGACAGCTCACGAGCCCAGCTGATCTCTCTCCTGGCCGCTCCTCCTCGTCTCACTATAAACACAGCGGAGGGAGACCATCATCAGTCCATAAACAACATCAGCTGTTCTTACCGGCCTCGCAGCGCCGCCCTGATGAGCCTTCCGCTCCACTCCTCCCCTGCAGCTGCGCCCGGGGCCACGCCTCCGCCACAATTACCTATTCTAAATGCAATCAACGATTAGACTGCAAATAACTTTTTGCAGCTCAAAACAGACAAAGACAGCATCACTACCCAAGTCAGACTGAGATTGCAGTCTTTTTCTTCCACTATAGATGGTAATGTGCAGAACCTTGGGGTCATTTTTGATCATTTTTATGAGATTTGATTCTCACATCAAGATTTTAACCCACTGTTGTTTTTGTTTGATCTAATAAATACTGCTAAACCCAAAACATGAATTGGAGATGCTACATACTTTCATCTCTTCACATTTTCGATTATTGTATCAAACTCTTTTCATGTCTGATCAAAGTATCTATTAATCACTTCCAATCTGTCCAAAAGGCTACTGCAAGGCTTCTAGCTCCCATAAATCATCACACGTTATCACATAACGCTTTTGCACTGGCTAAATGTCAAGCTTAGATGTCATTTTAAAATTTTTCACTTTTTCACTTTTACTGCCTTCTTGGGTTGGGGCACCAACTACATTATTGAATTACTACACCCCAGTACTACAAGCCGGACTCTTAGCTCCTCAGATATGGGCCTTATGATACATACCTGATTTAAGCTGTGCATAAACAAATACCCCAAAAGCTTAATGAACTTTATAAAAAAAGTCATACAAAAAAAAAAAATAATAATAACTCTGAGTTACTGTTGCAGAAAGTGGTTTTACGAGCGACTAAATCATAGGTTGTACTTTTCACACACTTTAATTTTTCACACACAGTTTCATATTGTTAGTCTGAGGTTGTATTTATGTAATTTTAAGACCTGGTAAGGACCCTTTGAATTAACAGAGAGAGCACTTTCTTTTCTTATAGCATGGAACATCTGAGTTAGAAGAGAGATGAAACCTAAAACAGATAACTTAATTCTTAAAGAAAAAAAAGAACTTACTTAGATTGAGGTTAGAAGGGCAGTCTTCTTTTATTTTCACTCTTAAGTCCTCATGTACTACTCAGTGGCATGCAGTGTACAAATTAGATGGCATATTGATCATTTTCTTTCAAGGTAAACTAAAGCTGTTGCATTGACCTGGGCAGTATGCAGTCATTTATTAACACAGTGTCACAAAGCTCTTTAGGTCACTTTAGTTCAGGATGGATTTCCAAGAGCACGTCTATAACGGGTTCAGAAATGGCCTGAGACACTCATAAAGAAGGAGAGATGCATAATTTCTCTTTGTGCCATGCTGAGCCAGATAAATGGCTTTCTTGTGTTAGCCTCATCCTCATTATTATGCTACAAGGGAAGTTAGATTTTCACTACTACAAATCAATAACACATTAAAGTTGGGAACCAATAAAGGACATACAAGTGGACTGAACAAATCTTGCAACACTTTTTTTTGAGGTAATCATCCATGATTAACCTCTAATTTCACGGGTGGCTTAAACTGCCAGGGATTTGTGTTTGAGATGAGCACGGTGTGGTGTCATTTGCATGACTGAGCTCCTCTCAATCATGCAAATGACACCAACCAGACAATTTTAACTCAAACCAAGTTAAGTTAGAAATGAATATAAGAGCTCATTCAAAGCATGATTCAACAATGAAAGCATGTCCATTATTAAAATGTTAGCCAAAGGTAAAGTTGCTTGCTAAATGGAGTTCATCGGCGGATGTGATTTGGAAGAAAATTTTGCCACTTACCGAGTTGGGTTGTCAGTAAATAGAAGTAAAAATACCTTGAGGTGTGCTTTTCAGTCTTAAACACTAGTTTGCTTGAATCCACAACTTTTAGCCTTTGGGTTATAGCTGCACTGGTGGATTTGTTGGAATTGAATTAGAAAATAAATTAACTTTACTGACCCTAACATAGCACAAGGACAGGGTCTACACAAAAGCAGGCTCCAGTCGGACTGGGTATGTGTCAGCTGTGATGGGATTAAGTTTAAAGCCCCTTTCAGACGTGCACTACTTTCCATTTATCTGAAGGCATCTGAACATCTCAGCTTCATGTTTGAATGAACACCCTGTTCATTTTTTCATCATAATAGTTGTGACAGCACAATTCCTTGGTCATACCTAAATCTGAAGTCATGTTGTCACATTATTGCAGCTATGCCTGAGTCTCCCCTGGATCTTGAATTGCTCAGCTTGGAGAACGAAGCAATAATGAACTGAGGGAGGAAAATGTAATTTTTGAGTCGATTGTATACGAATAACATCAGAAAGGGGCACAATGTGTGCCTTAACTGTGACTGAAAGTGAGAGAGTTGCGAGGCACATTAGCAATGTATTGTGCTAAATATCGCATGTTAATTCTGAAATGTAACTATTATTTGCATGTTCTATTTAATGTAATGTTACATGTAACAGTCAGCATTACTGAACATGACACCCCAACGGATGTAACCCAGGGCTTATAAGGACACTGCTGAAAAGAGGGCTCAGAGGTATTCAGTAGTTTGGAGATATTTTGATTATTTGAGTAGTGTCTTGATGCATGCTCAGCCATCCAGGTAAAGAAAAGCCCCAAAAGTTGATTCTGTTCATCTGCATGTAGCATTTTCAGTGGGAGAAATGAGTTCAGTCAGACTGAAGAAGTCGCTTGGATGAGTGACAAAACATTTTTCCCACTGAACTTTCTGGGAAGTAGATTAGTGCGCTGCAAACTGAGTCAAAAGCATGTTTCCACAAAGGCAGGTAACATTTTTACCATTTGAAACTTTGCCATCATTGCTCAGGGCTGTTTAACTGTACAATTCATTGCAAGCGCAATGCAAGATTCTTTCGTAATGTCTAGTCCTAACTGGATTGAAAACCAAAAATAAAAATATATTTCCAGCTTTTTTAGAGAATGCTGAAGGTCGGACTGGAGGATAACATGGAGAGAAGTGACTAATGTGGTCTCATATTGTCTCAGTATTGACAATATTGGTGAAGACATGCTATACAAATAATGTATATTAGTGGATGTTTTAGATATTGTATGGAAGGTGGCAGGACATCTCTCCCGTGCCACTTTGCCCTTAAACCGCTCCTTCCTCCTTTACTGCGTCAGTTAAAATTTGCTCCTTTATATTTCTGATTTTCAGGGTCATTGTTAAGCAAACACTTATACCAAAAAAAGAATGAAAAACCTAAAACATTGACTGGCGCTTTCCTGTGAAAGACAAAAACGTCAGTTCGTGTGGGCATCTAATGAAAAGAAGAGGCTGTTAGTAGATTGATTTTTTTGAGCTTTCCAAGTTTTTGTTAGTGCAACTTTCTGATCAAGGTGTTTGCCAGGTGAACAAGTCTGAACATGTTTCCCAATGAAGACCTATTAAACTGAAGTGTTGCAAAAATAAAACTTTGGCTTGTGCATTGTAGTCGGTGATTGCCTCTTTATGACACTTGTTGCCATAGCAGCCAGTACCTACCTACTATTTTGTGTCATTCGAGAGATGAGCCACAAAATCTTAACTTAACATACAAGCCCATTTATATGTATACACAGGGGAATTAGGCCCCCCTCATATTGTCAGTTTGTGGTTATTGTCTAGTTAGGAAATATCATGGATAGGTGAAAGTATGCCGAACCATAGATGTATATACATATATATTCAGACACAAAGAGCAAAGGTTTTTGCTATCCAGCCAGCAGTACCAGCTGTGTATAGGCAGACACAACATACATACACAACAAGTAACCAGGGAAATCGACAAATCTGAGAACACATGTTTTATTTGCTGTGAGGTAATGTGTCTGGCCTTGCTTGTGCTGGGTAAACACAACTATGGGTAGTATAAAAACTGGACAAATACGCATTGCCTCAATTTTCAATCTTTTACTAACTTTTACTTGTGACGAAAAATAAACAGTTTTATTAGAACTTAGCAGAATAGTAACTCTGGCCATATCCACACTCTTCTCTCCATTTTGGCCTTCCGTCCACACTGAGACGGCGTTTTTGGTCAAGGAAAAATGAGCTTTTTGAAAACTCTCTCCAAAGTGGATACATTTGAAAATGCAGTTTTTGCGTGGCAGTGTGGACTGCAAAAACGGAGGCTTTCGAAAACGATGACACATTTTAGTCATGTGCTGCAGTCATGTGACCAATTCAACTAAGATGGCGGAGGGCATTATACAGCAGGTGTTTTGTTTGCTGTCAATTTTGACAGCCCTATTAAAGATTAATATCAGTTTGCACATGCTCCAGAAGTACATTGTACATACAATGTTTACTCAGAGCTGTTGTTCAGCAACTTTCTACTCCACCTCATTGTCAGTCCATTTAAAAAACTCGGTGCTTTTCCTCGTCATTTTTCCACGACGTTTCAAAGAGCCGGAAAGTAAATAAACGGAAGACGGAAATTACGCATCGTCTTACGTTTCACGCATGCGCAGTACAGGAACGTAAGCGTTTTCAGTGTGGACGAACAACTCTCGGAAACGGTTGAAAAAAATAGTGTGGATGCGGAGCGTTTTTAGAGGAAAACGCCATTTTCAAATTTATACGGATAAGTGTAGACGTAGCCTCTGATTACTTAAATCCATGACTCAACTGTTTCATGTGGCTGACCTTATTAAATGTTAAAAGTTTGAGTATATTTAAGTTAACTGAGAACAAAGAAGTACAGGTAAGATTTTTTTGATAAGAAAGGTTGAATGACGCAACTTTTCCTCGATATGATGATTAGACTCAAGATGAAGCTACATATCATCCCAGTGAAGGTAGGATGTAGGACAGAACCCCTTGGAGTCTAGACTCTGGTGGTGGCAGGGGAAAAGCAGATGGACACTTGGACAAGGATCTCCATCTGGACAGGATGAGGAGGAAACGGGTCACACAAATGACAGTATGAAAGGCAGATTGATTAAAGAGCTGTGAGATTTAAAGCATGTGGTATAGAGGCGAAATACAGATCTTCCTTATTGAATATACTCAGAAGCTTCATGTGTACCTTACAGTTATGTCACTGTAGACGGACAACTTATCAATCGTGTTATTATTCATGTTATCATTTGTGTCGTTCTAATCTTTATATAAATTTCCAGGTTTGAAATTCTACTTCAACCCTACATGATGATGATAGTAATAGTGAGCAAAGGCATTTTTTATACCTTTTTATTTAATGACACTTCACCAGTGTATACAGCCATGGCAATGATATGTGCGATCACTTAACAAAACGATTAGCCAGCACAAGAAATACTAGGTGAATAAAACAATTATTCAAATTTTATGAATAGTGTACTGTTGTGTAACCACAAGTGCAGTGTATACAGTCTCTTCTGGGTTCAAGCACTCACGAATGACCACAAAAAGTGGAATAGATGACATTTGGAAAGCCAACCAATGCAATTAGGCCGAATTTTGAAAATGTAATTATGTGTGTAAGTGCCATCAAATTACTGGCATTTTTCCACTCTTCCTGAATACATGCTGTATAACCACATTCAGCATAGGCATCTGAGTGTTTCTAGTTGTATTTAGTGTATCCATTGGTGATTGAAGAAGTCCTTACATTTTCTTTTCTATTACAAGTGTGATAACGTCCATGTACTGATAAAAAAACCATTACACGCACTATGATGTGAGATGCACAGAGTCGGTAAATAGTACAATATCGCATTACATTAATATTTATTCAGGGAAAACTCAAGTTTTCCACTCCAGGTCTCAGGCCTGAAGACTATCATATTAATCTATCTCTGTTTGACTATGTTTCCCAATGGTGCATGCAGAAAATGAACATTGTTAGAATTGATCCTGGTACATCATTCCTAAAGCTCCCCATCTTGTGAACCAGCCCTCCGTGCATTCCTAATTCCCCCTCTCCGACCTGTATGCCAGCCAGCTCGGCTGGCAGCCTTGCACTTCACTTTGATTTGTGAATGTGAATTTTATCAAACATCAATATTATCTTTTGAATCATATCCAAATGGGTATTTTATAGTGCTGCAGACAAGAAAAGTGCTCTCTGCTTAATACTCTGTTCTTCCTCTTATTGCCAGACCACCTCCTCTCTTAAATTCTTTAAGATGAATATTAGAAGTACACTTGCCTTTTTTGTTGGCCACAGCAAAATAATCGGAGTAGTATACTGTATATTTATTGTGTTGCTGTTATTAAAGTCCAACCTGTTGTCTTGGAAGCCGTTCCTAGTAGAGTTGGATGCTCCATGCAGACTGAGGGAGACACCGATGCACAATAAATTCTTCAGGCCCATTTAATCCATAGGGGTAAAACAAGCAAACAGCAACAACAAAAAAACCCCTCAGATCAGGTCAGGTCCTACTACTAAAACTAAAACTAAAGCTGAACATGGTGATCTTAAGTACACTGCCATTCTTGCGGTTGCTGTTCTGCAGCTCATTCATTGCCTTATGCTGTGAATACATGGGGCACAACTGCATTGGATTCTAGACCCGATGTAACCATAGGAGCTGATCTCATCCACTCAATACTAAGCTTGCAATTCCACATGCAGCAGGAGGGTGGGAAGTCAGACTAAGGAACTGCATAATGAACCTGTCAATTTTCAAAAATAAAAGACCCCATGCAGAATGCAGCGCTCTTAAAATGCTCCTGGTGTAACGTGAAGCTGTGCAAAAGATGGACCAAAACTCCCTTGGAGACACGATGTGAAAAACATACATCGGAACGATTCCTGGTGTTATTCTCCGTTTTGCCTCTCTTCCCTCCTTCGATCTGATTTCCATTTCGCGAGTTTTACTGTTTCAATGTCTGTAGTTTCACGTGTCCCTCAGGAGAAATGCTGAGTGACTATGCTTTCCAGGTTTCTAACCCTAGCTATATCTGGTTGCACGGTGGCGCGCCCTGCACAGTTTTATTTTCCTTCTCTCTGTCTGCTTCCTTCACTTTAATTTCTTTCAACTCTCCTCTGCCTTATCCTGGTTTTCCTTACAGATTTGGGCCTCACTTGTTTACCACTAATCCCCTCACCCCCAACCGGACACGGTAGATGGTTGCCCCTCCCCGAGGCCGGTTCTGTCTGAGGTTTCTTTCTTCTGTTAATAGGGAGTTTTTCCTTCCCACTGTTGCCAAGTGCTTGTTCAAAGGGGGTGGTTTCATTGTTGGGGTTTCTCTCTGTTATTATACAGTCTTTACCTTACAATATAAAGCACCTGAGGCAACTGTTGTTGTGATTTGGCGCTATATTTGGCGCTAAACACACACACCCGCCCGCTCACATCATCTCACATCATCTATAATTGACTGAGACAGGACTCTCTTCCAGACACTAAACCAAGGAACAATGTACATTTCAAATTCCTTTAATTTTAAACATGTTTATATTGTCTATCCTGTAAAATAGTCAGATGTCTATTCATATTAATGTACAGAATTCACCTGCTTGCTGCTACTACTGCACATTCACCCAATGTGTGTATATATATATATATATATATATATATATATATATATATATATATATAATGTTCTTCCTCTACAGCCCCCCCCTCAATTTTTGCACATGTCGAGGAGCGTGTCAGGCTACATTTCACTGTGTGTTATACTTGTATAACTATGCATGTGACAAATAAAGAACCTTGAACCTTGAACCTTCATATAAATAAAATTGAATTGAATAGAAACTGATCAGTTGCAGCTGATTTCAGCCTGTCTCCCGAAGTGTAGTCAAAAGTGTAGAGCTGTGTCTTCATCAACACACACCTGTAGCTTTGTGCAATTTGGCTATTTCTGCTAGGTCCACTTAATGTACAGCATATGCTATGTGACTCTCCAGTCATTCTAATTGGTCGGGGTCACAAGTCATTGCAAATCTGCACCTCTCAGCTTGATTGACATGCGGCAGGGAAGACTAATCATATCCCAGGTGCAGAGGCAGTATGTCCTGGCCACTTTTTAATCATGTTCTCCAGGCTGGGGCTGATAAGAGATGTAAGGGTTCAAGGAGGACGTCCTTGCGCAGGGGCCTTGGGATTATGGCTCTTCACTTTGTTCTGACGTGAAGAATGAATACATCAGTATTCAGATGGGGGCCTCCTCAGGGGGTTACGGAGGTACTTGAGAGATTTGGAATGGAGAAGAGAGACTCACTCCGTCAGGGAACTCAAATTGAACGCCTTAGGATTGTGTGTAATCTGTGAACTCATTCCATTCTGATGAGCACAGCAGATGACAGTAAGGGTGTTAATAGCATTTTAGATGTGATAAGCTTGCTTGACCTTAAAGCTCTGTTCTCACTTTATTTTCAATATATGAATAGCGCAGATGTGAACTGAGGCAATGTTTCCGTGTAAAAGGTGTGAAAAGAAGTGACTGCATGCCCTTCTTGATGGTTTCTAGGCTTTCTATCAGATTTGCAGAGAAATGGCACTAAATAGAGAGAGCGAGAGATCAAAAAAGCCTAAAAATAGCACAGCCATTTTGCATGTCAGGCCATGCAAAAATTAACTGGCTGGAAAAGCAGAACTGGGGTCGGTTATCTTAATGTTCAGAGAAGTCGAAGTTCAATTGTTACGCTCGCTTAAACATTTCCCAAAATGCATTTTTTTTAAAAAAAAAGTACATTTTGTGTATATTTGCTTCATGAAACAGCTTGAAAACACTGGCAATAGCTTTATTGGTCATTGGTCACACCAAGTATCTTCTGGTAATGGCCAGACACAAAAAGAGACTGAATTGACAACAGCTAATCACACACTTGCACAAAATATTTTGTGCCATCTGCAGAAAAAAGAAAGTGTGTTTAACTTGTGGAAGAGGTATGGAAGAGGCAAGGGTGAGAGCTGATGAGAAAGAAACTCTAGGTCATTGTAACTCACTAGCCTGAAGAGTCAGTAAATCAAGCAACACTTATGCGGTCCCTGTGATTGAGTAACTCATTGAACTTAAGAGTGGAAGCTTTTTGCATCTATTTGTCTAAAAATATCCCATGGCTGGAGGAGACAGTCTCCAAAAAAGAAAGTTGAGTGGATGTGAATGACGTGGATGAAGGGTTATCTCCACAACCCCAAACCCCAGAGATATGCTGGACTCTTTCTTACTGCAAGGACAGAAGATGTGTGCGATATATATAAGTCTGTAGATTTTTTGTATACCAACACACATTCAAATACAGATCTGCTAACTGTGGATAGCCCAACAACCCAAAGATTTTACTCTTGCATACATCCATATGTGATTATCCTTTTAAAAGGCTTTTTTTTTTACTTGCCCTTTCTGTCTGGGTTGTTACAGCTTTCTCTTTCATCCATGTGTTTCATAATTAGAGATGCAGGGGAGATAAAAAGGTGCAGAACAGATTGCTTATAATTACCTGTATGCTCATGCTGATCACATTATGTAACCTGCAAGGGGAGGAGACTGGAAAATTAGAGTCTTGCAGACTGAAGGTTATGATTTAGCCAACACTGTGGGCTACACACACACACACACACACACACACACACACACACACACACTCTTTACTCCTCTACTGCGTAAGATCCTTTATCATTACAGAATCATTTTTCCTGACCTTTTCAAGCATGATATTCATGAATGCATGGATAATTTTTCTCCATAGCCTGCATTAAGTCTTCACCGTTGCATTAAGAAAAGTGTTGCAAAAAAGAGTTTCTAATGTGTACTTGTCAGCTCACTGCCTAATTGGGCTCTCATTCATTTCAAAGTCATTTTCAAAAATGATATAAAGATGGCGTTGCAGGGTAAAATATGGTTAAAACCCCCTCTACTATGAGCTGGACAGAATTTAAATGTGGCTATAATTGTAGATAACTACATTTTTTGTATATATAGTCGTGATAAAAAAGAAAGTTTTAGGTATCAGACTATAGTAAAAAAATGATATGATTCGTGTCAAAATTATTTAAATATAACCTCAGATGAACAACAACATGACATATTACCCTATGCTATACTGCTATGAGTCAGTAGCTTGTAGAATCACATTTAGCAGCAATAACTTGAAGTAATGGTTTTCTGTATGACTTTATCAGTCTCTAACATTGCTGTGCAGGAATTTTGGCTCACTGCTCTTTACAAAGTTTCTTGAGTTCATTGAGGTTTGCAGGGATTGCTTTTAGCACAGCTTTTTTATGGTCCTGCCACAGCATTTCAGTCAGGTTGAGGTCTGGACTTTGACTTGACCATTGCAACAGCTTAATTCTTTTCCATCTGAGCCATTCTCTTGCAGATTTGATGGTGTGCTTGGGATCATTGTGCTGTTTCATGACCTAGTTTTGCTAGGCTTTTGGACAGATGGTCTCACAATTGACTCCAGAATACTTTGGTATACAGAAGAGTCAGGCTCACTTCTGTCCATGTGTAGACTACAGTGTCTCATCGACTTGCACGTTATGAAGAAAGTCTGCATTGTTTGATATGGATTTTCTTCTTTTTGACCCTTAGGTCAGGTAATGAGTGATACACTGTGTTGGCGTGGCCAAAGAGCTCCAGAAATTCCACTGCTTTGTGATCAGATGCTCATGTCACAGCTCAAGTCATCTTCAGTAATGTTGTCCATTAAACTGGATATGTGGTTTCACACGTACATCTATAATAATAATGGATTGCATTTATATAGCGCTTTTCGGGGCCCTCAAAGCGCTTTACAATTCCACTATTCATTCACTCTCACATTCACACACTGGTGGAGGCTACAGTTGTAGCCACAGCTGCCCTGGGGCAGACTGACAGAAACGAGGCTGCCATATCGCGCCATCGGCCCCTCTGGCCATCACCAGTTGGTGGCAGGTGAAGTGTCTTGCCCAAGGACACAACGACCGAGACTGGGTTCGAACCGGCAACCTTCCGGTCACAAGACGAACTGCCAACTCTTTGAGCCACGATCGCCTCTATATGGTTATATAGAGAGAGGAACTGTAGGATCCAACCAATGTAGAGGTTGGATCCCGTTACCACTGGATACACAGTGTACACATAGCATTGTTACCATTGGATACAAAGTGTATTCAGTGGTAATGACGCCGCGTGTAGATGAAATGGGGATTCATCGAAAAGCTGGAGAAGAGGAATAGGAGCAACAGAGTTTGCCATGAAGAAAATGATTTTTTACAGAGCAAAACAAACTAAAAAGCACTAATAAACTAATAATAAATTCCACAGTTCATTTTTAAACAATAAGTTGCAAAAAACAAAACAAAGTGACAAAAAGAACAAAACAAAATTGCCAAGAATAGCAACTGATTAATTAATTTAAAAAAAGTTTAATTAACGCCCCATAAAAAAATGAAAGAAAATGAAATCAAAAATATAATTTTCTGCTTTTTTCATGGTTCAGGCATTAAAAGGGTTAACACTCTTCAATCCAATGCAAACAAGAAAAAACAACAGTTATCCATATAGCAGGGGCAAAGCTAAAGGACCGACTACAGGACAAACATAAACAAAAAGCTGCCAATTGGACCATGTTTTTTTTTTTTTACACTGCCTCCTGGTGACAGTACACAGCTACATGATTTGTAAAAGCTCTTCATGAAGCATATAAAGACTACGTACTGAAAACCATTTGTATGAATTTGGTTTGCAGTAACATGCACAACGAATTCATACTGGCAGGCCTGAGAATGTCTAAAAAGGACGAGCATGCTCTTTGTTGCACTGTGCTTGAGCTTGAACATTAATATACACTTCAACTGAAAACCACTGTTTAGCCTTTGGATTGTAATGGCACTAAGTACTCATCACCTGGATAATCCTCCAACAGAAGGTCAGTTTAACAAATTTTTTCTCTCAGCTCAAAAATAAATTTGCTCACATATGCAGGTGATTAGAACGGGGCTACGGGTGAGAGCTAAATACGGCATTTTACTCAGATTTCCTTCTCACTTTTTATGAATGAATGCCAGACATTTTATTCGTCATGGATGGACTGCATCTCTGTCGTAAACAAGCATCTGAGTGTAAAATGTCATGAGGTTACTGCTTTGAAGTTGCTGCATTTTCTTTCTACCGCACCAAAGGAGATAGTGAGATGTAGGTATAAAAACGTGATGCAGCGCGTGAAATCAAGGCTGACGTTATCAAAGATTTCTAGCTGTGTTCAATCTTTTTATCGCTGAAGTTTAGAGACAGTGCAAATAGATAAATACTTGTTTCTAGCACGTTCAATAAAACTGTCATCGATCACAGTCCCCAGGCTAAAGATGGAAAAGTTGCCAGCATCACTAAATGATCAAATTTTGCTATACAACGGGCCCGTTTGCACCCTCGGGTGTGTATGGCAGTGTGGGGGCTGCGCCCTTACATCTGAGAGGTTTTCTGGAGAAAACAGAGCATTGTTTGTTTGGCGTTTATGAGAGATATCTGCAGACATGAAGGTTAATATTAAATACACTGGAAATATTAGAAAGTGCGACTGGTTTTTGATTGTGTCATTGCTTAGCTGTTTTTGTGTTAACCTGGGATTATCAGTTTGTGTTTGGCCTGTTTCTCCTGTGCTGTGTCACATATAAAAGAATATTTTTTTTTCTCCTATATCGATTTTAAGATGCATCAGAAATTAGGCTTGCAGTTAAACTACACATGGACAGCTTTTGCTCTTAAAAATTCATGTAAGCTTATCAAGTGTGTGTAAAACATAAAGTCCTTCTGTAGGACCAGCTGAAGAGATCTGTTTTCTTACAGAACAGGTGGTACGATAAAGGACTCTTATCTGGATGTTACACTCCAAGCTTTTTTTGAACCACTTACTGTAATATGTGTTGTTTACTCTACTAAAGCTTTATATTTCCCTCCACTCGTGTTTGCTGCCTCACCACCACTGCTTTGCTGCTAAACGAATCTTTGCTCTCCCTTGTTCTGACAAAGTTTCTGGGCTTTCATTTCATGACTTTGCAGTTTGATGTGGAGAACCACAATTATTAAGATAGTAAATTAAAAAGAAAACCCCCTCATGTTAATGATGTCTGCAGCACAATGTTAATTAGCTGTTTTTAATCAGATCACTTAATCCCAATTATTTGATCTGCTACATATATTAGGTTTGTGTAATATTTGAAACCAGGAATGCTTTGAAGTATTATTTTTAAAAGTAAGGGCCCGGGTTGCTCTCAAAACCAGTTCTCAAAGCTGAGGAATCAATTTTCATTAGCAGTTATTAAAGCTTCTGATTTCCTAATATGTACATCGCAAATTAGTCTCTATTAGGACTTACATTGTGATAAATTAGCAAAGAATATTAATGGTTTGAGAAAAGCATAATTTCCTCTACAAAATTTCAAAGCCACTGGTGGATTTTTAGGACAGTCTAAACCATTTGCTGGACTTTGAAGTGGGATCCTGCTTCTTAATTCTTCTTTATCTCAAAGTACTAACTTCTGTACACTACATTTCAGTACACACCTTACAAATTTGTTCTTAACTGCAAGTATAAAACACCTTTACTCTTAGTTGTTCTCTGTTGCCATCTTATATAATCTGATTGACTCCTTTCTTATCTCTTTGCTGAGTCACTTGGGCAGTGGGCAGATACAGGATGGCTTGTGCAGAATCATTTCTTTGCTTGAGAGGCAACTCTGTAAACTTGCTGATGGACAACTTCTATCATCCCAATCTATCCTCGCTTGGTCCTGCTTGAGCAACATCTGTTTTGCGAAATTGCCTGCCTTGTTTACATGATACAGGGCTACATCTGTTCCTGTGCCATCTTTTTCATCCACAGGAAACACCGGTTTCTTTGCCTCCTGGAATTGTTGCTAGAATTTTTCCCCCCATTCCTCCACTGAAGAATGGTATTAGGTGTACCAACTGAAACACCGGTGGTGGTGATTATGCAAGCCCTGGAGGTGGTCTGGGTAGCTGAAAATGTTGATACCTGGAATGAAAAGGTATAGGCATGGGGCAGATTAGAGGCTGAAAGGTGTCATAAACAAGTAATGCTCAATAGTATTTTATCTAGTCTGTTGTAGCTGCTTGGTCTAGTTTGACTAGAATTAGCAGGTTTCCTCAGATCTTCTCTTCCCTGTTAACATCTTAATCAGCCTAATGAGTCGAGCTGAGAGGGGGAAAAAAGTAAAACTCTGACGATTTTGTTGCAGGCAATTATTGTACCGTCCTTCCTGTACTGGCCTTATCTCCTGAAGGGTAGAGATTGGGATCAGTGGACCAGTAGCCTGTTCAAACCTGGTGTGTGCTGTGGAGTCTGGTATTGATTAAACAAGCAGAGGAAGAAGAGAAGGAGGAAGGTGCAGACAGAGATTAGTGAACCCTGATGTCATCTGCCTGTGGGATGCTTGCAGCAACTCCTGCTATGGTTGCTACATCACTTGATTGCCTCTATACAGGCAGTGGAAAAGATATATCACTGTTACCCGTGCAGCTGTTTAACTACTCATTCATCCTTCTGTCCTGTCACCTGAACAAAATAGACCAAATTTACCCGTGGCAGTGGATTTAATGTGGATTTAATAGCAGTCCTTGGCTACACATTGTGACTACATTTGCTCTTTCTTCCTCTCACCTACCACACATACTCCAAGGCTCCATTCCAAACCCACCACCCAATAAAGAAAGAGCTGGTGGGCTCGTATTTAATATAGTTTTCCATCACCCAATCCTACAGACAGCCCTGTGTGTTGAATGTACAAAGCAAAGTCAATAAATGCAGGCTAATCAAAGTCAACATTTCATGTAGATGTGCACTAATTGCAGTTTTCTTGTCCATTTCTGTTTTCCAGTTTTTCTCTAATTTTTGCCTGATCTGTTTTTCTTACTATACTGGGCAGCACAAATAAGCAAAAAATCCTTTCTTTAGTGTATAATATAATAATAATTTGATGATTATCATAAAAATAAATCACTAAACTTACAGGAGCTTCACTCATCCAACAACTCTAAACAAAGTGCTCTGCTACAAGAAAGATATACAATCCATTAAATAATTAACTAAAAATAAGCTGCTGTAAACTCAACTCATATTTGAGTTGACTGTCTCATGATTGGCCACATGTGCACCTGACCAGTTAAAATCAAAAATTCTATAAATGGCTATTTCAGTGTCTGGTGTTGATCGGTCTGTCTGTTTATCCATTGCTGCTGCCTGTGTATATCTTACAGGATTCAGTGGATGGATAGCAATTAATAAACTAACAGATACTCTGTTTCCTTTGCCTCATGCTGCCTGTTAACACTTTTTGCATTAAATTTGATTAGATTTGATACTTTCCTGTTAACTCGACTGTGTCATGACATGATGTGAAACTTAGATTGCATGTAAGGTATTATTTATGCCAAGGATGCACTGAGAAATCTGATTGGTATCATTATCCAAGCTAACATTTTTAAGTTGATTGGGTAATAGCCATGGTGTAATCAATCCACACTAAATAGATTTTCTTCAACACTGTCATTATCAAGTTTTGTGTTTGTGTTACCAAATACATTCATTCTGTCATTATGAGCTCTCATCTGTCTGCTGTGAAAAGATCAATTTATATGCATGTCTCGCATTTAGCAGTCCTGCTCTGTCTAATTTATTATTCTTTGAAGGCTGACAGTGTTGCTAATAACCAACTTTTTATCATTATTGACAATCAAGTTTCTCAAATGAGTGGGACTGTGCTTTACTGAATAATGTTTGTTTAATTATTGATCACTCAATAAACTTATCAGCAGCACAGAAGAAAAGACAGAGCAGAAAGGACAAGGGCAGTGAGGCTGTTAGAACACAGTATTTTATGAGTCTGCAGTCAAAGAACAAATTAGCAAATATTTGAGAAGCATTTGAGGGAAGGTTAAACCTCCAACAAAGGACATGGCATGCTAGAAAATAAATACATTTGAACAATTTATTCACACGTAAGAATAAAAAAATCACAAATGACAATAAAAGGTTAATTATTTACTTTCCATGTGGCAAAGCAATTATACCTATCATATATTAGATATTAGTGGCTGTACAACAATATATAGATTATACTGAGTTAATGTTTTTGTTTGTTTAAAATGTGAAATCCCATTATATTCTGTAAATAGTGATGCACTGAAGTATTTCATTTATTGAAATGGTTGGTTTTAGACATAAAAATTCTTGCCCCTGTTTGGTTTATCCTTCAAGCTCGGGTCCTCTTACCAGAGGCATGGGAGCTTGAGGATCCTGCGCAGTATATTTGCTGTTCTTACGACTGTTCTCTGCTGGACAGAGATCTTGGATGTTGCTCCTGGGATCTGCTGGAGCCACTCGCGTAGTTTGGGGGTCACTGCACCGAGTGCTCCGATTACCACTGGGACCACTGTTACCTTCCTCCTCCACATCTTCTTGGGTTGTTCTCTGAACTCTTGGTACTTCTTCAGCTTCTCGTGTTCCTTCTTCCTGATGTTACTGTCATTTGGCATTGGTACGTCTATCACTAGGGCTTCCTCTGCTTGTCCACCACTACTATGTGCGGTTGGTTAGCCATCACCATTTTGTCCACCTGTATCTGAAAGTCCCACAAGATCTTAACTTGGTTATTCTCAACCACCCTAGGAAGGCATCTCCTTGGTAGATCCCGCACTTGATAGTGACTTGTGTTATAGGTGAAGTTGGCCTCTAGTGTGGTTTGCCACATCCCCATTGAGTTCCCGATGGCTCTTAGTGTCCTGGTGGTCTTGTATAGTTCTCAATATTCCAGGATCCATGTGTGGGGCATCGAGTCATAGGCTTCCTTGTAGTCAATCCAGGCGGCGCACAGGTTGGTCAGTCTGGTCTTGCTTTAAGGTCATTAGATCAGAGACTGTTGGTGGTACCACGCACTCGTTTTAAAACTCGTGGTGATCGGGCCTTTCAGACTGTGGCACCACGGTTGTGGAATTCTCTCCCACTGTCTCTTCGCTGCACGGACTCCATTGATTGTTTTAAGAAACAGCTGAAGACATTTTTATTTAGAAAAGCATTTGATTAATTTCTTCTTATGCTGTTTTTATAGTTTTATTGTCTTACATTGTTTTATTTACTGTTATATTGTTTTATATTCCCATTTTCTGTGTTGTAAAGCACTTTGTGATTTTTATCTGTGAAAAGCGCTATATAAATAAATTTTACTTACTTACTTACTTACTTGCAGTCTTGGGCGAATGCTCTGTATACAAGTAGCTGGTGTTTCCCTTCTCTGGTATTCATGCCAAATCCTTTCTGTGCCCCTTTCATCTATTGATCCATGTGCCTGCTCATCTTACCTGCTATTATGCCTGACAGGGGCTTCCATGTGGTGTTGAGGCAAGTTATTGGCCAGTAGTTGGATGGGAGTGGTCCTTTCTGGGGATCCGGACTGTCCGGCCTTCAGTTAGTCATTCTGTGTGTCTCTTGATAATTAGCAACTGGTTCAGCTGCCAGATGCTCATGGAATACAGTCAGCTTCTTCAGCCAGTAAGCATGAATCATGTCGAGGCCTCGTGCTGTCCCAACTTTTCATATCTGAGACCCTTTCTTGGATGTCAGCCACTATGATGGTTACTGGTCCCTGTTCACAGAGGTTACTGTGGTGTTCTGTTAGATCCACTAGCCACAGAGCATTGTTGTTATGGGTTGCGTCCTTCTTCCATATGCTCTTCCAGTATTACTCCGTCTCCACCCTTAATGGGGCTGTTCCCATATTGTTCCAAGCACACCTTGGATGGGTCTGTGCAGAACAGCTGGTTTATTCTCCTGCCTTCTATCTCTCTGGTATACCTCTTCAAGGGGCTGGCCAAGGCTGTGAGTCTTTGATTGGCAGTCTCCAAGGCCTCAGGTACGAGCAGCTTGCTGTACTTCTTAGACACCTTCTTCATTGCACCTATATATATATATATATATATATACCTATATAGATATATATATATATATACCTATATATATATATATATATATATATATATATATATATATATATATATATATATATATGGGGTGCAACGATACACAAAATTCACGGTTCGGTTCGATACTTTGGTGTCACGGTTCGATATTTTTTCGATACAAAAAATGTTCATGCTTTTTTTAATATGTCATTTATTAAAATTATAAATATATATTTTAACTCAAACGTACAGTTTTTCAATTTAATGTTGCTGAAACAACAAAGGGATAAAATAATAAATCTATCTGATCGAGAAATCACTCGTCTTTGGAAAAGAGAGTTTATTACAGAGAAATGGCTCTTTCCAAAATAAAAGCTATACTATACGCTTCTTCTGGGGTTTATTCTCAGCAGCATATTAAACATATCAGGTCCCCATAAGGAGACTCATGTGCTAACGGCTGTCTAAATGACTCGGGTAAAGTTTGTAGCATGCGTGCTTGTTATTTTTGTCTGCTTCCACTTGTCTTTGCACTAGGATGATGTCGGCGTAAATGTGCAGTCATATTCGTTGTGTTCCCAGTAGTGCTGTCAGCGTTAATCTGAAATGACGTTAACGCCACAACACGGCAAATCTACGTTAACGAGCTACGCGGATCGCCCCGTGTGTGGGGCTGGACGGCCAACACGTTAATGAGCAAACTGCGCTAACTCAGTAGTTCCCACCCATGTAACTGAGCATTGCGTGGCACATCCAACATACTGTTTTACTTTTGTCCATGACGCGCTTACCTTCAGGGTCATACTTCACATGAAAACCAAAATAGTTCCAAACGCCAGATCTAAATGAGGGTGGGGGAGGTTCAATTTTCCATGTTGCAACGAGCTTAGCTTCTGTCTTGCTAGCTTGCGCTGCGCTTAGTGGATCTGCGCTCGACAGTGCAGCCTAGGCGGAGTAGTCGAACGCAGATCCACTGAGCTCTCAACACAGACAGCATCGTCAGAACAAAAGTTGATAACCGAAAGCACTATATCGAACGGTTCAATATCGATACGAGTGTTGTTGCACCCCTAATATATATACACACACATATATACATACACAAATATATATATATATATATATATATATATATATATATATATGTATGTGTGTGTGTGTGTGTGTGTGTGTGTGTATTGTGTATATTTGTGTATTATTAACAAATATATATATATATATATATATATATATATATATATATATATATATATATATATATGTGTGTGTGTGTGTGTTTATTTTTCCATCAGAACATTCTTTACATTGTTTTGTTGTTTTTTAAATTTAAAGTTCACTTATCATGTGACTGACTGTAGTAAAACCTTTCAGTGTGGCTATATTATTAAATGGTACCAAGTGAGCTTAAGAACTTGTACAAATTTTTATCTGTCCGTTTTTGCACTTTGTCAGGCCATCAGTTGCAAATTGCATGTGAAAATATCCCATATTTTATGTCTGAACTCTAATGACTTGTAAAGCTTCTAAATGGTCCTCTTTTTTTCTTAATTCCTGGCTCTTCATCACACGTACAGCCATGCCATAATGAATCACTTAGGAGTGTGATTGCCTGTGGGCCTTCTGGGAAAGGTAGTGCGTGGTTGACAGGGCATCTGGCCAAGTTGTGCTATAAAAAAGCAGACCTAATAAAGCCAGAGTTCAATATGGGTCAGGTGCTTTGTACAACTGACCTCCCCATAAATCCAACTTTTCTCCTATCGAAATTGAATTCTTAAAAAATACACAGAAACAGTGATATATGTAACCTTTTACATCCAAATGTACAGTATTAGGTACATGTAGGGCTTATGATAAATACACTGAATATCTTCACATAATCATTAAAGGGGGGTTATGAGGTTGTCAGCATGAAGTATGGCTCTGTCAGGTCAGCACTTCATTTGGAACATGTGCAGAGGCAAGTGTACATCCAGCATCTTTCTTTGCTCCTTCAGCTGACATCTCATTAGAAGCATGTCAGGTCCCCCCACACAATGTTATAATGATTATACTGCAGGGATGGTGTGGTTTACCATGACGGAAGGAGAAAAAAAATGGAAAGACGCTCCTAGCTGCCTTTTTCTCAGTGTGCAGTGATATTATCTCGGGGTTAATTGTAATGCCAGCGCAATAAATCAAAAGCAATGTAAAGCTCAGAAAATGGCATTTGTTAAATGAAGTTCTCAATAAAGACATATTAGTCATAACAAAGGGCTCAGTTTGAGACAAACACCTTTGAAGTGATAACCAACGCTAATATAATTTTAAAAGCGATTACTTCTTTTTCCTTACACAGGTTCTTTAAAGTCATAGGCCACAAGCTTTATCCAGTCATCCATGCTTCTTTTGTTGTATAAAGTTATATATGTGATGAGTGTTGTATATGACAAAAGTGCTATTTACTGCTGTAAACCACATCTGCTGTTCATTATAGTCCTTTTTTATCTCCTGACTAAAAGCAGCTCATCTTGATCTACCTCATCCTTGCTGTTAACAGCACCTAAAACAATTAAATTCAACCTTTTTATTGGTAGCTCTTTAGTGAACCATTATCTAATAAGCACCTGTTATCTGTTCGTTGGCAGAAAACTCCTGATGACGATTCAAAGGCCCGAGTCAGCAGGCACCAGTACTGCAGATACTAGACAAAAATGCACAGGTAGTGGTTTGTGTTTAGTCCATTCTGAGTTCTTAAATGATAAACAGATATAGCTACTAATAATCAGCTGCATTGATTATTAAACCCAAGTCATGCAAATTGCTAATGATGGCTACTTTAGAATAACTTTGCTCTTAAATCCTAGCACAGTGTTTTTATGTGTTTTAAATTTCAGCAATAGTCTCTTAAATTTTATTTTGACTTATTTAATATGATGCCATCAGCACATTTGTATAGACTAATCAGTGTATGACAACCAAGAGGCTTTAGTGCCATGATCATTCGCAAAAAATATAAAGACATTGTCTCTTTTGTTATGTTCACAATGATCCCACACTGCTTCAATAATTTTGAGATTCCGGCTCTGGGGAGACCAATCCATGTGTGTTTTTCTATCCAGTTATGCTTTTACTGCACTGACAGTGTATTTGGCATCACCATGCTAAAAAAGCTGCTGCCACTCAGGTGGTACTAATGGTACTTTTCTACCTTCATCATCCATCAAAATTGACAAGATCCAACACCACTGATTAAAACTGAGCCAATGATTTGAATGAAAATGTTTTAATTTGCATTATTCCCTCTGTAAGGTCTGATTTTCAGTTCAGTTCCTCTGCATACCTCAGCATTTCCGCCTTGTTTTCCTACCTTAAGGGTTTAAGAATATTTCTGATCTCCTTCTTCAGTAAACAATAAATTGCTCAGCTGAAGGGCCAGCAGCATCTCTCAGGTCCTGTGTCAGGTCTTTAACCTGGCCAATGATGTGTTTGTGTGACAGGCTCCTAGTAACGAAGCGGCTAAAGATAATTTTACATTGGTTCTGTTACGTCAGTGCAACACTGGTTCATCGGTGGAGTTAGATGCCTTATGCTTGTGTGATTCATAGGTCAGTATTAAGTTGCTTAATTAATCAAGAAAACATTGTTTTGAAAAAATAACCTGGAGAGCAGCTCAATACCTTTAAGAATCAAAATTATGTCTGGCCTCTTGGAAAAAGATATAAAGAATATAAAAACATCGCTATTCTATATAAAATATGGTAGAACTGTCCATTCGATTTATTTGCAAGACTCTACTATGTCCTGTATACTTATACTTTATGTGCTTAGGATTTTACAAGGGTATCATGATGCAACCCTGCTCATGCTGCTAGACTGTAATGCCCTCGACAGCACTTCAGATGAATCCTCCCTGGCTACATTTTTCTGCTGATGAGCGTGCTCATTCTAACAGACTTAATGTTTATGTTTCATGGATCTCTTTGTGGTGATATTTCTTACACTTTTACATTTCTGAAGGCTCCCAGCCAAACACAACACAATGACTTTAATTAGCTAGAGTCTCTGCATACAAAGATAATTGTGAATAATGTAGTTGCGGTACCCAAGGGTGAATGAACACATCATTTGCCTCACGCCTTGGTTTCTCCTGCGGGGGCATTTCAAACCATTCTACCCCCTCAGTGAAGGTTAACTGTTATAAGGACACGGCGCAGAGGTGAGAGAAGGCCGCCTGATCATATTGACCCAATGATTCATCTTGCCTTCCCCTGTGTTTTGTGAATTGGGTTTAGTTGTGCTGTAGCTTTGTTGTAAATGGGCGGACAAGGTGACCCGTGTTGTAGATCAAACTGCTGAACAACTGCTTGGGGACAGGGTCCTACCCGCCTGACTGGACATCATTTTTCTCCATTTAGCCCCATCTCACACCTGTAATAGGGTGGTCGTCCACATGAATGCTCACGGCACCGCTGGGATAGAGCCGTGTTTTCGCTCACATTGCTTTGTCATTAACAAGAGTCAACAGGTTTACGTCACTTCTGTGCTAGCTTGAAAGGAGCCTAACCGCCAGTTGGTGTTTTTTGTTTAGACTTATTTCTTTGTGTTTTTAAAAATCTTATTCTTTTACCTTTGAATTGAAATCTGCTTAATAAAAGAAGATCATTGAGAATTGACAGCTTTGCCTCAGCTGTGAAATGCATCATGTAGAAAAATAAAAATAATCTCAACCTTATGAAAGCTCTTGTGACTGAGGTTTCCATTTTAAGGAGAATCTTTGTGTTTCTGCAGACACATTGACATTTTCTTTGCTGTGTCTAGTTAAGGTAAGGTGTTAGAGGATGGCTTATGTGTGTTGATAGAATGAAGGTATATTTACAGTGGTTTAAAGATTCATGAGTTCATTGTGGACCATGAGCATAAAAACTAACAAAGCACCGTGCTGGCCAGGGAATGTAAATATCACAGTTTGAACATGAGCACAACAAGATACTCATTTGATAGCCATAATTGCAGTTTCTCTCCAAGCAGAGTACCTGAACTATTCACCAGGATGAAGAACGTGACATGGCTCAAATATCTGAAAACAACACCAAAATAGACTCTCTTGTTAGTCTTGGAAAAAAACCCACAGTCAATGCTATATTTCATTGAATGTACACGTATACTGACTCATTGTCAGTATACGTTGTTGTGCAGAAAAAAACAAACAAACTTTGGTACTTAGCTAATCTAATCTTGCACCCTTCATAAACATGCCTAAAAGAGTAGCTCATTTGCATGGGATGCACTTGTATTTTGATTACACAACTGGTAAAATGATGAGTTGGGGGACAAAAATCACATTTAAATGAATGTTTGAGGCTAGAATGCAACAGAGCATAAAAAGGCTCCAAATACATTAATGCATTTTTCTATTTAAAATGTAAAGAATAATAGTGAACAATGATATATATTATCTGTGTATGAAACATGAGTGTGTGTCTGTCTGTGTGTAAACGGTTGTGTATTCTGTATGTGCCATTCACTGTCAGATTGTGGCATGTTAATATATGCCAGGGAGCAAGATGTGCTCTCTCTCCTTCTCAAAGAAACATTTCTAACTTTCAGAGTGCATAAAAATCTTTGATCTTCATAAAGCTAATGTTCATTATCTATCTGATCCTTACCTGTTAAACAGTGACCACATGTTCTGTTTTCTTTTAGCTGGAATTTTTTGGTGTGTGTCATCCTTTTTTGACTGCCGATTTGTGGTCATTGAGCTTGTTATCGTTGAGGATCTTTTTCTGCTTTTTTATCTCTGACAGTGGATTGATATTCTGCCAATTCAGAATGTCTTTTAGGGTAAAATAACATTCCAGTAAGCTTTTGCTGTTAGTTTCTTCTCTCTTTTCAAATAGGCTTCTGTTGTTTGTATTAATTAAGTTTGCTGTGATTCGTGTTTGGACAGAGGGATGTTGGTGACTGACTGGAGTGTGTCTGAAAGGGGCAGTTAGTCTTTTCTGGGCTCAGCACTTGGGGCAGATGGCTTTGGGATGAAGGGTGCCCGGGGGAAGCTGGATATAAGGTAATTAAAAAATTTGAGTGCTCTCTTTTGAAAGTGAATTGTCTGACTAATTTTTCCCAGCATACTTTTGATCATGCTTTTTGGTTTTGTTTTGTCCAAAAAGGTAACTGAGTGGATGTGTTACTTTACTCTGCAATGGACTGGAGGACACTGTTCAACATTTAAGCTATATTTTAACTGGGATTTTGAAAGTGCAAACTTTTATCTTTATTTCCATTAAAGTTCATTTAGCTTTTGGTCAATTTACTAATATATTGAAACACATGCTTTTATAATTACACAAATAGAGAGAAAAGCCGGTGTTCAATCACCTTATTGTTTATGGTGAACTGTTGTTAATAAAGGTGAAAACACATACATTTTAAGTGGATTAAGTCTAAAGAGATCACGAACAAATTGCACCTCTGTCTTTTATCATGCACATACAAGAACAACCCTTACTTGTTACCCAAATAACAAGCCGTGGGTGACTAAGGACATCAAAGCCCTCCTCAACAACAAGAAGAGGGCTTTCAGAGGGGGCAACAAAGAGGAGGTGAGGAAGGTCCAGGTGTTACTAAAGGACAAGATCAGAGAGGCTAAGGACAATTACAGGAGGAAGCTGGAGTGGAAACTCCAGCAGAACAGCATGAGAGAGGTGTGGAGGGGCATGAAGACCATCACTGGATTCAGGCCAACCAACAGCAGGGGAGCTGAGGGAGGTGAGAATAGAGCCGACGAGTTGAATCTGTTTTTCAATAGATTCGACACCACAGTGTCTGCTCCCACCCCCACAACCTCACCTGCAGTCAGCCTGGAATCCAGAGCCACACCACTGTGCCAGCCTCTCTCTTCACATGTTGCCTCATGTGAGATTCCTGACACCCCTCCCCCACCCATCACCTTCACTCAATACCAGGTTGAGATGCAAATGAGGAGACTTCACTCAGGCAAGTCTGCTGGACCAGACGGAGTGAGTCCCCTTGTCCTCAAGGCCTGTGCCCCCCAGCTGTGTGGAGTCTTTCATAAACTGTTTATGCTGAGTCTGAGTCTGCAGAGGGTCCCGGTGATGTGGAAGACATCATGCCTCGTCCCTGTACCAAAGACGCCTCGTCCCAGTGGCCCCCAGGATTACAGGCCCGTGGCACTGACCTCCCACATCATGAAGACCCTGGAAAGGCTCATCCTGGACCAGCTGCGACCCATAGTAAGACCACATCTGGATCCCCTTCAGTTCGCTTATCAGCCTCGTCTCGGAACAGAGGACGCCATCATCTACCTGCTCAATCGTGTCTACACCCATCTGGACCAGCCGGCGAGCACTGTGAGGGTCATGTTTTTTGACTTTTCCAGTGCTTTCAACACCATCAGGCCGACCCTCCTGGGTGATAAGTTAGCAGCGATGCAGGTGGATGCTTCTCTGGTGTCCTGGATTGTTGATTACCTGACAGGAAGACCACAATATGTACGTCTCCCACAGTGTGTGTCTGACAAGGTGATTAGCAACACAGGGGCACCACAGGGGACTGTCCTCTCCCCCTTCCTCTTCACCCTCTACACCACAGACTTCAGCCACTGCACAGAGACCTGCCATCTTCAGAAGTTTTCTGATGACTCTGCGGTGGTTGGATGCATCAGCAGGGATGATGAGACAGAGTACCGGGCTGTGGTCGACTCCTTTGTCACGTGGTGTGAGCAGAATCATCTGCAGCTCAACGTGGCAAAGACCAAGGAACTGATCGTGGACTTCAGGAAGACCAGGAAACACTTGACCCCTGTTTCAATCCAGGGGGTCAGTGTTGACATTGTGGAGGACTATAAATACCTTGGAGTACACATTGACAATAAACTGGACTGGGCTAAAAACACCACAGCACTTTACAGGAAGGGCCAGAGTCGTCTCTATTTTTTGAGGCGACTGAGGTCCTTCAACATCTGCCAGAAAATGCTGAGGATTTTCTATGAGTCTGTGGTGGCCAGTGCGATCCTCTATGCTGTTGCATGCTGGGGGAGCAGGCTGAGGGTCGCAGATGCCAACAGACTTAATAAACTGATCCGTAAGGCCAGCAATGTTGTGGGGATGGAGCTGGACTCCCTCAAGGTGGTGTCGGAGAGGCGGATGCTGTCCAAGATAAAGACAATGTTGGATAACACCTCCCACCCACTCCATGACATGTTGGTCAGTCACAGGAGCTCGTTCAGTGAGAGACTGAGATTACCGAAAAGCACCACTGAACGACACAGGAAATCATTCCTGCCTGTGGCCATCTCCCTGTACAACGCATCCACTTAACACACTGTTTGCTGCTACAACTACACATGTTTCTTTTCCAAATATTTATTTATAAGTGACTTATGTATGTATGTATGTATATATATGTATATATTGTACTATTCTTAGTTAGCGTATTGTCTGTCTTGTCTTAATGTTGGTTTAAAATGGAGCACTGTAACAAAAAATAATTTCCCCCAGGGATCAATAAAGTATTCTGATTCTGATTCTGATTCTGATTCTGATTATAATCTGAAATGGAGTTTCAAAAATTTTTCCCCAGCTCTTCCAACTGGTTAAAGGAGTTGGCTAAATCCAACCGTTTATTTATTTGTAACTCTTTTACCTGGATACTTGACTGAGGTGCATGGCCACTTTGATTCATGAGTGTCCTGCTAGCACAGGGGTGGCTGAACTTTAGGTTCCAAGGGTCAGTGTCCTCCAGGTTTTAGATGTGTCCTTGATCCAACACTGATTTAAATGGCTAAATTACCTCAACATTTCTTGAAGTTCTCCAGAGGCAAAGGAACTAATCATTTGATTCAGGTGTGATGACCCAAGGTGAGATCTAAAACCTGCAGGACACCGACCCTTGAGGCCTTGAGTTCCCAACTGCTGTGCTAACAGCTGGAGCCAAGCTACCCATCTGCCAGAATTCATCCACTACTTCGAACACAAATCACAACAGTTGTGTCAAAGCACATTTGTGAAGTCCTGTTTGAATCCTCAAGATGAGCATTTCTGTTGTCGCCATCTTGTTTGCCAAAAAACGGACATAATGTGGAGGCATGGGTCTGACTGTGAATCTACATACTCACTGGCTAATTCTATAGGACTGGAAATGTTTTTGCAATCAGAGGTATCACCATCTTATGGCTGTCAGAGAGAACAGAGGTTTTAAGGCACTTCCACTTTGGCTCCATTTTTGTATCCCAGAAACTTTGTCCATGCTTTATGCTGCCAGAGTCTTTAAACTAGTCTTTTCACCATATGTGAGCTGGTTTTGCCTTTTGGATTATTTAAAGGATTATCTGATTGTTATTCTGCTGGCTCGGAGCATCCAAAAAGTTTGTGCATCAGTTATGGTAAGTGTGTTTCTGGTGTTTTATTAGTTAATTAGCTGGTATGTGTACCTTTATGTGTTGCACTAGTACAGTTTGTGAATGTAGCTTGCTAATCAAGCTAGCTAGTGTTAGCTAATAAATTACCACATTACATTGATTCGTATTAAAAACTGTTTGACTCAAAAAAAAATCAGCACGGCCACCAAGACTAATAAGTTTCCAGATATGGAGTCCAAAATCAGCGTTGGGGTTTTTACTCAAGAAGAGTAATGTGTTATTTCAGGGGCGTCTAACTCCAGGCCTCAAGGGCTGGTGTCCTGCACGTTTTAGATGTGTCCTTGATCCAACACAGCTGATTTAGATGGCTGCCTCCTCAACATGTCTTGAAGTTCTCTACACTTCTTTTAAAACTTTTGGGACTTTTGTTTATGATTCTTGATAAAAATGCTAGGGAGCTGTTATATGATTGGTCTTTGTTGGCTTCCTCATTGCTGTGTAACAAAAGAGGCAAGTGTTGAGAGAAATATCCTTTACATGAATCTTTCAGTAAAACGTCAGTGATTTGTCAACCAGATTTGATGTCAAGAGTCATGTAAAATCATACAGCATTGTATGTTTGCTATTATTTCTAACTGTTTATATAATTCAGCCACCTTGACAAAGAACTAGCTCCCATAAATAGATAGCAATATCTGTCTGCCAGGTAGTCACTCTAAGGTTGATTGAATTGACAATGTAGCCAGAGTTCCATTAAGACACATCATGCATTCGCTTTGGATAACATATAGAGGAGGAATGACCTATGCTTGAATAGTCTGCATGTGTAGGTGGCAGCAGTGGAGCTGAGGTGAGGGGGTTACATGTTTGTGTACACACTCATTTGCTCACTATCTGCAACTCAAAAGGACATAGACGACAACAAATGTGGCATAAGTGTGTAGAAAACCCCCACATTGCCAAGGCCCTCCACTTGAGTGACATCTCTTAGTGATTACCATACATACTCCATCAACGGATCAAAGAGAGTTGCTCTGCTATTCAACTCAAAGAGACTGACTTGGTGTTGTGTGCTAGATGATGATAATTGAAATTGCTCCTCTCGTCACTCCAACTTAGTTACTCTTCTTGTTTTTTCTCATCCAATAACACTTCTCTTCTTCTCTCTGTTGCTCCCACCCCCTGCTCCCACTATCTCCTCACCCTTCTCCTCTCCCCTCTTGGCCTTTTTTATTTCCCCCTCAGTGAGTTTCTCTTCATTCACCGCTTCTGTCTGCCCCCACCCTAGCTTTCCATGTTTTTTGGCTCCCATCTCAGAGCAGAATGTCAATGGTTATTGGAAGACTGTGTTTAGGATTCGCACAGTGTGCTGGCATAAGCTTATAAGAGTAATTAGATCTTCACTTGCCGTTGTTCTTCACTTAAAATGGAGGCTATCGTTTTTGTCTCTTCTCCTCCCCGATCATTTGACATTCTGACTTCTGCATGGGAACAAAGGGAAACAAAAGAAAGCCAAAGAGGGAGGTTTGCAGACAGAGAAAGAAACGTAGATAGAGGACACAGTGAGGGGAACGAGACCAATGAAGGGAGCAGAGCACAGAAGTTGACCGGATTAAAATAAAATGGAAGTTTCTTTGCTTCTGATTTACTTTACACACAATATAAAGTAGACAAATAGGATCACTAGTGTGTAGATAAGGTCTGCTGGAGATACATAGCATGTCAACATCATATATACAGCATGTTTGTCTGCATGTGCAAACACAGGCTGTCCCTTCTTATGAGAATACTGATGCAAACGCATACAAGTGTGCATACTATTCAAATGCATGTACACAGAAATATGACAAACCCTTTATTCCCTGTTCAAATGTGGTCTGATGAGTGTGTCATGTCCTTGTCAGTGTCTCTTCTCATCAACAAGACTTCACTTCAACTTCGAGCTTTTCTACACTAGCAGAATTCTAATCCTAAAGTGTTGCTGGATCACGTTTGGCAAACAGACAGGCAAAGCGCAGCTTATGGCTCAAGGGGCTCAGAGTAAATTTGAAATCTGTCTGCCTTTTTCAGCTTTGATAACATAAGCTTTGATAGACCAACTGCATTTATCCAAGCAAGCGTAAGTAATCAAAATAACTTTTTTTGGCCACATCTAGTTTGGTCAATTTAGTTAATTAATCTTAATCTTTTTAAGGTATGCTGTAAATACGTCTAGCTTTAAGACAAGTTAGTGAGTTTTTAATGGATAAAAGGAAAACATTTGTTTTAAATTGATCATTCACTTTTCAGTCACAGTCACCAATCAGAGGTCTTTAGTCACCAACACAACACTGCTTGGATTAGACATCCCTACTATAAATTTAGCATTATATGAAGTAAGTTTTAAGTGATGCCCTTGATTCACGAGTTGTTTGTGTCCCATTTCAGCTGGCTTCTTAGCAGAATAGACTATCTTTCTTCTAGAGTTCACCAGGAAATGTCTCTTCAAATCTTATCTTCAGAATGCCAGGACTGTGGGTCATGAGTGTCTGGATATTTTTATACCTCAAAAGCACCATAATAACTGCAAGACCACAGAAGAAGACTCGATGTCTCTTAACAAGGAAGAAAATCAAAATGCATGGTTTTAAATCTGCATCGGTACAAAGAAAATATGAAGGGAACATTTTTTTTTTTTTTTTTTTAGGTTTCAAGACTCAGAGCTGGAAAATAGGACAGTTTGTTCTGGAAACTGAAGGTTCTGAGTTCAGGCTGGGGTCTTTCTGTGTGGAGTTTGCATGTTCTTCCCGTGTTTGTGTGGATTCTCTCCGGGTACTCTGACTTCCTCTCACATTCTAAAGACATGTTAGTGGGGTTAGGTTAATAGGTGACTCTAAATTGCCCATAGGTGTGAATGTGAGCGCGAATGGTTGTCTGTGTTAGCCCTGTGACAGGCTGGAGACCTGTTAAGGGTGTACCCTGCCTCTTGCCCCAAGACAGCTGGGATAGGCTTCAGCCCCCCGAGCCGAAATACAACATGGCTTTTATTCATAGACTTTTCTGATCTATTAGGATCTGTTCTTTTTAAATATGACTGTGTTCTTATCACTGGTGATTTTAATATTCATATCTGTTCTAAGGATGATCCATTAGCCAAAGACTTTCTTGCTCTAACTGACTCCCTTAACCTTGTTCAGTGGGTAAATGAACTAACCCACTTTAAAGGCCATACCCTTGATCTGTTTTTTTCATATGGCCTGGACATTTGTATTAAGGACATTGACAATGTTGTGATCTCTGACCACTTCCCAGTTATTTTTGATGTTGATTTATGCAATACAGAACTGCACCCTGAGGGCCTCCGACGCCCTATGTGCATATTAATTCTGAAACTGTGGCAAATTTTTCTGTGGCCTTCCTTAATTCTGCACCCACTATTATTGATTGTCCCACATATCATACAGGTGATGACTTTGCTAATTCTTTGCTATCCACATGCTCCTCTATCCTTAACGTTGTAGCACCTATTAAATGAAATGTCCTAGAACCCATTCCCTGCGTTGGTTAAATGACTCTACACATGCCGTACGACGTGTGTGTCGCTGAGCTGAGAGGAGGTGGAAAAAACACAAGCTCCAGGTATCCTTTGATATCTTATGCACCAGCCGCCTGAAGTTTCAAAATGCTGCTAAAATGGCTAAAGCAGCTTTCTTTTCTGAAATTATTGAGACTAATGGCCATAATCCTCAAATGCTGTTTAAAATCTTTAATTCAGTGGTGAATCCCTGTCATGAAATGCCGACGGTGTCTTCTCTGGCTCTCTGCGAACAAGTTTTCACATCGTTTAGGTGTGAGCCCTGCTTTCACCCCTGGATGTTTATCAACTTTTCATCAGCTTGAGCCGGTGTCACTCCCTGCCCTTAAGTAAATAGTTGAACAACTGAAAAATACAAATTCTGTATATGACATTCTCCCATCACACGTTATCAAGGATGGTTTTGATGCAATTGGGCCCAGTATTTTAACTATAATGAATTCATCATTGCTTTCCGGCCATGTTCCGCCAGCCTTTAAACATGCTGTAGTGACTTTGTGAACTACAGGCCGATTTCCAAGCACCCGTTCCTGTCCAAAATCTTGGAGAAGATAGTTCTCTTGCAACTCCAGGCCTATCTGGATGTGAACAACATCAGTAATAAATTTCAGTCCGGCTTTAAACCACATCATAGCACTGAAACAGCTCTACTGAGAGTCCTTAATGATCTTCTTCTAATTGCCGATTCAGGCTGCTCTGTGGTCTTAGTCTTATTGGACTTGTCCTCAGCCTTTGATATGGTGGACCATAATATTCTACTAACAAGGTTAGAAACATACAGTGGGCATTAGAGGTGACGCCCTTAACTGGTTTAAATCATATCTTTCGAACAGGTCCTCCTCTGTCACTCTGGGTACCTATTCTTCCTCTGCTGCATCCTTCTGCTGTGGTGTGCCTCAAGGCTCTGTGTTGGGCCCAATGTTATTCTCACTGTATATGCTACCTCTAGGCTTAATCTTTGAAAAATACAATATGTAACTTAATTGCTATCCTGATGTTATACAAATTTACTTCCAGCTAACTGATGATGTTGCTCTGTCACTGTACTCCTTCCTAGAATGCATGAGAGAAATGAAAGAATAGCTTTTGGGCAACTCTCTTATCTTAAATGAAAAGAAAAACGAAATTGTGGTTTTTGACAGTCATATTTCCCGGGGCCAACTAGTTGATACCTTTGGATCCCTCGCCACTTTTCTCTCTGACACTGTTAGTAATCTAGGTGTGCTGCTGGATAGCTCTTTCAAATTTGACAAACAAGTGTCCTCTGTAGTCAAATCTAGCTTCTACCAATTGCGTCTTATTTCAAAGGCTAAGCATTAGGTACCACATAAGGATCTTGAAAACCTTATTCATGCCTTACTGTAATTCCTTTTACTTTGGTCTCCATGCTGCTCTTCTCCATAGATTACAGCTTGTCCAAAATGCCACGCCTTTTGACTGGAACCGGAAGTTTTGCCTCTATCACCCCTGTCCTTGTTGATTTGCACTGGCTTCCCATCAAATACCGCATCGACTTTAAAATATTGCTGCTTACCTTCAAAATTATAAATAATACAGCACCTAGTTATCTTGTCGAACTTCTTAGACCATACACCCCTGGGAGAGCCCTCAGATCGTCAGCCCAATTACTCTTGGTTCAGCCTAGATCTCGGCTTAAAACCAGAGTTGCCCAGGCGTTTGCCCTGGTTACACCTAACCTGTGGAACAACCTTCCCATTGCTGTTCGCGTGTCTGACTCCATCCAATCATTTAAATCACGATAAAAAAAAATCGCTTATTTAACCTTGCCTTCCCAGTTAGTTAATGCGTGTATTTTATACTTAATTCCATTTTTATCTTTCTACATATGTTCGTCTAGTTAAAACCTGTGTGTTTTTTAGCAAGTTTGATTTGATATTCACTTTTATTATTGTGTAATTAGTGCCATTGACCTGTTAGCAAATTCAGTACTTTGTTAATGGTCTTAAATTTTAATGTTTTAACCTGCTGTTTTATTGTGAAGCACTTCGGTATACCGTTTTAAATTTACTATATAAATAAAGTTGTATTGTATTGTATTGCAGATATTTAATGCTACAAGTTAACATCCCTCTATGTAGTTTTCTGACAACATGACACAGTATTCGGGAGCAGTCCAGTAATAAACAATATTTTAAAGTTTGCTGAAAAAAAATAGATGTTCAATGCAATTTTTTTACAGACCTGTTGGATCTATTGTTCATTTTTAAAAAATAATTTGCTTCCTTCCTAGATATTGAAAAGTTATAAGAATATAATTAAATAAGCTGTAAAAGAAATACACTGCTGCAGTCACGTAGCTTCACCACAATCAAATACAGTTATTGCGTGGAATTGCCAAGATGCCACTGAAACAGTTGTAATGCTAACTCAATATTTAAAAATACAATAAAGACCTCACCTGTATAGAACCAGTTAAACCTTTATTTTTTTGTACTTTATGATGAAAAGGATGACATTTGAGTGATGCACTAAAAGCACGATTATAGTTTTGCCCTTCAGAGAGAATTAGTCATCAGTGATGGGGGAATACAGGAGAGGTCAATACTGCTTGTTCTCCTCCTCAAGACAAGAAAAATGATTGATGTTGAAATCCTAATCTGGCTGAGCAGATGCTGAACCACTTTGGGCCTGCAGTCCAGTCAACATGTTGGCTCAGTCTTAGTGGGTGTAATGTATGTTTATGTGTATGTATACAGTATAGAGATTATATAGAGTTTTGTGAGAGTACAGAACACTACTCTTCTTTTTTTCTTTGCCAGTGAAATTGGGCTATAATTAGTATTTAAAAGATGATGAGCACATTTCAGCAGGCTAAACCTTATTTTATTGTTAAATTGTTGATTAAATCCATTTACTTTTATATAAAAAATGTGTCTATGAAATGTTTTACCTGTGACTGAGATAAACCCATTAGATGTAGATCCAAGTGTTCCAGTTTCTGTTTTCCAACAAATGATTCATCACAATATCATAGTAATTGTGTCAAAACAATCTATTGCACATGCATATTAAATGCACAAGTGCATGCAAATCTGGCTAATTATGATACAATACCAGTATAGAAAAGTCCTGAGGCACAACAATGCAACAGATATTATTCAAAGACAAAATCAAATTATTGCAGTTTTTTCAGTGTATTATTTTGAATTCCATTCTCCTACATGTAACATATATCTTTTTACACCACATAAACCTGTGTGTTGAAATTCACCTTTTTTAAATATTACCTGAACTTACATCTGAAATATTTTGTGAAATAAAAACGGACCTGCAGTTTTTTACAGTGTTGTTTTTGGATGCGGTTGATGCCTGTCCAGTTTCAAATTTTCATATATTTGGCAGACTTTTCAAAGTATTTTTGGCTTGCCCACACTTGCTGCACATTTGCAACCCATTTATCAACCTATCTCCACCCCAGCTCCATTATTATGGTGTGTCTGATATAATCAGTGTCATATTTGCTGTCTTGCTGCTCTCTCCCATGCTTTCTATATATGCACATGGAAGGATGGGAATGTACCAGAATGGAACCATATCACAAATTATAAATTTCTGGAGCTGGAAATAGCAGTCTTCTCTAATTATGGTGGCCTTGACTGAAATGGTGTCATTGTTTTAAATTGTGCCACTTGCCGCCACTTACTTATACTGCTGTATTATTGTATAAACCTGGATGACTGAGAACCTTCACAGACATTATTGTATAAAGCACTCATTTCCATACATTGTGATTTGTTTTATGTTGTTCTTTATTCTTCCCATCAGTTACGTGTAGCACCTATCACTAATCATCCACTCAGTCTTCCCAGTATATACTGTATACTCCCTGCTGTTTCTTCATCAGTAAACAGATTGTCTTGGTACTCTCTGCAGTCAAGCTTTACAGCCGTTGAAGTTTGAATTTCTTGTGTTTTCTTTTTTATCACTTAAGATATTTCCCTGTGTATTCTAGTTTGCTCATGTGTCAAGTAATTTCTCCTTGGCTTATGAACAGTTTTTGGTTTTTACCTCTGTGCCCTGGCTAAGTTGTTTGCCTTCTGTGGATGACCCCCTGGCTAAAGACTTTGATTTCAGACCTCATTCCCAGTCTCTTAAGACCAGCAATTGGGTCCTGCATCTTGAACTACTGTATCACAAACAGTCTTACACTGAGATTTTAACAGCATTGTTTGGCTTTTTGGTTGCTTTTATTATTCTAAACTCTAGTTTTATAATTTTTCTTTTCACTATTTTTATTAGGGCTGCCCTCTGAGAGTGGATGCATTAGTTGAAGACCCATTACACCATTCAGATTTTTATGCCACTTAGCCTCATTTCTCTGCCTTCCTCCGCCTGTAATCCTGACGGTGCTGTCAACATGCCACAATGACTGATTTACATGTTATATAAAGTAAGTTGCCATGAACATTATTGTCCTGATGACAATTATAATAATATGCTATATACTCACTGGCCAAGTAAAAATTGGTAGTACCCATTTTACCTTTAGAAATGCTTTAATTTTTCATGGTGTCGATTCAGCTAGGTGGTGGAAACATTATACAGGGATATTGACATTATAGCATCGCACTGTGCTGTAGATTTATCCATCAATGATGCAAATCTCCTTTTCCACCACATCCCAAAGTTGCTCTATTGGATTGCATTATGGTGACTGCAGAGGCCATTTCAGTGCAGTGAACTCATTGTCATGTTCAAGAAAGTAGTTTGAGATAATGTGATATTTGTGGCATTGTTATCCTGCTGGAAGCAGCTGTTAGAAGACGGATACACTATGGTCATAAAGGGATGAACATGCAACAATACTCAGGAGGGATGGAGCCACGCTTTCTTGTTGTTTTTGCCAAGTTCTGACCATACCATCCAAATGTTAAAGAAGAAATCGAGACATTTTCCTTCTCTTCCATTATGTAGAATACAGACAAATATTACACCTGCTGAATGTTATATTTAAATAAGAAAATGATAGCTCTAAAGCAAGGATGGCTCATGTTTCTCTGTCCTTGTGTCTCTACCTCGCTTGCTTGTACATCAAGTGAGGAGTTATTTTATGAGCATGTAGCAGCAGCCACTAGACTGCTTCATGAGTACTTAGTGTAATAAGCCATAAACTATGCAAATTTGTCTAAATTTCGGTGTAACAGCTCTTATGTACTCTTTCTGCCTCCTCCCTATCACTTCTGAGGGGGTCTGAACAGTAAAGGTTACAAGCTAATGAGTCAGCCTAAAAAGTAATCGCACAGCAGCAACACAGCAGCAATTTAAACTTTGGAAGAACATTAAAAAAGAGATGAAAACTCGATGAGGAAGAATTTGCAATAAATGGAAACAACTACTTCAAATAGGAAAATTGTATATACTTGAGAATTTTCAGTGTTTTCAAACTCCACAATCCAGTTAACTATATTTAATTGTTTCATATTTTAAATCTTAACATGTCTTAAGATGTTGGACATATAATTCTGACACTAATGCAAACTCTATAGCTGTACAGTGTGTATCAAGTCAAAAAGCATGATGCCATGGGGTTTGCTTATAGGCCGAGTCTACTCCACAAACTGGAAGCACTTTGAATTGTATACATGCTGGAGCATCAGTTAAAAGCAAAAAGACACAGGGGATCTGTTTCAAATCTTGTTCCCTCTTTTTGGAATCGCTAACACCAGCCTCTGCATGTGAAACACTGTTGAACTGAATTCATTTCAGATTTAAAAAGCCTTAATTTGATCCTGTTGAAACCTAAAGAAAGCCTTCTAGGAAAGGGAATGAACAACTATCGGAGTGAAGGGTCCATCTAATTCAGCTGGGGGAAAAAAGCAATTTGGTGGCAACCCTAATTTTCAACCAACTGCTTTATGGTTTCTTTTGTACCTCACTTTAAAAAGCAGGTTTTAAGAAGTGCATCATACAGGAACTTCATTATAATATTCATGACTGCATGCAGCTACAATAACTCTGTGTTACATGAAAGGTCTCTTTGATTTTGAGAAAACAAACAATCCATTAGCTGTTTCAGCGGCCTGAGTGCGGTCACCGATTAGCTGGACTTTCTCCCTTCCACTTCAGTCCAGCAGAGCACTTGTTCTTCCCCATCCTTCTCTAACGTGTCTTCCCCTCGCCATCCCTTGCTACTCAATGGCTCTTAAAATGGCTATCAACACATGTCCGTCATAGTTAGATCAGCCGCAAATCCCAGATTTTCATTAAAGATAAGTAAATATATAGTTCTGCTGCATTTAGTCCTTCATATTAAGTCTGACTTCATCTGAGGAGCACAATGATCACAAACTGAAAACACATGTCTAATAAAGAGAGAAAAAGAGAGCTGAAATGAGAATTTCACGAAGGTTCCAGGCTGCTGCTTCTAATCCTCCACAGTCGGTGCTGCCAATCGACGTAGCCCAGCCAGCTGCTGCTGATGGGGCTTGATGTGAATGTGGTGGGAGTGACGGTACACTCCCATCAAGAGGCAGAAGCAGCAGCAGCCAGTGATTAATCCTCATGCTGCAGCCACTAATGATTTATTTATTTGGAAATTACAGAGCCCTGGGAGTGCTGGGCACGATTGATAACGAAACCCAAGAGCAAGGGTGGGGACGAAGGGGAGGTAGGCTCAGATATTTACCACTTCCTCCCACCTCAGTGCTTGTCAGTTCCTTTGTCAACTTATAAAATATACAGACTATGTGTGTGTGTATGTGAATCCATACACAGGGGGCCTCAAGAGGCTAATTCTCAAATTGACATCAGGGAAGATTTCCAGAAGAACACTTTTTTCAGATGCTAAACGTTGCATGGGGCTTTTCTGCTGTAGGCAGGAGTTTAGCAGCGGCACAAGATTCCTGCTGTGAAGATATTGATGTTTGATCGCAGGGTGTCTTGCTCTAAAAGTGGGTGTAGATGTTTTGTGCAAGACAGGCAATTAATACATTATTTTCATCTTTGTCTAACGCTGAAATTGAAGTGTTTATGCAGTAGTTGGACAGCAGTTTATTTACATATGCCTGCTGTCTTTGTCTGACGAAGAATGTGGTTTTAGAGCCCGGGGTGGCAGATTCTGTTGAGACTTATTGTTAGTCAGACTCTTTTCATCCATGAAAGCTCATACAGCTCAAATTCAAGCTAAATGAAGTTAGCTTTAAATATTTTATACTATACTGACATGATGCTTACTGAAGCCATTGTACTATGGTACGTTGTTATAGCATAGTATATGACTATGTGAACTGGGACATGGGTGATGATGAGCTTTTTGTCATTGTGCTAAAAGCTCCAGTCTGTAAATCACCACCATGAAGCTCTGCTAACATGATTTATTTGACCTCATTAACGTTAATTGAAGTTGCTTTCCTCTTCTCACTGAACTTTATGTAAGCACTGTTGAGATGAACTCTTGAGAATACGGTTGGACTCTGATTATCATGAACACAATTATTGTGGTTGTCGTTATTGTTGCAGTATTGTTGAAATATTGTGCAAATGTTCAAAAAGCACACACTTGTACACACTCACATCTGAGTACAACTGATAATTTACAGGCTTAGCACCTGGAGCCATAAATTCCCAGCCAAGTTTGATACCAAGGCTCTAACACACACACACACACACACACACACACACACACACACACACACACACACACACACACACACACCCTTACCCTTCTGTGTAGCATTTCAGTATATCAAATGACCGCAAATGAGCCTTAAAAAGACTGTGACAGTAATGGCATTAAGCTCAACAAGTAACATAAACACAGGTGTTTCATATAGGAGTCTACAGATTTCTCTTGCTGGAACACTTGACAACCCCCAGTGATTTTAATCTAAGCTGTCCAATGTGTTATCATTAGCATTTAGTGAACAGAGTTTGCAGACACAACATACACTGCAGAAAATCAATAACTAGAGCAGGAGAATCAAACTCATTTTATTTTGTGGGCCATATGCAGTCTAAGTTGTTCTGTAGTGTATCAGAAAGATACAATCCAATAATTGAAATGCCTAATAAGCCGGTCCCACCAGGAAAAAAAAGGAAAGCACACTTTGTTTCTCTTTCTTTTAATGTAAATAAGTTTAAGTATACATTTAATAAACCACCCATTTATAAAACTAGGGATGAATACCCTGAGAAAAATAAGTGTAATTTCAATAATGTATCTTATTGAGAAATTCTACTGAAAGCAGCCAGGGTGGCTCTTTGGGATTACACTTTCAGGGAACAAATTACCATTACAGAAAATGAAGCAGCGGCTCATTACTCTGACTTCTGTTAATTCACAAAAAGCGTCCCGTGTTATTTACTGTGGATACACTGTGAAAAATCAGAGCATTTTATAGTAAATAGGGGGAAAAAAGCAGGAAAGATTTGTTTTTGTTTTTTTTAATCTTCTGTCACATAAATAACAAACAAGCAAAACCCACCTCCCAAAACCTAAGTTTCATTTTCTGTGAATTATTGGTTTATCTTTTGGAGTAGTAAGCCAAGCTGGCTAATTTATTAGTCAGTAACGCATAAAATTTAGAAACTAGACAAATTTATGCTCTTGTTCATTGCAATTTTCACCTTTTCCTAAACTATCAGGTGGGTTGGATTGCATATGTTGGACACTCCTGGTATAGAGGAACTGCAACTATTTACCTTTACATTACTGAAAACCCATCATTTGTCAGGAATAGGAGGAAAAAACAGAAAATTATTCCCCTTTTATCAGGTATTTTGTATTATTATGGTGCATCATTGTGAACTCCATATTTCAAAAGATATTTTAACCGACACAAGTAAAGTATTAATATTAATGTGAGAAATTAAAAGCACATGAAGGCACTCACCTCTAAGTCCATTTTGTGATTCTTATGTATTGAATGCTAGTTGATATCTAACCAGTATGACAAAACTGCATGTCATTATATTTGAAACATTTTTATCAGTATTGCAATATGCAAGAGATTTGTGTGTGTGTGTGTGTGTGTGTGTGTGTGTGTGTGTGTGTGTGTGTGTGTGTGTGTGTTTTAATAGCAAAGTCTTAATTGTATCTCATATGTTTTCTCATAAGAAGCACATTCTGGTGAGGCCATTTTGCAGATTGTAATTAGGCCTCGGGTTGAATATGAGTGGATCTTTTAGCCCACTGGCGATTGCAACAGACTGAATAGGACTAAACAGAACAGATGCCCCCTATGGCAATGTGACTCAGTTTGATTAATCCAGGGGCTTTGCTCGTTCAAAAACACAGAGGAAAAATGTCTCCCTTTACCACGGCATCATGCTTTCTGTCTATTTTCATACTCTCTGTCTATTGTTCCCTCTTCTCTTTCCAAGAATCTGCATTATTGCCCTGCTTTGAATTCTCCCATTGTCCTCCCACTCATCTTGTTCTGGATCTCTTTCTCATCACCCAACTCTCTTTCCCCCATTCACACGGCTTCTCTTCATTACTTTTCAAATACTCTGCCCAAGAGATGAATGTATATCTCAGGATCAAGGTGTTTTCTTTTTCCTTATGGGTTTTTGTTTTTGTTTTTATTTTTTGTCACCGTACCAGTCATTGGTTTGTAATCTGCTCAATAAAAAACATGAAAGCTCCTGTAAGCATCATGAGCGAGCTGTAGTGCTTTCAGTCTGAGCCCGGTCAGTTTCTCTGTCCTCACCTTCTAATTTGACTCTCTACCTAACTTGTCTCTGGTTTTGTGAGTTTCCAAGGCAGACAGCGATTCTGAAAGCACTTTCAATCAAGTCGACTTAGCTGGTTGCATTAATGGCCTTTCGTCGGCCCTGCATCTTCTAGTGCAGATTTCATTCCGAATGGGTGTTATTATTGCATGTAAATTGCCCTGGAGCAGTTTATGTTGTCAACAAAGAAATTATTTGGCATGTCTTCGCCAGTATATTGCTGAATCGCTTATGCTATCTTACTCACAAGCTGGCTGTAACGATTCTTGTTGTTTTCTTTCAAATGCATTTGAATTGTGATTGGATCATGTTCTTCATTTATTTGCCCCCACAACGGCGAATAGCCAGCGACAAAGATACTATTAGCACTTAAAATAAGTGTATTGCATACATATATGCATAGTAGGTGTAAAGAATCAGTGCGAGGGCCATTGACAGAAGTAAAGTGAGATCGTTAGTCACAACTCTGATCTTTTCATTATCTTCTCTCAGAGAGATTCTTGGCCATGATAATTACTGTGGAGTTCACTGTGTGGGTGTGCCATCATCAGGAACACTTATTAAAAGAGAGAGAGGACATTGATTGGCTTCAAGTCTCTGTCAGTGTCACATTTAATTGAGTACTGCAGGGAATGCATAACTGAGAAAATAAACACTCCATTAATGGCCACACACACACACACACACACACACACACACACACACACACACACACACACACACACACACACACACACACACACACACACACACGTACTATGGTCAGATTAAAAAGTGCTGTGTTTGGCATCACCTGCAGAATACTGAAATAGTTAATTAACGGGCTCAATATATACCGGACATACGACAATAAGAAAAACCGTGTAATGTATCTTGAGATCAGTTGGTGCTCCAGTATACTTCACTATTAGCTGCAACAAAACTATAAGCTGAAAAACAAGAATCATCTACATGTCATATGTACATATCTATGATTTATTGTTAGAATTACGAATGAGATGCGAAATTATTTATGTCAGGCAAGAACAAGAAACAAGAAATCTTCTTCTTGCTCCCTTTAGGGGTCTCCACAGCAGCTTGTCTGCCTCTGTCTCACTCTATCCCTAGCTTCCTTTTCTGTCACACCAGCCCTCTGCATGTCCTCCCTCATGAACCTTCTCTTTGGTCTTCCTCTTTTCTTCCTGCCTGGCAGCACCACATTCAAAATCCTTTGTCCAGTATATCCAGTCTCCCTTCTCTGCATATGCCCAAACCATTACCATTGCTTTGCCTTTAATCCTATCCATACTGGTCAGACAGAAACAGAAATAGCACATTTCAAATAGTAAAACATCTGTAGTAGGAGCAATGATCATTAATGACCGAGTCTCCAAAGTGGTGCAGACATCTTGCCTGGATGTAAACTGCTTGTGCTTTCAGGGATTTTTTTTGGATTGCATTCCCTTCACCCCCAGACATCAATGCAAAGAAGAGAAATGTAATATGCCATGTGTGCTTGCTGCTTAGTAACTTTCAAAGCTTTTTGGTGCTGCAGCTTGTTCTTGCTCTTTGTCAGTGTCTATATTCTATGGTTCTGACATGCTGAAGTTAGCCTTAGTTAGATGGCAATAGACACACAGTTGATTCAGTCACCTGCCTCATATGTTTTAAAAGCACGTGACCTTATCCAAACAGTTTCCAAGGATGGCTTATGTGCAATAAACCACTCTTTAGATTCGCATTTGTGATTCAGTATTGGTTTTTGGCCTTGTTCCTTGTGTACAAAGATTTCTCCAGATCATCTATCTTTCAATAATACTTTGTAAATCCACAAATTTGCAGTTACAGAAACGTCATTCATAAATAGTTGAACTATTTACCCTCACAGTCTTTCACAGAACTGTGAACTTCTCCCAGTTTTTACCTCTGAAAGATATCTCAAGGATGCTCTCTTACACTCAATCAATTTGTCTTTTGCGTCGCTGTCTCAACTTTTTTGAAATGTGTTGCATCAAATATGACTTACTTTCTGCTACTGAATGAAACTTATTAAGATGAATCCTTTAATGGGTATACACTATGTGGAGAATATAAATTATCATTCCTGTCAGATGATCAATTGCATCACCTCTCCGGTCTGTCCAAGAGACTGCCATGATTGGACACGATACTCTGAACCAGCCAGGCCTGCTGACACTGTCCTCTTACTTTTGAAGCCAGATGTGAAGAGGAAGTGGGGTCACTGGATCCAAATCATGTGATCCTTATCTGAAGATGCAATGATCTGCTTAATGATCCCTAAAAGTGAATCGAGCTTGGTTTGTAACAGTGTGTGCACCCGTAAGCATGATTGGCTTAGTTTCTGCAGGCCACTGAGTACCATGGCCTTTGTGTTTTCTGCACAGAAACACGGAGACTAAAGATAGCCAAGTCTAATTCTCCTTTAGCTTTTAGTGAGAGCCTTTGCTTTGTGCCTTTATACATCTGCATCCCCAGCTGTCTGACTCAGCTTGCGTGATGCTCTCTGCTGTCGCAAGTCTTTGACCTGACCTCTCACTTCCCCCCATGTCACCATAATTACTTACATACCTCAGTCCTCATTCTTTTTCTGTTTTATTTCAACCTCACTGACTTCCCTGACTTGTCTTACCTTAGTTTTTTCTTAATGGCGCTGTTCTTTCCAGCTGTTCTGTCACCCTCACCCTATTAGATGCTTCACCCATGCTCTCCCTTCAGACTCATTATCAGAAGATCCCTGCCTTTTGCAGTTGGGTTTAGACATCAACACGGGGTGCTGGCAAAAGTACAAAGTCGTTAGGGCAGAATAATCACACTGCAATAATAAAAAAAGAGAGGCGAGGACAGCCCTTCATTTGATTACACCATTGTTATTAATTAACGCTGTCGAGAGGCTCTTCTATCCCACAATGGTGTTGCATATGTGTAAAGAAAGAGAGGAAAACAAGTGAGAAAGAAGAGAGGCCACACTAAGATTTGTTCTCTTTGACAAGAAAGGCTGTGAATAAAGATGACTGGCCCATCTATCAGGCTCCAAATAAAGAGAGCTGTTTTACTGTTTAATGGCCACTTCACTGTGCTTCTATCACGCAAATGAGTCCAGCTGACATTTCCTCCTAAATTCCATTTAACACCAGCTCGCCTTATCTCCATATGGGGTTTCAAGGCAATAATTATTGTTTGCATGTTGTAACTGCTGCCTAAAGAGGGGTGTCACAAGTCGGTTGATCTGAAACACTTGTGATTTACATGTGGAAAATACAAAGTTCTTCGCCATCCCTTTCCTCCCTGTAAACACTGGTTCTTTGTGATGAGTTTGTGTTCATTTTTATTGCATTTACAGTCCCTTAAGGGTTTTCCAGTTCTTAACCTATTTATCCAGAGCAGGAATGCTGAGCACAAATGTCTAATTAAGAAATGAATTGTACCACTCTTTAGGAGCGGAGGTTCTCTCATCATCATCGCTTTTAATTCTTTCACCTTGCCTTAGGTTTTACTGCATAATACAGGAGTGTGCAGGAGGCAGTAGTAGAATATGTTGCTTAGACATTTTTCAGAGCGCTTGTTACAATAAATTTTGCATGAGTCTAGTATCGCATGTGCACTCTGGCTCTTGGCCCAGGACAAGCGGATCATTCCGTGATGCTTAAATGAACTGAGCAACATCGGAATTCGTGTAAATTTTAATGAATAAATCCTCTTGGCTTATGTTTGTCAGCACTCTCCATTACCCAAATGTAAACATACCATCATTTTTTTTTGTATTCTGATGAAGAATAAGTTGCAGCTGTCGCCTCTAGCAGAAAACTTTGCTATTTTTCTGCTTTGTTTACGTGTACAAAGAATGATTTCCTCCCTAAAAGACTGTTTTGTCATGAATTTATCCTCCAGTTTGTTGATCCCCTGCTCAACTTTTAGGCCTTGAGGTGCTTTTCTACTTTTATAAAACAATAGCACATGCCCATGCTACAGTATTGTTTGGACTGTTTGTGCTATTGGAAAATGAATCTATTTAATCACATTGAAAAGGCTAAAACATAGGAGTGGTAGATCTTGTTAATATGGCAAAAATGGGTTGTTTTAGCCCATCGCTAAGTGGTTGCCAGGCATGTATAATTTAGCTTTATATTCCATAAATGAAATGTTGTGCTGTTGTGAAATGAAAATGATAGAAACCTTTCATAAGGTGTTGTAGCTGCATAAAGGCTAAAAAAAAAAGTCACTTTAGCCTATTGCTAGGTGGTTGCCAGGCAACATGATGGCATTGTCTTCTTGCATAATTTAGCTTAAATGATACTATCGTGACATAAAAATGATACAATACCTTTCTAAGGTGTTATAGATGCACAAATGCCCAAAATGGTTCATTTTAATCTGTTGATAGCTGGTTGCTAGGCAACACGATGACAGCATAATATCTAGATATAGATAAAAACCTTCATGAGGCCTAAGATGTACCTGTGCCAAGACTGGCTTCTCAAGTCCGTGTGCAGTGAAAATGGGCAACGTTAAGTGCTTCCATTAAAAAATACCTTTTAGTGATTGTTTGATTAATGATCAATCCAGTGGTGAAGGTTAGTTAGACAGAATTGTTAAAACGAATTACTAATTAGCTGCAGTGTAGCCTGATAGATTATCATTTCTTAGCTGAACAAAAATAACAGCTGAGATAGTAAAGATAAATGTCTTCAGCTCCAAAAGTCATCAAACATCTGGAGATTTCATTTTCCATTATGATGATTCAGACTCATTTGATGTTTTAAGTACACAAAGCTCATAGAAGCTTAATCAGATGTCATTAAGGTAGCTTTCATCTGGAGATGGAAGGGAGAGGTGAGTTTTCACTTTTGTCTAAAAGCAGCACATTTGCTTAGTCACACTCACACACAAACACAAACACATGCACAAAATCCAATGTTTAAGAGTCTTATTTTAATAACATATTAGCACTAACCCAGTTGTTTATTAATAATTGTTGTAGTTAAACCAGAAAAAAATTCTGGTGGGACTGAACATGTTTTTCGCGTTTACATGAATTAAAACCAGATTTGTGGGTTAAAAAAAGAAATCGCAGACTTATTGACCTGAGCAATCATTTGAACGCTCTTGTGTTCAAAGTAAAAGGTCAGGCATATTTCTCCTGGATAAAGAAGAGATCATTAAAATGCATTTTTATTCATCTTAACTGACATATTTGACCTTATAAAATGTATAAAATGAAATACACTAATAGGAGCTGAGAAAAAAAAACATCAGAATCACTCCATTTTTCACACTGCACTCGTAGTGTTTATTTTGGACTTGCACACACATTTCACACTGAACGTATTCATTCATTGTGTCGTTTATCAGCACAGATATACACACACGGGCACATAATCACAGTTTCGTACTAATTGTTTCTATAGAGCTTGTTGACATTCACGCAGTCACGTTATTCCAATCGAGAGCTGACAGAGGCCTCAGGATATCACAAAACATAGAAGTATGTGTGCGTGAGACCTGTGTGTGGACATCAGCATCTCCCCTTATCTCTTTCTTTGTGCTGGTCTGCATTAATAAGATAATTGCCGTTAGCACGTAATTGCAATGTTAACTACGGCCAGACTGCGCCTGGACTACAAACAGATCGATTAAGTGTAATCCAATTCCTCGTCCTTATTAATGGCTGCAATATCACCTCATGCATTTCATCCCACAAAAGCAAGGATAACTGCAAAAGAGGGGGAAGAATGGATTACAGGCTGAGGCATTGGCTGTCCTCATCTTGACATGCTGTCCTCTGTCTTTAGGGCCTGATTAGATAAAACACTTTTTAAACTCCACAGTGTCAAGATGGGTGTGTTCACCTACCTTTTTGACTCTGATGCTATCTACAGGTTGGTTTAGTAGACTTCTGAATATTACTTTGGCTTCACACTGGAAGATCAGGCAGGTAGGGCATGGATAAATAACAGTGGGTGATTTTTATGCATTTATATGGTGTGTTAATTGAGATGCTTGACATTTAAAAATCTCAGGGCTGCATCAATGCATACTGCAGACCTGTTAAAATGTGCTGTAATCTTTGTTTGTGTCCTTTCTATTATGTGTTTTTGTATATATCAAATACATTCACTACCACTTTCTTTGGTTACACCTATTCAGCCACACTTTAATGCAAATATCTAGTCAGGCAGTCAAATGGCAGCAGGGCAGAAGTTCAAACCAAGCATCAAAATGGGGAAAGAAAGGATGTAAGTGATTTTGGATGTTCCATGATTGTTGGTTGTTACAGGTGGGCTTTTCTGAGTATTTCAGATCTACTGGGATTTTCCCTCTGTTTTATCAAGGTTTTACAGAGAATGGTCTGTGAAATAGAAATTATCCAGTGAGCGGCAGTTTTCTGGGTGAAAATGTCTTGAGGTCACGAATGGCCAGACTGCTGTGATTTGATAGGAAGGGAACAGTAACTCAAATAACCAGTAAATTAAACCAACGTATGGAGAAAAGCCTCTCTTGAACCTTGAAGCGGTTGTCCTACAGCAGCAGAAGACCACGCTGGGTCACACTCCTGTCAGCTAAGAAAAGAAAAACAAGGCCACAATTCACATAAGTTCACCAAAATTGTACAACAGAAGACTGGGGGGAAAATGCTTGTACTTGTCAAAAATAAAGGTTTTCAAAACCTGAACTGAGAAACTGAGCACATCACCCCGTTTACCTGCCTCCAGGTCTCGCATGTAGTTATAAAGAAAACAAATGAAATAAAAATTTTTGTAAACAAGAGTTTACATGAGTTATTATACAACCAGGTGCTTTGTCTTTGTGAATGAAAGGTTGAACAATGCTTGGATTTACAAGCTCAGTGTTAGACGTTAGTTAAATCTTGTGATTTGTTCTTACTTTTCACAGTGGATTTTTCTCGGTGCCCACAAACTGATAATCTGTGTATCCTGATAGATAATTGTGTTTTTCTTACTGAGCAGACTTTGAGATGAATGATTTATTTGACAAAGGCTTCCCGGTGTTGTTGCCTAATGCATCATGGCAGATACCAAAAAAAAACCAAAAAAAAACTGAGCACACAGTATTTGCAGTAGCATCCCTCCTCCATCGCTTACAAGAGGGTAGCAGCAGGTTTGTACATGTCCCAGCGGCCCCCATCTCTAACTGTACTCTAGCTCATTCATAACTCATCTGCAGTGGTGACACTCTGATTAATGCGCCCAGACACCAGCAAGCTGCCGATGCCAGGCAACAGCAATGCACAGAGTCTATTTAACAAACAGCAAGAACTGTCCATGTCACCTTGTATCAGCCCACAGGCTCCAGTTCACCTAGGATGGTTGGCCTGTAGCGTTGTTACTTTGAATGAAACCGCTCTGACTGGAGTCATTATGGGTAGTTTGTGTTTTTGTTTTTTTTCCCCCACTCCCCGTGCAGTAGAAATCCTCAAAAACTCGTATTTTGAGTATGACTTGATGTCTAATCGTTACCCAAAACTGTAGAGAAATTGAGTTTGGAAGGGGGCAATAAAAGTTGGCGCCTTTGCAGCTTCTCTGAACGCTATAATGTAGTACTAATGAGAACTGTGAGTCTTTAATGATATAATTGAATTCGGCTCAAAGGTTTGAATGACTTTGGATGATCACTTTACAGTGTAGCTCGGTGGAGTGAACGGCACTTGTTTTCGCTGTTTTTTTCTCAACACGCCACAGAGCCTCATTGAGCAACTGGCACACATGCAGACTGCTCTCTTTACTGCCATTAACCACATACCTGGGGTGCTTGGCCGCAGTAATGATGCTTGACTCCCGCACCCACAGACTAGCTTCCAGTGTCAACCATCAATCTGCCCAACAAGAGTTCAGGTATATTGGCTGTAGACAAATCAGCTGCCCGTTTTATTCAATTACACCTTACTTTAGGCTTTTTTTTTTTTTGAGTGCACCGTATTTACTGCATGTGTGAAACGGTTGTTGATTTGGCAGAGGGTTAGCTTAGTCACCTTACTGTTGGTAAACAGTGAGTGGGTGAGATCTATCACTGAAATGGGTAACAAATACTGATAATGGAAGCCCTTGGCAGTAAATAGGTAGAAAATGAAGAGACGGGCAGGGCTTACGGAGATCTTTTGTTCATCCCCTCAAAATTCTGCTGAGATTGTGCTTAAGTCATATCCTCACCTCATTTCTTTGAGATGATTGGATCAGGGTGGTTGGGTGCAGCTGTCAGCACCTGACATGATTGAAAAGTAAAGTGACCCAGCCTTTCATACTGAATAAAGTAAATTGCGTTTAATAACTTCATTCCTATAACTGTCAAAATTCACTTCATCATTCTGTTTTCACGGCTCCGTCGCTAGCGCTCTATTTCTTTGACAGCAGCGATCGATTTTATGTTACATTTAAAAGAAGGGAGTTCTACACCCATTTTTGTGCCCGTCAAATTACTCTGTAGTGTTCTGTAGGCATGATCAATTCACAGACCTGTTGTAAAGTGTCATGAAACAAGTGTAGATATAAAAATAAAAGACTCTGGCAGGTAATAAATAGGATTCAAACTGAAAGATTGAAGCGCACACGCATTTACAGTGTTTGTGTGAAGTTTCACAGGTCCTGACACTGTCCATCCCTGTCAGACTGGAAATATATTCATCTCCTGAGAACTGCGATATGCCTGTGAATTCTTTTTAGACTGAAGGAGGAAAACTGTGTGAATGCTGAAAGCAATGCCTTAGCACGAAATATTACATGTGGCAGGGCAATTTCCATCCCAAGCAGGAGCAGCTCCTCTAGTCCAGCGTTTAATTTTCACATGTGATTGCAAAAGATTTTTCTGAGAGCAACTTGGTACTCAGACTCTTTCAGATTAGCTTCAGTGAAATTGGCACCTTTCCCATAAATAATGTGGTAAATATGCAACACTCACTCCAGTTATACTTATCTAAGTAATTTGAAACCATCTCCACGGCCATCATGGCCGACATTTCGTCTGTGGATCGAAGACGAGAAAGTAAACACCTCCGGAATCCGGGTTGCTGACTGCTTAAACACTCGTATCAGGAGTGCTGGATTTTCATGTCATAAGCGGTGTTCTCATGAGAGGTGAACGTTGTTATATAAATGTCCTAGCCATCTGTACGCCACCAACAGCCACCCTGCAGTATGGCCCAGTTGCATTCCTTCATTTGGCCGTTCCTTCTTCTTTTTGCTCTGACAGAAACAGGAAACAAGGCTCTGGGAAGTGAAGCTGCACAAAACCCACGACAGCATCTCATTATCCACTAAATAGCACCAGATTAATTACAAAGACAATGACAGATGGCTTGTTCCTGGATCATTGAGATGGGACCCAGGGGAGAGACTGAAACATGCAGGTACAGAGAAGTGGTTCCACAGCAGCCACACACATGTAGTGGATAGATGGATAGATTCTCGCATAGTCCATTTATTTCATATAAAGTGAGCATTTTTAAACCTTTTTTAATATTATGACAATTCCAGTATCCAGTACCCATTATTAGAATTCAAATTATTAGAATTACTAGAATTTTTATATATCAATCAAAAAAAGGATTTGCAATGCAAAAATGTCCGGCTTCTGCAAAGAATGTTAAATTTACATTCCATTACTACCAATTACTGCATTAGTGCAGCATGACATGGAGGCAGTGAGCTTGTGGCGCTGCTGAGGTGTCACTACAGCCGGAGTTGTTTTGATAGCAGCCTTCAAGTCGTCTGTATGTGTTTTTTCATCTTCCTCTTGACAGTACTCTGCAGATTCTCTGAGGGCTTCAGGTCAGGCAAGTTGGCTGCCCAATCAGATGCACTGATAAGATGGTCAGAGAACCATTCGGTAGTAGTTTTGGCACTGTGGACAGGTGCTGAAGCCTGCTGGAAGAGAAAATTGGCATCTTGATGAAGCTTGTCAGCAGATGGAAGAGTAAAGCCCTCTGCAATCTCCTGGTAGATGGCTGCATTGACTCGAGACTTAATAGAACACAGTGGATCAACCAACACCGGCAGGGGACACAACTCCCTAAATCATCACAGGCTGCAGAAACTTTAAACACTTTAGGTTATGTTTCCCTCCACCTTTCCTCCAGAATCAGGGACCTTAACTTACTAATGAAATGCAAAAATACTTTGGCCCACTGATCAGCAGTCTACTTCTTTTTGTCCTTAGCCCAGGTATGATATTTTTGACATTGTCCTTGGTTTAGGAGGGGTTTGATATTAGGAATGCAACAGTTGTAGTGGTGCATGCTGGCTCTTGATGCTCTGACATCAGCCACACTTCACTCCTAAGTTGTTGAATAAACTTTTCTTGACAGTCCTCTTTGCTGCTTATGCACCTTTCGCTACCTCACTTTTTCCTTACAGTCAACTTTCCATTGATATGCATCAATACAGCACTCTATGAACAGGCAGCCTTCTCAGTAGTGACCCTCTGTGGATGATTGTTATCTGGATAGCTGTCCAGTCAGCAGCCTTCCCCATGATTGTGGTTGGATTAAAATGAGATATAAACAGTATACTGTACTGTTGAAAAGCAGTATCTCAGTCACTCACTAATCAGGACAACTTGGAGTAAAGTTAAGGTTCATTATTTTGATTCTGTTCTTTACTTTTCCCCTTTTTTCTCATTCCTTCTAATTACTTGAACTAACAGATATTTGCGTAACCTGTCGCTCTTTTGTGGTTCCTGTTTTCGTCTCAGTTTTTATTATTTGAAGCATATTCTGATCTTTCCTTGTCAGAGAAGGATCAAGCCAGAGCGAATGAGCCAATTCAGTTTTCTAATGAATTTTAGTTATGAGAACACAAAAAAAGGAAATTACAAATAATGTAAAACAACACAGTGCTTAAAAAAAAGCAGTTGATCGATATATAATCCTGCCGAGGTATTTTTATATTTTAGAGCTTTTCGGAAAATCGTGTTACACTGCGGCGACCTGTAAAGGTCAGCTCTCTGGTAGTGTTTCGACTACACAAAAGAGGAGAAACATGATTTACTTACTTATTTTTTCTCCTCTTTCATTGACTTCTTGTAGCACCTGTTTCAACAGTTCTCGGCTCTGATCCTCCGCTTGTATGTGGTGCTCTGTCCTGCTGAACAATTTCCTGCAGGAGTACTGAATTTCAGACTCGCGCAGTTCTGCTTTTATTCACCTGCCGGAGAATACTTGCCAAAAAAGCGGTGTAGGATAAAAGACGACAAAAACAGAACTGTTTCACAAAATGTTTTACTGAGAACATTAAAAAAATTTGTGAAAATCTTACATCAAAACTTGCGTTGAAAGCATTTCCCTTGTTTTTCCGCTATTAAACATTGAGGTTGTGCATCCTGTTCATGAACCTAAACACATCTAGTATTTTGGGTGTTCGAGATTAGACACCCTTTCCTAAGCTATCCAGTCGGATTTTAACAACTACAACTGTCAAACAGATATAGTGGAGTAAAAGATACACGACATCTCACTGAGTAGTTTTTGACAAAACTACTCAGTGAAATGTCAAAAATAGTCAAATCTGACACAACTTTAATCTTGTCTAACAAATTTTCTAAAGTCAAAGCATATTCAGGCATTAGAAGTAAATCCTGCGGCTTAAGAATTTCTATCTTTTTTTTAAAAAAGATGAATTTTAATCAGTGATTAAAGATGAAGAGAGAATGCATTTCTGACAGCAACTTAAGGAGACACCTGAATTGTTGTCGGTGGTTCCCCCTTTAATGTTAATTTATACCTCAGTGAAAGCAGTTACCTTAGAGTGGACTGTTTATAAAGTATTAATAACCAGCTTGCCCTTGAGTAGAACAATAACATAATCATGCATCAATATTTTTCAAAGGTAAAGTTACAGCTCTAATGAAGATTTTCTTCCAACCAGCTGTTTTTTAAATATTTAAGTATGCACAGTATTAGTGCACTGTTTTCCTGTAACCAGCAATTGTCCATTCCCTGGGCATCTTTTTTTGTTTGATGTGCAAACAAACACAATTAAAATTAACATAACACTCATTTTACTGCAAACACTCACTGCACTGTGGCTGCCATATTTTTGTCCAAGTGTAAAATCCAGAAGTCACGGTGCAGATTAACTTGTAAAATGTCATTATCCTTGGGGATTATTTCAGTGTGGTTACTTCGATTTAATTTTATAGTATTGCTTACTTTGTTTGGTCTCCACACCATGATGTAGAATTATTTGGCAACATAAATAGGGATAGGAGATGATCGAGGGTTTGAGGACAGAGAACTTTTTTCAGTGGCATTTTTGATCTGTTTACAGTTTTTCTGAATTGCTAAAACACTAAACTTTCTTCTCTAAACCAAAGTCTCAGTGGCCTAAATGTTTTTTTTTTTTCGAATCAAGCACTCTTCTTGTTAAATTGAAGCGCCACAGATTTTGTTTTCATCTGCGCACCCCCCAGCTTGTTCTGTCTGTCTCTTTCAGTCTTTATCTCTGTTACCTGCTGCTTGAAGGTGAAATGCAGACTTTATTAGATAAAAGTGTGTATTGACTTTAACCAGTTCAAGCAGTAGGTGTTTAAACCTGTCCATTTAAATACTTCATTTCTCAGGGGAGCAAGAGTACTTTCCAAAGCAATGACACTGATTTTTTACATACACTAGATTTGGTTCTCACACCTGATTCAATTGGCTACAGATTCTCGTTAGACCACTGGGAATTTCACAGCTATGACTTCCTCCCTTACACAGCGGATCTGAAATGTCTGGGATTCGCTCACTAGTGGTTGAAATAATGACAAGAGCAAAGGTGCCAGAATTGTTGAAGGGGGGTGAGTAGAAGCAAACAAATGATTTGAAATGGCTGCTGTTGTCCAGTGTACTACTGAGCCTCTGCTGATGGGTTCAGTAACTTCCTTTGTGCTCACTCTGTCTTGAGTTATTTGGCAAGGTCACTCTTGCCAGCTGAAAATCAATAAAAGCATCATATTTTTGGAGAATTTGGAGGACATCAACAGTGTTGGTAACGGTGCTAGTTTTTCCGTTTATAGATCTCCACTATATAGATACATTTATAAAAGCTATGTCAGAAAATGGACTATAAATAGCTGATGGTGAGGCTTGAACACTATTTTGAGAACTTTTCTTGTATTTCTCTTAGTGCCATTTTTAGGATTTTCCACAACCAACAAATTCAAGACACACATTATTTATTAATACATAATAAATAAATGAATCATACTTTGGTTTAATACAGGACAAAAGAAGAAGAAGTGACGTGGCATGTAGTGTGTGAGGAAGGCAGGCAGGACTGAGGACCTAAAATGCACACTCTCAGCCAAAAGTAAATTTAAAAAGCAGCTCTATTGCTGGACTATGGAATTACAAAAGGAAACTGAGAGGCACATGAAATCTAAACAAACAGGTGGAACACACAGCCGGAGAATGAGGGAGATCGCAGACGTAAATACGCATGAGGGCAAATGAGGGAACAAACCACAGGAGGGAACACAGCTGAACAGAATCCAAACTAAGGAGACAGAGAAAGCACAGCTGAACATGGAACACACAGGACAAGAGACTGTCAAACTAAAACGGGAAGCAGAGACACACACACACACACACACACACAAAACCCACGGATAAGAGCGAGGAACGAGAGAGAGCGAGAGACACACACACATGACTGGAGAAACAGACAACCAGGCAACATGAAGACAGAACTGACTTAACTGGGGGAATGCTGAGGGAAGGACACAGAGACGAGACAAAGACAACCTAAACTAGAAACACTAAATAAACTCGTGAGCAAACTAAACTAGGAAATATAAGATACACATGAACATAATAATGAATAAATAAGACTCCAAAACACCAAAAAAACAAAACACTAGGTCAATGACCCAGGTACTCTAACATGACAGGTCTAAAATAGTATCTACAGAAGCTGAGCAGGATCCAAGTCATGTCCTTAAGAAATAGGAAAAAAAACTCCAACTAAGACCTTAAACAGGACCTGAAAGATACATCTGAAAGATTCAGCTCATCAGTTTGCTCTTCACCAAAGCCTCATCAAAAAAGGCCGAGCTGGAAGAGTGGCTGTGTTGAAGCCATTCCTACCCATATGGAAAAGAAATAGTAAAAACTTATATGTGATTACTCATGAAAGTGGCCACTTTCTCATTACTTTCATACATTGTTTTAGTAAGTATACAAAACATACAAGTTTCATTATATAATTTTTTAAGGGATCTTATATCTGTTTTCACTCTTATATGCTTTTCATACAAGTTTCACACAAGACAGATACAAACTTTATAAGATTTATATATATCTTTTCCATATGGAAAGGGAAATTGAGAAGATATTATTCAAAATATAACATTTTATATACAACATTTTGGTTCAAATGAACTTCAATTCAGGTACAATTAGGGGAGAGGTAAAACAGGATCAAGGCTCGGTCATGGCTTGGAGCTGCATTTCAGACAGTGGTGTTGGAGATCATCAGTCTTTGATAAACCATGAAATAGAATTTGGAAAGCATCGGGTGAGAAACAACATTTATTTTTGACATTTATGATCTCAAACACACTGCCAATGCAGTAAAAGCAAACCTGGGGAATTATCAGTCATGGATTGGCCTCCCCAACTCCAAACCTTGTCATTGCTGAAGCAGTGTGGGATCATCTTGACAAAGAAAAAAAGGCAGCCAACAGCCAAAGAAGAGCTTTGAAAGTCCCTCAAAAAGCCTGGAGAACTATTCCTGAAAACAACTTAAAGATATTACAGGAAAGCTTCCCTAAGAGAGTTTTGGCTGTGTTGAAGAATAAAGGTGGTCATACAAAATATAGACTTTCAAACTCATTAGAATTGTATAAACTCATCCCGACAAGGGGTTGCTCAAGGCATGAATTCATGCATTCAGTAGTTTAAGAGTACTTGACCTTCTTCAACAAAGACACGTTCAAAACAACTGATTTCGCAAAACAACTGATTTCTTTGAATCATTCTGTAGGTGTAGGCTTTTTCAATTTTAGGAGTACACTCTAGACATATACATGCACGTATTAAGGCAGAAAGCCTAGGAATGGAATACCTAATACATAATATTATTTTTATTATTAAATGAACATCCCAGATTGAATCAAATCATGTAGATATCATTTGTTACCATACGGGATCCTTCTTCTTACTGGGTTCACACAGTGTAGTGTCTTTGCAGCGAACTGGCCGTGAAGGCCTGATTCACATAGTCTCCTCTGAACTGAGATGTGTCTTCTATGTGAACTCTGGGACGCATTAATGTGGGATCTAATCTGAGGTGCTGTTAATTGGCAATTTCTGTGGCTGCTAACTCTAAAAGAACTTCACCTCTGCAGCATTAGAGGAGAAGTTGTTGGTCTGGCTTCCCTGGGAGAGCTCATTTGAGATCCAGCTTACAGACTGATTGACAATCACATGATAAATTAGTCATGGGCTTGTTTCCATTTACAAATTTGAGCAGTTCCATTATTTTGATTATAATTAGCTGTATGCCAACAGTACTTTGGCACAACACAGCTGATCATCTAAAAGACATTAAGAAGGGAATTACACCAAGTGCGACAAAGCACACATGAAGCTGGTGAAAATTTTGCCAAGCTCTCATCAAGGCTCTCATCAAGGAACTAAAAATATGAGCATATATATTTTTTTTTTGATCAAAATGTTTCCTTTCCAGTTAATCTCCTTGTGCAGGTCTACTTCACTTCTATCACACCTCTTCTGTAAAATAAGGTGGGTGGAGAAGAGTTGTTTATGAACTTTTTATTATCCATCCATCCATCTCCTCAGCCACCTCCTCCAGGGGGCATTTTAATCTGATGCCTAAACCTCCTCAGCCAGCTCCTTCAGATGTGGAGGAGCAGTGACTCTACTTTGAGTCCCTCCTAGATGACTGAATTTCTCACCTTCACCTGCAAGGGAGAGGCCAGCCACGCTTCAGAGAAAACTCATTTCTGCCACTCGTATCTGCAGTCTCATTCTTTTAGTCACTACCTTCGGGTAGCTAATGGCTGTAGGTGAGGGTAGGCACTGCTAGATCGACCGCTAAATGAACACCTTTGCTTTTACCCTCACCTCTCTTTACAACAACGGACTGGTACAGTGTCCACATCACTGCAGACATGGCCCCAATCCGTCCGTCAGTCTTCCACTCCGCTCTCGCCTCACTTGCGAATAACATCCAGACATGCTTAAACTCCTCCACTTGGGGCAGCAACTCATCCCTGACCCGGGGAGGGAATGCCACCCTTTTCCAGCTGAGAAACATGCCCTCAGAATTGGAGGTGCTAATTGTCTTTCCCACTGCTTCACACTCGGCTGGAGGTCACCACCTTATAAAGGAACTTTTTTATGGCGCTTCATAAAACCCATATTTCATTTCATCATTAGTATGTTTTGGGTAGAGTTCTAATATCTAGATTTAAAGTTACATGTCTTATAAGCATCTTATTTATGCGTGTTTTAATGTTAGTCTCTGACCTTATCTTTGAATTTGGTAGCACGAATGCTAAATTTAAAATGACCTGAGTCATTTAAAATCTGTGTGGATAAACTGCAGATTCAATGAAGACAGAGGCTGTAATATAGCACCTCTACGCAGACACAGCTGTTCACATTCAGACTTTTTGTTATTTTTGTTGTGTTAACTTTAATTTGAGCCTAAATATGAGCTGAATTATAGTCAACGAATTTACATCGAGCCCTAAGCATTGCAAAGGTATAACAAAAGCATTTAATCATTGCTAATGAAAGGTTTGATGTTTTTAAGTGCATGCTGTTTGATATGTTATTATTCTCATTCAAATCTTTATGCTCCTTTTCAGTCACAAACACACACACAGGTAGCAGCTGTAACATTTCAGCATATAAGAGAATTGCTGCTGCTACTGCATTTCACCTGCATTATAAGCCGTCTTAGTTTTCTTTTCTGACAGGCTGGATAGCTATTGTTCCCCTCTGTTGTTTTCTCCACTGTGACATCAGGTAATGGCTTTGCAAGTGCAAGTGGCTCCCTGGGTAAACAAAACAGGCCCTGAAATATGTCGAGGTGAAATCCTAGAGGTATGTGATGTTTGCTTTAGTCGTAGTCCTCTGTTGGATGCGTTACTTGTTTTTGTATTTAGTCAGGTGTACTTTGTAGTGAGGACACCGGCTGTGATGAAATATTTGGTTTCAAGGGATCTAGGTGTCTGCCCATTTGTTTGTCTGTGTAGATCCAGGCATGGCCAGCTATGTATATGTACTTATATGTGAACTACACATCTTATTTTACTTAAATGTAAACTGCAACTGTTTTCTTCCAAGTAAAATGTATTTTATGGATCAGTTATACTAGAAATAAAACAAAATTAGCACAGAAACGTCCTTGCGACTAGGATAAATCAATGATTTCACTCAATTTTTTGCATCTAACACTTTCAAGTTGTTGTGATGGCCGACTGGTTGCTTGCAACACCCTCAACCAATCGCACAGGTTGCCTGATCTTAAAACAATCATGTTGCAGCTCACAACGACTGGAATCACTCTCAGTGGTGAAGGTTTGAATGTTAAAAACAAGTTTTGATGGGCATTTCTGTATGTGTAGACAGCAACAGATTTGTCATTTTTGCCACAACAATTTGCATTACCATATTATCATAAACAGATTGCATGTAATTGCCAATCTGACCCCATTCAGTTGCAAATTAAGAGCTGATTGAAAGCAGAATGTCTCCATCTTATTGCCGTTTTAACGCTGTGTTGATGCAGCAAACTTGTGAGCAGTCACAGACCAGGTCCCTGTCTTCGAAGCAGTCATTTCAAAGTCAGCAAGCTGGCGAGTTGACTGCACAATAATTTTGGTCTTGCTACATTCTCCAAACACTGTTTTCCTCTTGAATGTTCATTATGCAGAAAGGCTGTATGCCATCTCTACTTTCCCCCAGTCAGCGTGCACTTATTTCTAATTAGCCTTCATTTGTTCATTAAAGAAAGCCCAGTTGCAATTGCGCTGGTAAAACATCGACCCAAAGAAATCCAGTGTGTTTTTTAATTATCACTAATTAAAAAAGAAACTGATAGAGGATACCCAATTTATTCCAGTTTATATCCAAGAAAATTAAGTTAGGTTTACAGTCAAATACAACTATCAAGAAATAATCAGACTGAATGAAAGCAGGATCAAAGTGAAAATCCTGTATGGGACTGGCTCATGATGCCATAACTTTTAATCTCATGATGGCAGCCAGTTTCCCTGTCTTGTAATGGAAAATAATTTGACTTTCAATGTGAGTGCAGTACTGGTGCAGTCTACAGTTCAATCCTGTTCCCGTGGCAGCAAATTGGATGGTATCCAATGTTATAGATATTAATGGGCACTTTAAGTACAGAGAGAGCACAATGACACAGTGGGAGAGAGGTGGGTGTAAGAAGGAGCCAAGTGTGAGAGACAAGAGTTTTCTGAATACAGTATCTGAACGTTGAAACTGAAACAATTTAAGATCTCCACATAAACAGGGAAGAAGACGTCTAATGGACTTGTTTTATATGCGATTATAAAATCAATACTTGCCATTTGATATGTATGTATTACCCTTCAGCTAGCACACTATCAGTAATACATTAACTAACTCAGTATCCTTACTGGTGAAGTGCAAGGGCAAAGATAATAGTTGCTTTTAACTAAATGATATTCTGTAAGTTCTAGCCCTGTGCTCTCGTCTCACATGTACAGTGTAGGGTCATGTGGACATGTTTAAATTGCACACCCACGTACACTGACACTGATGATGAAACCCAACACAAGCTATAACAGGACAGTCTTTAATTTCAGAGTATTGAATTGAAGAAATTATATCAGCACACGTATCTGTTTCTTTCGATTTCTGTGCTTTAGGGTCGTTACCTTACACTATAAAGCACATTGAGGCAACTGTTGCTGTTATTTGGAGCTATAGAAATCAGATTGAATTGACCTGAATTGAATGATCAGTTACAAATAATGTAACCTCATTGAAACTGTCAAAGATTATAAATAGAACAGCTTCTCCTGCTCAAAATTCTGCACAAATTGAATAAATAAATGTGGTCCACTGGAGACGTAGCTGTTCATCAAGCTCTTGTGGGTTAGAAAATGCAGACAATGGATTGATGGGGTGATCTGGGGCATGTCGCTATTTAAAGGGAATAGACCACAGGATGCAGTTTTGTTCAAACGCAGCAAAAGAAATTTACATTCTTATACAGTAATGGCAGCCAGCCTTGATGAACCCGTTTTAGTTATGGCATCCATCTACTTGATGTCAGGCAAATGCAGGAAAATGAAACATTGGGCATTTCAAACAACAGAAATTTTTCAGGAGAGTGAGACTATTTATCACATATAATGTGATGGAGTGGCTGTGAAAGTCTTGGAGAGGTGGAGATTCCAATGAATTTCATTTGTGGGGCAGTCAGCAGAACGCCTCTACATCCGAGGCTGAAAAACTTCAGATTCTACAGACTGTTTTTAAATTTCAAACAAGATGAAAAAGGCAGCGCGCCATTATCTCGTTCAGCGCAATTATTGCGGTGGATTCGCTCTGGGAAGATTTGTTTTTATCATGTTTATTCAAATGCTTATGTAAATCTTTTTGAGGGGGGGTTAAAGCATACAGGTTGTTCTTTTTTCCTGCATGTGTTTTGACACATTTCTTGGATTATGAAAGTTTGCAAACGAGTAAAAACATTGAAAAATGCTATCTAATGAACACAGCTTTGGATGTTTACCATTTGGATTTATTTGATGGGATGTAAAATAGGAATTATGGATGCTTTTCATTGTATAAAAGGTAAACATAGTACAGGCTAATGCAATTAAAACTGATAGAAATTGAGCAAAATGTACTACATATGAAAATGTAAGGTTCATATAACAAAGAGCATATAAAATACACAAGGCTTTGGTCAGTTTGATGATTTTAAGAAATGTTAAAAAGTACGAATGAGACAGAAGAGATCTGTGTGTTGCAGCATTGTTATCATTTTCATTATTCTGGGCAGTATGTTAAATAAGTGTGAGATAATAGTCTGTTAAATAGGAGAGATGATGACGTTCCAGTCACTGGGTTTGATCTCTTTTTTTATCAGCTCTTGGAATTTTAAGATGGACTGGCCTTGGCCTCACCCCATTTGGCAGTCTCATCTTTTCCCTCTTTCTCCCAAACACACACACACACACACACACACACACACACACACACACACACACACACACACACACACACACACACACACACGCGCTCTGGCTGAAGCTGACCATTACAACAATGTTAGCGCTGTCTGTCTCGCCCTGCTTTGATAATTAGAAATCGGACCATGTTCCTCTCGTTCACAAATTCCCCACTCTGCCATTGTTGCTTGGGGCCACCGCGCTGTTTGGATGAAGGCTGATTAAATTCAAGTCACTGAGTAGTCGCAACGGCTGTAACAGAGGGAAGGAAAGAACAGCAGAGGAGCCACAGGAGGGGGTGTTGCTGGGAGAACAGGCTCGGAGTGTGATAGCTGTCTCTCCCTGGGTGTCATCCCCTTTAATCGCTAAAGTAGAGCGGTAAAGAAGCTAACATGGCTTTTCTCAACCAGCTGAGAAACTACTCGATTCATGATTTGTGGATCTGATTTTATGCGGTTTTAGAGCATATAAGGAAACCATTCCTGCTTGACCATTTCTGAGCAATGCCTTCAGGCTCTGTACTGGGTGTCTGTCCCATGCCATGTGTTATAGTAAGAGCAGGTGTTTTGATGTCCTGCTGTATTGAGGTCCAAGCAACAGCTGCTGCCGTGGCGGGAACGAAAGGGGCCGCTGGCACATAAAGTAGGAAAAAACATGGCCTCTTGTCAAAGACTACACATGTATAATAAACTGGACAAATATCAGAGTTAAATTTGATTTTCACAGTGATCCTCCAAGTAGGGTTTCTAATAGAAAAATGTTGGTCGGATCTACAGGTGCGATATTTTTTGCTTTTACAACCCACAGAGCTTTACAATGATTACTTTCTAGTGTAAATCGTGACTTTTTTCATGTTTACTGTCCATCAAATTCCTTAAAATTGCATTTATTTGCAAGCAATGTGCATTACAGTGAGTTTGTATCTGTAACTATGTATGTGTATAAATGCATATGTGGGTAAGCACATGCATCTGTATTTATATTCTTAAATTATATCCTTTTAATACACACCTGTATATTGTTTGTTTGTTTGGTGACTCTTTGGCAGTTCAGGTTATTTGTTAGCATGCAGCAGCTTCCAGGGTTGGAAATCTAAGCCAGTGCGGTTATGTCAAAACTTCCACGGCTTCCAATGGCCACTTGAGGCTGACTCTAAAAGAGAGTAAATCCCAACAGACTCACAACTTTACCAACGGCATTAACATGTTTATAGTCTGGCTAAAAAACCCTGTTTTGCTCTCTGTGGGGTGAATTATTTATAACTATTTTGGATTTTGATGTTGCATAAAGTTAGAGGCAACTTTAATTGACAGGTTTTTCCGACTACCGATTCCTTTGGAATCATCATTATGTGGCAGTGAGTATATTTAGCACAGTGAAGCTGGGAGGCAGAAGGAGAACTTTTTTCAGGGCCTGTGCAGGCAGTATAAAACATGGGCATAACTGCCGTGAATTCATGCAGTGACTTGTGTTTTCACAAGTGTTTTCACCACTTCCATCTTGGTTTCTAAAAATCAAATGTGACAATAGTGGGCCATGTGTGTCTTTGAAACTGCCTTAAAATCGTATCGATTCATACTGTATGTGACAGTACTGGTTCTGCGACCCAATATTTGTGTTTCATACTCACAGTTACAGTAATTGTTTGATTATTTTTGTTGTTTTCTTTAGTTCTTAGGCTGTGTTTAGTTCTTGTTCCCATGTCTACTTTATGCTTTTCCTGTAACCCATATTTCATGTCTAGTCACCCTTGTTGCTATGTTCCCTATGTCTCCCTAGTTACTGTGTTACTCTTGTGTGTCCTGAGTCTGAGTTTCGGTCTGTGTTTCCTGTTTTATTTTGATAGTCCCTGTCCTGTGTGCAGCATGACTGATTTTGCTTCCCTTGTCTCGTTAGGTCTGATTTGTCCCAGCTGTGTTACCACCTGTTCCCCATTCCTTTGTCTTGCTTGTGTGTTTAAGTTCTCTGTTAGTTGTTGTTAAATAAAGCTGCCTCCTTTAGTTCACGTTTTCCGTGAGTCCTGCTTTTAGGTCCTACATCCTGCACCGCAAAACATGACACTGTACTTATTTCTTTGAATAGGTGGTTGATTATTCTCTAGTGTAAGGTCACAAATTTCACACAAATCCAGTCAGTGGATTGGGAAATTATTGACTCCGTCTGTGGAGAAAATTGGTCGACCAGCCGATGTAGTACTATAGCTTCTCCTAGAGCCTTGCCGGTAGCATGGCTAAAACCTGAAATCTGACAGCAGACAGTAGACGGCGGGAGCCAGTGGCCTCAGAAAACAGCTTGTTCTCATAGCCCTGTGCATGCCACGAGGAAAGACGAGCATAGGGAGAAGAAAGTGGATCAGCTGCCTATGAAGGTAAAAATCACTGTGTGTCCTGAGGTGAGATCACTGCAGCTCAGTGTGCACCTGATCTGATTGAGGCCTTAGATCAGCACAATCCTGCAGCGCCAGAGATGGCTGGCTTACTCGGGTAGAGGGTGATTGATGAAGACAACAACCTCATCCAACTTTGGCAAGCAAATGAAAGGCATATTCATCTCATGTCAGAACACTCAGAAAAAGATATACATACAAGCCACCGGCGTGGGATTGGAAAGCTTATTTTACACAGATTTTAATGTTCTCCTTTTGCTTGCTTTCCCTCTGTAGTCTGACAAGAAAAAATAGAACTGGAACAAGCTGCTAAATGAACATTTTCCTAAACTAATGTTTTCTTATCATTTTTCTTCTAATTAACAGGTTCACATTGTGGGAAGATAGAAGAGATCAAATGTTTGAAAAACATGCTCTAATTTTGTCCTACACTATCAACATGAAGTTAGCAAAACTCTCACTTATGTGATTATTTTTTAGTTACCACCCCCTGCTCCAGTTATAACACGGCCTGCCTGTATTTTGTATTCTGTGAACACTGGTTATGCGCATCTGTTATCAGCTGCTCATCAAATTCATCATTCATGCTTGGTACCGTGTTATTGATCTTATTCCATCAGTCTTTGTCAGTAGTCTGCTTGACGGTGGATATTAAACACAGCTACTACATTTTCAGTTGAATCAGTGGTGTGCTGCTAAGAGACGTTGGGAAGTGCTTTTCAAGTAAAATGAAACATTCATTAAATCTGTGTTGTGTTTTATCTGCTACTCCAACTCTAATTTCCTGGTCCAAACTTGTTTTATTTTTCTTTTTGTAGTTCAGGTGCATAAAAAGAAAGAAAGAAAGAAAGAAAGAAGGAAGGATTAGGTACAAGTGGATAAAATGGTAAATGAAGATTTTTGTTTATTTTTGTCAGAGGCTTTATTCCAAGTTTGAGCTGCAGATCACAAACTTCTGTTATGAATTACAATTTAATTTTCTCTGAGGTAAAACAATTACTTCCAGACAATACACAGCTGAGATTATTAAATTACTTTGAGGCTGAAGGAGGATGGGAGTCATGAAAGTGTGGGTGGGATAGAAAGAGATGTGAGAAGATTAATTTAGCAGCCCGGGCAGGGAACCAGAGGCGACGTCAGAAAAAGAGAAGAATCCAGTTAGGTCGGACGAATAAGACAGCAACACGGCCAGGATGTCAGCAGGTCCTGCTCTGTTTGAGCCCCTGATTTTGTTTGTGAACTGTAATGTCTTCACCTCTAATCTCATACACAAGGTTTTCTTTCCTGTCACATCTCTGAGAGCTTGTTTAAAAAAAAAAAAAAAGTAAGCTACTTACTTACACAAGTAATTTCAGTCTTACTTGTGTAAAGATTTTCCCCTTAATAAATAAACTTCCGTATTTACTTGGATTATCTACATCTAATATTAAATTTGTTTGATGAGCTGAAACATGTAAGTGTGGCACATGCAAATAAATCAGTAAGTAAATGAATGAATAAAAATGCTTTTTCTCAGCTCTTTAGGTTTCTGACCATATGGGGAAATTCATTCTTAATCACGCTTACTAAACGTAAGCTGAAAGAACAATAATTGCTCTAGACTGATTTTTGATCAATGAACAAGAATGCTCATGGCGATTAAGAATTCAGGAAGTGGTGATGGACTTCCTTTATTTTCCCTTTATCCAAATACAAAGGAAATACATTTGCATATGTTATTTAATCTTTTTAATAGAGAATGGAAATCCTTAAACAGCCATCATCTAAGCACACTCTGTGGCATGAATACAAATGTTAGGTATCACGATCGCAAAAGGGGAAAAAAACCAAAGAAAATTTGTTATAGTGACACAAATGGATGTTTCATGTGAAACAGACATGCATCTAAATGTATAGCATGCATTAGTGTGATAAGCAATGGGACAACTGTCTCACGGGTGAGTTTGTTAATGCAGGATGTGATCAGAGTGTCTCTGCAAGAACAGTCTGTGCACGTTTACATAAAAAGGGATAATAACGTAGGGCTTCATTGCGTAAAGTCCTCATTACAAAAACGAACACACATATGAAAGTTCCCATGTGCAAAACAGTGACTCTGGGATATAGTGTGGAGAAAATTCAAACGGTCAAGTCATCCTTCATCATGCTTCCTGCAGTTGGGTGAGTGCATGTGTGGGATACAGCAGGAGAACAGCCTGGATGCCTGAAACCTTACAGGTTATGGATCTGGTGGCTCTCTAATGCCCAAATTCACTTACTTAGCAGTCGGGGTATTTAGGCTCTTGCAGAGGGATGGTGATGCATTGCTCTACAGAAAAGTGTTGGGCTGAGCTTTTACCACAAAACAAAAGGATAGCATCATTGCAAAACTGAATGCAGCATAATAATCACTTTTTCTCGATTATCTTATTTTTGGAATCATTGCAAGCCGAAATCATAATTGAAAATAAAATGTGATTAATCAGCCTGCTCTGCACAGCATTATTTGTTCTTTTTCCTTTATTGTCTTCCTAAATATAACTTTGTTTATCCAAATTTGTTTCCTCCCTCATGGCTTCTAAACCAGAGTTATAATAACCTGTATGCACTTGTCATATCTCAGCTACTTTCCATTAAATCAAAGACATCAAGGTCACACTGGGATGAAAACTGCCAACTGCCGAAAGTGCGAAACGTTACTTAATTGATCCAAGGCATGGATATAAGATCATCAGAAGAGACAAACAACTGATTATGCATAACAGCTGTTAAAAACACATTTTTATTACCAAACTTCATCAACACGATTGATTTTTAGCGTAGATTAGGCCAGACAGTCTAAGCCTGAAGGTTGAAATAATAATTAAAATGATGGTTCTTCGTGTTAAGACAATTTTACCAAAAAAGATGAGGCTTATGAAAATTTACTGAAACACAATGAACAGAGGAAATATTACACCCTGAAGCCTCAATGATATTGTCTCCATTGATTGCAATATTCGAGAGAAATTGAGCAAATATTTGATTTAACTCTTTAAATACCAGCTTGTTTTCAGTTTTGATGAAATGCAAATGATCTGTCTTAGGTTTATAGCTCGTCACTCTAAACAGCCCAAAGAAGCACATAGTTGACATCGGCGACTCATATGTGATGACTTATCTAGCAGACATAATATCAAATTCATATTACAAGTTTTTTGCTCTTTAGAACTTGAGCTGTCACATCTCCACAAGTCTCACACGCATTTGTGATTGTGTTGATTTAATTTACAACCCAAGCCAACGCAAGGACCCTTTTTATTTATTTATTTTTTACATTAGAACTCTTTATGCATTAATAAATTAAACTCAGAATGCACTGCGGCCACTGGCCTACACTAGCATGTCTCTCTCAAGGCCCTTTCTCAATGTCAGCTAGTCTTCATGGTCAAGCATCTCATCAAACAGTCATTACTGTGTGTTGTCTGTGTGGCTGTGATAGGCAAGCAGGTTGAGAAGGAAACTGAAAAACAAAGCTGGAATCACCCGGAGACTTGAATAACAGATAGACTTGGATCAATAGAAGGGATGGATACTTTATGAAGCGCTTAGGGCAAGCAGCTCATAATGATCACAGGAGTGTGTAAATTAGCTTTTGGCACACAACGACACTAATGAATCATTGCTTATAAGAAGGGAGATGAGACCGGGAGCAGGAGAAGACACGATAATGAAATACATTCTCTGTGGCAATTGAAATGAACTGAAATAGTTTTATCATTGGTGCATGTTTAACTATGCAATATTTTCTCAATATTAAAAATATAATATATATATCCAATATCTAATTAGCAAAATGTCAAAGAAAACATGGGAAAACTATTTGTTTCATGTGCATTTAAAGAAAACATGCATATATATATATTTGAATAGAAGCAGCATGGTGATGCGGTGGTGGTCCAACAGCGAGAAAGCCATAGATGGTCGTCTGTATAGGTTATACCCAACCTCTTACCCTGTTTCCATTGGATATTGGGTGGATATCTTAACCGACTGAGCAGAGCTTTAGACGGGGCTGTGAGATACTTTGGTGTTCCTGTTGAGAATCCTGTTTGTGATGGGTGATGTGTGGAAGTACACAACATCCTGAATAACTTATGATGCACGTAAGATGCTGAGAACTTGTACCGGAACAATCTTTGGGATTTATTTAGCAAATTGAAGTGTTGAGAAGTACGACATATTATGTTGTTGTCAACAGTGTGATTGCACTGGACAGTTAAAACTCAGTCAAGGTAGGCTAACGTCACATAATGCGAGCTAACATGACATATTGATAGGAGAAACACTATCTGTCATGTCTTTCAGAAAACAGGACGTTTTATGTGTCTGAACAGATACGGGTCATTTTTTGGTTTGTGACAGCAAGATTAGTTTTGTGCGGTGGTCATAACTCAAATGTCTGTGTTCTTGTCTCGGTGATGGATTTACAGGCAGAATTTGAATCATGTTGAAAAATGTAGTTAACTTTTTTTTTTTCTAACAATTGTTGAAACATTTCTTGCCTGCTGCATTGTTATCAACAGGATTTTCTGACAGAACATTTTCTTCCCGAGTTAGTCCTGTACTCCTGCTTTTCCTGGAAGTTGGTAAATTATGCATATACCTGTATAGCCTCAGGGAAATATATTGTACTCCAGGCCATTCATTATTATAAATGAACATGCACAACTGTAGCATTCACGAACAGCTGGTGTCCTCGGGTAGGCTTAAACCCAACGTGATTCATCGCCATGTTGCTTTCGTAATTCTATCTGCCTTGAAGCAAGATGCAGGGACACACATGTAGTGTGGATGCCTGCCTCTGCTGGCTGCCTGGATCAAATAAGCCTCTCTGAAATCCTTCCCTGCTGGCAGGACAGTGCACTTCAGGCCTACCTCATCAGTTTCCTAAATGTCCATAGCATTGCATCAGTTAGAGCTTTGTGAGAAAGCTCCTAAGCTCCTCTTTGACACTGTCATATCTGGATGTCTTTTTGAGGGTTCCCCATTGACTGGTACCTCTCCGTGGGCTCTGTTACTCAATCTGTTTTAGTATTTTTTTTTCTACCTTGAAAGTTCAGCATCAATATTGTCTTCTTAAGTCTCAGCCTGGGGTGACGATGCACAAATGGGGCACCACTGCTGGCCACGAGAAAGCGAGTGAGAGGGAAACAGTGGGAGAAAGCGTGTGTGCAACTGCCCATTGGTGTGTCTAGTGCAGAACTGATTTAAGGCCGCAGGCCACAGGAAGGAGGCTGCTCTACACTCAGGGCACGTCCCTGAAACCAGCAGCAGAGGAAGCACTACTGCCATTCAGCAGCATCGACTGCAGACGCCTAAATGAGTCTGTTCTGTCCTGCAAAGCCCAACGTGGCAGTTCGCCACTTGCTCAACTTCTCCAGCTCCCCTCCCTGCTCCTGCTGCTTCATCTTTCCTTTTTCTTTCAGTCACACACCTTTACACTTTTACCATCTCTCCCAGTCATTCATCTTTTAGTCACCACTTTTTTTAAACATTCACAGTCCATCCAGTAACTATGCTCTGATCTGTTAACACCATTTTATTGCAAAGTCCAAACTAGAAATGCCAAGATCAGATGATGACCAGAGTCACAAGGTCTGTAGGGTTCACAATACAGCGACCTGAGCTATCTCATATGGAAAAGATATATATATATATATATATATATATTATAAAGTTTGTATCTGTCTTGTGTGAAACATATATGAAAACAGAGTGAAAAATACAAGATATAAGATCCCTTGAAAAATTATATAAATGAAACTTGTATGTTTTGGATACTTAATAAAACAATATATGAAAGTAATGAGAAAGTGGCCACTTTCATGAGGAAATCATATAAGCCTTATATGATTCACTATATGAAGTAGGCCACATCTTGCGCAAGTCTTTTATAAGTTTTTTCTATTTCTTTTCCATATGGGTATGGTGTTCGTTTACCGCTCTCTGTTGGCAGTAAACACATGAATGCCTTCGTCGAGGACATCCTGACGAGGATTCAGGACCTGCTGGAGCTCACTCCACCTGTGAGTGGAACACAGAAGCCATCTATGTCCACTGTGAGCGACCATCTTTGAACAGAGGCGGTGGTTTACGACACCAACTGTCTGCCATCTATAATCCAGTTTTGAGTTCCCTCCCCAGACGCCTTAACGCCCACTCACATCCTGGGCTATCTGACCTCAGGAATTTGCATGATAAGGTGGGGCCAGGTTTCACAATGAACTCACCCGATACCCTGGCTGATTGGGACCCACACCCGCTTTCACACCTTGGCTCATGTGATTAGGTAGAGGATCATCAGGGGTTCTTTGTCCCTTTTAGGGGGAAACTCCCACTAGGTTTAAATCTGGGACTCCCCACCATTTGACCTTAGAACTGAAGAAGCTTCTCAGATGAGAGGTGAAACGTCTTCAAGCAACTTAAAGAAGTCCAGACGCTTTTCTTTGCAAACTCCTTTGACATGGGTATGACTGCTACATAAAACTACCAGGGTGACAAAGCTCCAAAGGAGCTTCCTAAGCATGCTGTGTTTGCGTTGCTCTTTAAAGCTTCTTTAAATTCATGCATGTGTGTCATTCTCATTATCACACACATTTATTTAGAAGGACATGTCTATTTACCTCTTCTGGCTGAAGAAGGTGTTAGCCATTAAACTTCTATACACCTCACATAGCATGACTGTGATTTGACTGTGTAAGGCCCAGTCGGTCATAATATCTTCCACTTATTGGCCAAGTTACAAAAAGGCACAGGCCAAAAAAATGTATCAGTTCAAGTGTATCCTGCTAGAATGAACATGGTAGCATACCTAATCACCAGTAGACTAACCCAGTTTCTTTTACACCAGACATCCTCAGTGTCTGTCACCCAGTTTCCACAGTTTCTGCCTTTAGCAGATGCAGTTGTGAAAACACATAGCTCTTACTGAAATTTGTCACCGAAAATGTTGACAAAAACGTTCTGGCCGCTAGATTAATAAACAATGGAAGGATTACGGCTTTGTTTTGATTAAATCTGTTTGCCTGCCTGAATCGGGCCATATTTAGCACACAGTAACGTGTGGGTTGTTAGCTAAAACGGTGAGGATTTGTTTCTTCATGCCTGCATATTTATGGTATCGCTGCGTAGAACTTTTCACCTAATGTCCCTTTGCCACCTGGGGGTTGATGGAAGTGGAGTGGGATGGGTTAGTATCGGGGACGGTGTGATGACAGCTCGTGAATTCTAAAAGCATTATCTATCCCCGGCAGCCAGCCTGAGCAGCTTCCTGCCGCCTCTCATCTCTCCTGTGTGTTGCATTGAATATGGTTCTCCAATTGGGGTCATGGCACAGACCGATAGGAAGCTATATTCCTTCATAACTAGAGGCAAAGCTACAGAGTTCAGTATTAAGAACAGAGTTGGCAGATCTGACCACAAGCTGCCTGGCAGACCAAGAATCTCAAAGTTATAAACATTAGAAAACAAAAAAAGTGCCTTAGGGGATGCATCATTCTCCCGATTTACTACTTTAAATTCAGTCTGTGATATATCATCCAGAGTGGTGCTCTCTAGTGGTAAACTTATGAGTGTCTGCTTCCAAATAAACTGATACCTTTATTCTGAAACTCTTCTATCTTTGCATTTGCAGACTGAAATTTAGCTCAGCTCATTTTAAAACACCAAGAATCACTAACTAGTTGTTATGAAGCCTTGGCTTGTTTTGTTTTGTTTTTTTGCTCTTTATTGCATTACAGGAGTTTAATATGATCTTTTTTTTTCTGGTCAGAGTCAAATAACAGCTGGAACTAATACAATGTCTTATCTTGTTCTAGCTATTCTTTGGTATTTTCTTTTTCTTTTTAGGCAAAAGGCGAAACACCCAAAGATGGTTAATTTGCTATCAAATAAGATTGAGAGCAAATCGTCAAAGATAAAATTAGGTCACGTTGATGTTATTTGCAATGCAAAATTACACACAAGTGATTAATACAGACATTTTCTGTTGATCATCCAATCCTTTGAGCATTAAAACCAATATACATTAGTTTATAGGTTGAAGGGAAAGTTCGCACAACAAAGTGAAAATGTTTATAACATCTTAAAAAGAGTTCATTATAAGTCCAGATACAGACACTCAGAATACGTGTTCCTGTTTTGTGTCCAAACCTGCATGAGGGTGTCCTAAAATCGTTAGGTTAGAAATTTTGATCATAGTTGTTGCTGCAATGTTTTCTGCTAAAACAAATGTCAGAGTGGTGGGTCGCTTTACTGCACTGTAGTGGGTACAGTGCAGCAACTCTTAGCGGCTCTCTCGCTCATCCTTCCCTTTTTCTCCCCTTTTCCCTGATCACCTATAGGGATTGATGATCGTGCCAAAGCAAAAACAGAAAAATCCATACCTCTCTCCTGCCCTTTTCATATTGCATTGATTTCATGGTGAAATATCAATCTGCATATGTCATGTACTATTGCAATGCTCAAAACATATTCAAAGGTAAATTATCATAAAACTGCTTTTGAGGGCATTTTTTACAAGTTGAGTTTGGACAGCTTCTCATTTGTAGAGGAAGGTAAGGTTAAAAAAAAAACTTCTGGTGACTTTGACTTACAGGCTATAAATAAAATGTATGAGTACACTTTAAATTGCACTGACGTATCCACACACCAATATAGGTACATGTTTGGGGTGCAACTACACTTGCAACTGCAGTTAGAGTGGGATAAAAGTAGCAGTTTGTTTGCTTGTTTGTTTGCATAAGATATGATGATTTTCCTAAATAGGTGGGAGAAAAATAGTGTTGATTTTGCAAAATCTATTGCAGAAACAGCACAGATGTTACTTGTAATGATAATAATATTAATAATAATAAGCGTCTCAATTAAATTCAGCCATTACTAATTTTATTATGACTGAAATAGATTTTTTTTCTTGTGGTAAAAATAAAGACCAGTCTAAAAATGAGGCTTATTTTTCAGTGCTGATAAATCACCCACTATTTGTTCTTCCACAGCTACGATATGCTTGTTTGTCATAAACCTTTACCACGGGAGTGTTGACTTGCCTTTGGCTCATTTAGGTTTGGGGTTATAGAAAGGGATGGATCGAGTAACTTTGTAACTTCCTAATTAAACAATATGCATGTTTTTTTATGATGTTCAATATGTTTCTGAACATTTTATCTGCGAGCTTTATCTACCCACTGTTTTTGCAATTACTACTTACAAATTTAGAGTTGAGAACGTGCAGGAGGACTGAAGCCTAAGGGTAATCATCTTGCTGTGCAGATGGTCCAAGATACATGAGAACAATTTCATAAGGTCTTCTCATAATGTAGCTTTGGCTCTGCAGTGGTTGTGTATATTTTAAAATACACCCTGCAGCTTGCTCATCAGGGGTGTTTTTACTACATCACAAGCATACCGCTCACAAACATTTTTCCACCAAAACAGGGTGGATTAATTCTTTTAACATACTAAATGCACGTGTCATGGTGTAGCTATTTGCACACATGTACATCTCAGGGGATTTAGTCAGATAAATATATAAAATTAAACACATGTTTTTATTTTTTAAACAAATTTACTGATGGGAAGCTCTTAGTAGTTCTGGTACTTTTTAACTTTTAAGCATTCAGAACATAGTTCTCTTTATTTCATGTTTTAATTTAGTGTATTCCACAGTCCACAGTACATGATGTGAAATATCTCCACATGATGACATTTGAGAGCAATAGCCCAGTTTATTCAATGTAGGGCAGGTCGTACAATAGAGATTTGAGTCCTCTGGGCAGTGTTTTGGTGGGAAATGGATTCTGTACCTTTGGCTTGTATACAGCAGCCTAAAGCTTTAAGGCAGATAAAAGAACAGAAATAAAAAAGGAGGAAGAGGGAGTGAAATGAGTTGGAGGGGAGAGCAGGGCGAAGGAACATTCAGCAACAATATCCTTTTTGCTGAAACTTTACATATGTCAGCACTTCAAAAGTTTTCCTATTACTATTTATCCCACATCCCCTCCAAGAGCTCCAGATATTCATTTGATCTAACCTTTTATTCTGCTCCTACTATAATACTCTAAAGCTAAATGCATAAGATGCATATATTCTTTCAAACTTTTTGCAAGTAATTAGAGACAAGTGGATTTCCGGGCCGAATGAAACATCGCTTTGAGCACAACAATTGATTCATCTTTGTAAAATAGCTTTGCCACCGGAGGACTTTCAGGACAAATCTAAGCTGGTGGAGTAGCAGTGCTCCCAGTATCTCTCTGTGTCTGTTATCATTGCACAGTAGCAGTATCTGTTATATAGTAGAGCGTTCCTACTGAGGAATGGGCAAAATATGAAATCTACAAGAGACAAACTACCAGAACCAAATTGTTTTCTATTGGCTGCATAATAGGATTTTTTGGAAGATGGGAGCACATAGGGCATTTCTAACAGTGAAGATCCAAGAGCAGAGGAAGTGAAGGTGGAAGAGTTTAAAAACCTGGGGTCAACCATCCAAAATTAACAGACAGTGCACAGGAGAGGTTGCGAAGAGGGCGCAGGTAGGGTGGAGTGGGTGGAGAGGAGTATCAGGGGTGATTTGTGACTGAAGGATAGCGGCAAGAGTGAAAGGGAAGGTTTACGAGATGGTAGCGAGACCACCTATGATGTATGGTTTGGCTGACAAAAAGAGAGGAGGCGGAGCTGGGGGTGGAGGTGGCAGAGTTTAAAGATGCTGCAGATTTCATTGGGAGTGACCAGAATGGACAAGATTAGAAATAAGTGTATCAGAGGCACAGCTCAGGTTTAGCCTTTTGGAGACAAAGTTAGAGAGGCAAGGCTGAGATTGTCTAAACATGTGCAGAGGAGGGAGAGTGGATATTTTGGATAAAGGATGTCAGATGTGGAGCTGCCAGGAAGGAGAAAAAGACGAAGACTTTGTGGATGTAGTGAAAGAGGACATGCAAAAGGTTAGAATGATAGAGGACGATGCTAACGATAAGGTGAGATGGAAATGGATCCACTATAGTGGGCAGCCAAAAAAAGAAGTGTGCACAAAGGTCATTTGAATGCAGTACTGTCTGTCAGATTGTTTATAATTCATTTTCTTAGAACTCTGACAATCACAGTGGGCTGCTGCAAGCTCTGCTTATGACAAAGAAAATGTAGCTTTCAGCAAGTGCTCTCCATGACTTGATGTTTATGTTCACTCAAAGGAAGCATGGTAAGTTGGTGTGTGCTGAAAGTTGCATGGCAGGTACTGAATCTGCTAACAAAAGACGACAATTTCACTGTGGTGCAAAGCGCTGGGGTTGATCTCTGGGGAGAGGTTTAATTCCCCCCTGAGTAAGGGTGCCATTAAAATGCAATGACATGAGATTAATGTTCATCTTGAAGTGACATTTGCTTTCTCATTTACTGCAAAAATTGTCTTGGAATATTGGGTGCTAGGTGTTGTTTTGAATGCTGATGAGCTCCCAAAGCTGCTCAAAGTATGTGCGGTGACAGTGTGAAAAATGTTGGATGTGCTTTATAAAGAGGAAGGGGATCTAGCTGAGTAAGGGACAAACAGTAAAACAAGACCATCAGCAAATTGGGACTGTGAACTTTGAAACTGTGCAGATTTCAAACTTACTGTATGCGAGATAAATGGATGTCCTCAGCATTAATATCTGGACTGCAATGGGAGTTACCTGATCACAAACCTGATTTAAAATGCATTATGTGGTTGCTTTTGAAAATATGTAGTTACCTAAGAATCCTGAGGAGGACAAAAAAACAAAAATGTATACATCTTTTGATGCCCGGTGCAAGTTAAAGGCTTAGATTACCTGGTTATGGTCTGTGTGTATGCGCTTCAAATAAACCTATTCATTTTTTTCTTTCTCTCCTCTGACTCATATTTCTTTCTCTCTCCCCCCCCCCCCTCCCCCTCCCCCTCCCTTTCTCTCATACAGAGTGCCTGTAAGTAGCAGCTCCATCTTCTTTTCCTTGTGTGTGTACCCTCTGCAAGAGCCGGGGACACATACTATATGTGTATGTGAGATGAGGAGGAGCTAAGTGGCTACCACAACCACCTAGATCAGACAGCCTCCTGTGCTGCAAGATGGATTAGAGCCCCACACCTCAGGAGATCAAAGGTAGGAAAAGATGTTTGGTAATCAGCCGCCACTCACCTGCCCTGTTTAATGACAGCGCGGAGAGTAAAGGAAAGAGAGGAAATGGTGAATGACAATGAGTTTAGACTAAGGTCTTTTTGCCATCTGTGGGCTGTAGGGTGTGTAAGAGGGATACACCATGCTGAATGTCAATATTTATTTTGTATTAAAAAAAACTTCACAAATGTGAGCATATTTCCACTGAAATTTAAAGTTGCACATCACATGTGGTTATTGTCCCCAAATATAAGAAACTTGTACAGAAGCATCCTTTAAACAAAGCGTCCATATAGCAGAGAAAATCTGTTTTTCTACAGTAGTCTACTATAAATTGAAGTAAAATGCTTTTATAATACTGGCACTATTTGAGGGTAATATTTGGGTTCAAGAGGTTAATTCAAGTGGAAAAATATCAGCAATCTAAAACATCACTGGTAAACACTAGGATAGACCTTTGAATTGCCGCCCACGTCTCCAATTTTGTCAGCAGCTCCAAAAGACCCAGTGTTGCTCTTGTGAGTTGAAGAAGCAAGTCAGCGAGGGAAAACGCGCTTCTGCTCTTAGTATTGTGATTAGTATGCTGTATTGCTCGCTGCATCTATAAATAAAAGTGTAAGCCGAAGGCCAGGCAAGTTCTCTGGGAGTTGTTGAAAGTAATTCTGGAAAATGCAGAAGAAACACTGACTGAATTAGAAGCAGATCAGGGGGGGGGTGGAGAAAATAAACGTGCGTAACAAAAAGGCGAATCTGACTTCACGAAATAACATGCAGAGCAACACAACGGTATGGGAGACGTTCAGTTCCGATGTACTCCAACTTCAGTTGGAAACTTGAGAAATTTCCAGGTCTGAAAAAGTTCCAGTTAATTTTTTTTACACCAAAAACATCCCAGTTTAATTCGGAGTAGTGTTTTTTCATTTTTACGAAGTTTCAGTGGTAAACTACTGGTGGTGTTTTCAGGATTTCATAAAAGATACAAAAAGCCACTTTCATGCTTGTGGCAGGATTTTTCATTTTTAATCATTAGCATTTTTGCCACTGTCATGTGAGTTTTCTGTTTTTTTTTTTCAAACCAGAAATCACCGTATTTGGATTATGTGGTCAATATATCATTATGACTATGAATATATAAACACTAAGACACTTGGTTAGCAAGCTGCATCCATGCGATGTATGAGTGCAGAGACAGAGATTATTAATTAACAGGCTTTATAAGTCTTTAATTTCATGCACCAAAATTTGAAACAAACTCTGTGTTTCAAATTTTTTCTGAAGCAGAAAAACTAGATTCAATTCATTTTTATTTATATAGTGCCAAATCACAGAAACAATTGTGTCAAAGTGGTTTATATTGTAAGGTAAAGACCCTGCAATAATACAGAGAAACCCCCAATAATAAGATGAATCCCTATGAGCAAGCACATGGAGACAGTGGGAAGGAAAAACTCCCTTTTAACAAGAAGAAACCTCCAGCAGAACCAGACACAGGGAAAGGCAGCCATCTTCCATGAATGGTTGGGGGTGAGGGGGGGAAGATATGATAAAGACACACTGTAGAGGAGAGCCAGAGATTAATAGTAAGTAATGATTAAAAGCAAAATGTACTATAAACACACAGTGAGTAAAAAACAGTGAGTGAAGTAAAAACAAATAATGCATCGTGGTAAGAAGCCCAAGCCTGTTGCAGGATATCTACAGAAGCCCTAACTGTGTTTTATTAAAAAGAACATTTTTAAGCCCAATTCTAAAAGTACAGAGAGTGTCTGTCTCCTGAATCCAAACTGGGAGTGGAAAGCTGAAAGCTCTGCCTCCCATTCTACTTTTAAATACTGTAGGAACCAAAGTAAACCAGCAGTATGAGAGTGAAGTGCTCTATTGGGTTCAAATGGTGCTATGAGGTCGTTAACATCCAATAAGGCCTGATCAAAACCACTTTTTGCACTAGGCAGTAAAGATGATGCTGTAAAGTTGGATATTTAAACATCAGGATGAGTGGGCATGAACCTGCTTTTGGAGTCCAACCTCAGGTGGCCACTAGAAGAACTTTTTGGCCTTTATTTTTCAGTCCCAAAGGTTTCCGCATGGTCAACAATCTCATCTTCTGGGTAAAAATCAAGTTCCTTTTTGTAAACACAACACTCAGACTTGCCCTCCTCATGGTTGATTTATGGTGGTCAAGTGAGCTAGAGAGTCAAGGGAAAACAAGAGCTTTAATGAGAACAAAGGTGTGAATGGCTGAAATAAAACTTTATTTTCTGCTTGCTTAGCAGAGGTTACATTATAAAGCACAAACAAACACACCCACACCTCCATGTAACCACGGCAGAAGACGCTACATTACCAGATTCTGTGTGAATGTGGCTGAAGCTTCATCTGACTGCTGTGGCCTCTCTGCTTCCTGTGCGATTACAGCGCTCAATGTCCGCAGACACACAGATCTGACACAAGAACAGAGCAGATTCCCAAATGTAGAGCAGACATTGCTTTTTTTCTGATAAGAGTGCACTAAATTGCCTCATCTTCCAGTGTCTTTAGACTGCAGTGAAAATGCAGATGATCAGCTGTCGGGAGCTAAGCTTTCATTTTATAAAAACTTCCTGTGAGGAAGCGTGGAGCAGCTTTAGTGTGAAAAGGTTCAAGGGTCAAGTAATCCCAAGCTGCTAGAGAGATACTAGCTCTTACAGTGCCTGTAACTACTGTAATTAAAGGGCTTGTGAAGATTGTGAAGTCCAAATTGTATGGTCCTCTGTCCTTAGTCCTTGAAAAAAAATAAAAGAATAAATAAAACAAACAGATTGCTGCAATCTAACAGTGACACACACTTTCTTTTTTGCAAAATAACTAAAGGAAAAACTGGACTTATTTTATATCACAAAGCTGCTTATTGTACTATAATTTAACACTGTTTGCATGAAAGGGGATTACTTTATTGAGATTTCTTCAGCGGAGGCATTTTTGTCCGCACGTGTAAAATGAATCCATAAAAATGCATTTTCTGTCTTTTCTTTTTTCCTTTTGTAGATGAACTTCCGTCACCTACACCCATTTTCTAGCCACAAGTTTAGATATAACTCTTTTTTATATCAGACGTTTTCCTGATCCTGGACTGTCTAAGGAGCTTGGAAAGAAAAGCGTCTGGACTTCTTTAAGTTGCTTGAAGACGTTTCACCTCTCATCCGAGAAGCTTCTTCAGTTCTAAGGTCAAAAAGGTGGAGAGTCAGGGGAGTCAGTCAAGGGGGCAGGGATAGCTCAGTAGGTAGAGTGGTGGCCCCATGATCGGAAAAAAAAAAGGTGGAGAGTCCCAGATTTAAACCCAGTGGGAGTTTCCTCCCAAAGAAGGACAAAGGACCCCTGATGATCCTCTACCTAATCACATGAGCCAAGGTGTGAAAGCGGGCGTTGGTCACAATCAGCCAGGGTTTCGTGTGAGCTCATTGTGAAACCTGGCCCCACCCTATCATGTGATTTCCTGAGGTCAGATGGCCCAGGATGTGAGTGGGCGTTAAGGCGTCTGGGAAGGGATCTCAAAACTGGATTATAGATGGCAGACAGTTGGTGTCGTAAACCACCGCCACTGTTCAAAGATGGTCGCTCACAGTGGACATAGATGGCTTCTTTCACTCCTCTTTCAAACCATCTGTCCTCTCTGTCCAAAATGTGAACGTTGGCGTCCTCGAAAGAGTGACCTTTGTCCTTTAGATACAAATGAACTGCTGAGTCTTGTCCCGTGGAGGTGGCTCTTCTATGTTGTGCCATGCGCTTGTGAAGTGGCCCACATCCTGGACCATCCAACCTCAGGAAATCACATGATAAGGTGGGGCCAGGTTTCACAATGAGCTCACACGAAACCATGGCTGATTGTGACCCACACCCGCTTTCACACCTTGGCTCAGGTGATTAGGTAGAGGATCATTAGGGGGTCCATTGTCCCTTTTGGGGGGAAACTCCCACTGGGTTTAAATCTGGGACTCTCCACCATTTGACCTTAGAACTGAAGAAGCTTCTCGGATGAGAGGTGAAACGTCTTCAAGCAACTCAAGGATGTCCAGACACTTTTCTTGCCAAGCTCCTTAGACTACGATGACCTGGATGACTGAGAACCTTCACAGACTTATTTTTCTGAGATACTCACTGTTGTTACTGTGCAAAATGTTCCTTTTTGGCTCTGGATTTAATTACACGCTGGCTACAGTTACTAGACAGTACATACTAGTGGTGCAACGGATCAAAAATCTCACGGTTCGGATCGGATCACGGTTTTAAGTCACGGATCGGATCAATTTTCGGATCAGCAAAAAAAAGAAAAAAAGACAAAATTTTAACATTTACTTATTAACTTATTTAAATATTTTTTTGCCCATTAAAAAACATTCAACTCAATACTCATTCCATGCAATTATATAAAAACAAATTAAGGTGCAATATAGGGCAGTACAGGGCTTTGTATCCAACACACCGCTGTGATATAATGAGCGGTCACGGTCACGTATCTTTCCGTTGCTCTGGAGGTCCACCCATTTGTAGTTGGGCAACAGACGATACATGGGACAGTTCAGCCAAAACTTTAAACTTTTCCTGCTCATACATACCTGGGTACGATCTTGTCACTGAAGCGGACACGCAACAGGATATCATAGCGTGGCTCAAGCACGTTCATCATAGTTTAAACCCCTTGTTTTGCACAACGGAATAGGGCCTCATGTCTGGAGCTAAACACCCCAGTAGCTTTTGTAATAGCTTTAGCACGGTAGGATTGGGGAGCAAATGGCTGCTTAAATGCCGCAAACTCCTCTGCTCCTCCACTTGGACCGCTAGCGCTGGCCATAACTATTGCTTGACAGACTGACCACGCCCACCATACACATACTTTTTTTCCTTCTTTTTCGAATCTTCGGATCACGTGCGTGCCGAACCGTGGAGTGGGATCGGTTGGGATTACGGATCAACCGTGATCCGTTGCACCACTAGTACATACTATAAGTTTCCCCCCCCCCCAACAATAGAAAGAGAAACTCATTTGTAATCACATTTTAACTTTTTTTTATGAACAAACTCTATCATTTCTGTACCTCAAGATAGTAACACTAAAATTTAAAAGAAAATATTGGCTTCTGTAGTTAGAAAGAGGTCCAGTGTGGCTTTGAATACTGATGCTACATGAAGTGTGATCTAACAGTTTTGCGTGAGCTAATCGACCTTTTCGGTTAGATTCAATGCAATGTTAAAAGAGGCTACTTGAGTTTTACAACAGAACACCTGACGCACCTTTGTGAATGTCGGGTGATGGTGCCAAGCACGTCCCATCTGAAATTCTCTTTGTTTTTGAGCAAGTAAACAAAGCTCCAGATGACAGCGTGCCAGCGACTTGAATGTAACCTTTTGTCTTACATACAGATCATAAAAGCACGCACAGCATAAAAGCGGGTATGACAACTTAAGCATGTGGTGACTTTCTGTTCTTTCCTCGCAGGGCCACCCCTCTATTTTCGCCATGACCTCTGCTACATAAGATAAGAGATAAGATAAGATAAAACTTTATTAATCCCTTGGGTGGGTTCCCCTGGGAAATTTTGTCATTTTTTGTCATACTTGCTTAAAGGAAAGGATGCACTATCATCTGGAGGATTCTGCTGACAGCTGTACACTATCAAGACCAAAAAGAAATGTCATAAGAAGACAGCTAAATGAGTTTGGATCAACAACCAATTCAGTACGGTTTGTGTAATGACATACTCTATATTAGACCCCACAGATTGTTGATCTAAAATCCTTTACATTTGAAAGAAATTCCTACCTTTTAACACACGCTAAAATGATTGTAAAAGCTGTTACATAGTCAGCCTTTTTGAAAGCACGTTGAATAACATGTTTCCATTTGAAACTTTTCAATTATTGCAAGGAAAAAAATCCTCTTCTCCACATGTGCACACCCACACATGTAGGCACGGTCCAAAAATAAGAACACTGATTTAGCCTATGTCATATTACTAACTCTTATGTGTGTCAGTAACAGTAAAACCAAACTGCTATTCATATTCAGGAGGACTCGCTTTTCATATTTTTAAGCCACCACATTCTCCCACAGGTCCAGTTTGCTGTGAATACAAATGCTGGAACACACAGTGTGCTGTACAGACATTGAATTTCTTTGAGGCTCGAGTGCCCCATGAAATCTACTACTAACAGAATTTGACTTTTTATTGACTTTGGCTCAAAGGAAGTGGATTGAGCATATGGTTTCAATTTCACTGCCCACTTGTGGAATCTTTGGTGAAAATGTTGCATTTTAGCCACTCAGTATGTGACAACTACACCATTCTCTATTATTGGAAATATTGAACTAGTTCTTGTACGTCATGCTCGTTAAGACCTATTAAGCTCATTTTCACTTCACGTTTTTATTCTGGGACTACACTACAGCAGGTTCAGTGCATTAAGTTTAGCAGATATAAAATAGCGCTCAGTTCCTTATTTCCAGAATACCTTTTATGTGCTTTGGCATGTCTGTGGTGTGTATAGATGTTTGTGTATGCCTGCGTTTGATTAACTGCTTTTATTTGTGTGCTGACTGAATTCACGAGCCTGCACCAGTCTGCTCCTGTCTCTGTTGCCTCTGGGCTACCTGCCTCCTTCCCTGGCTGCTCCTGAGAAGTAGAGATAAGGCCCACTGATGTTTGTCTGCTCCCTGGCAGATTACTGAGGCAGACAGGTACAAGAACTCTGGTAGACAGCTCTAGTATATTGGAGGCCAAATAAGAAGTTACTGGGGATGTCCAAGCTGACCATAGCGCCAATCCAGCCTGAATGCCATTTGGCTTCTTTATATGTGCTGTTGGTGTTGAGCTTGTTACTGTTGGAAAAGAAACTCTGAATTTTAATGAATGAATATACATGATGTCACCAATTTTTGTTTAGTAAATACTTTAATGATTACAGACGCTTTTGGCTTCTCGTTTGTTTCAAAAGGGATTCCCACAGCAGATGTGTCTGCATGCTTGATTTCACTCTGGATGCCCTTCCTGATGCAACCCTCCTATTTATCCAGGCTTTGGGACTGGCACACCTTTGGGAAGGCTCTGTTTGTGTCTCCTCCCAGTCTTTTAATTCTGAAGAAAATGAGTAAATCGCTAATGCTTGCATTTAAAATTCATTGGTCACAAGCATACCAGAAACTTGTATATATAGTTATGGTTATATATGGTCTGCGTCACGTCTTGCATGGTGATAGGAGTTCAAACAGAAAACAAATCATGGAGGATTTTCAAAGTTCTTCATGGAAAACTCAGCAAACTGGTGTTGTTATAGCCTTTGTTGTTTTATGACTCAAGATTTTGATTGGCTAATTACCATTTTGCTAACCTCAAGGATCTTTTTATCTTTTGAAATTGTTCCCATTGTATGCTTGTAAGTTGTAAAATAAATTAAAATGCATAGCTAGGGCCTGTAATACTCAATTTGTATTTTAAAGACACTTTAGAAGCAAAACCTTTTATAAAGGAAGGCATAGATCTGTGTGTGCAAATCCATGTCTGCCTTTTGTATGTTTACCCTTAGAGCACCAGGCTGTGAACATTAGGGTGTGATTAAAGCTCAGGGTCCATGTGGGATTGCCTAATTAGGCCTTTCTACTTCTGTGAAGAACAGTTCACAGACATCATGGAAAGAAAATTGCGGTAAATCTTATTTTATCCATGGTAGTGAGGGCAGAGAGGACAAAGCGGAAGAAGTGTTTGGTCTCCATTCGTAAGAGATCGGAGGCTTCATTTGCATCAGGTCCATGTGCTTTTCTGAAAACAGAGACGTGTATTTTTCTTAAAACTGAAAAGATCGTTTGAAAAAAAAGTGAAAGGAGGAGTTATACTGTAAAATGGTAATAAGGAGTGCTTGAAAATGTGGCTTTGTCAACTGGAAACTATTGTATGAAAACCAGTGACCCTGCACATATTTGAAGTCCATGGTAAAACTGCAGCATGCACAGTACAAGTGGTCATAACAGACTACTAGGAAGTGACGTAAAAAAATATGGGCAGGAATGGAAGTGGTCCTTCGGTGCATGAGTAGATGATCTTGAAGGGGTCAAATTTAAATCAGGCAAGGTTATGATGAAACTTATACTGTGATACTTAGTCATGTTTATCAATCATTAGGAACATGTTATATCAAAGAGTCCAAGTTCAGCTCTCAGTTTGCTGGTCCTCTATTTGTTGTTGTGTTTGCTTGACTTGTGGTTGATCAGCGCTTTTTAAATTGTTGTTTGAATATTTTTGTTGCCAATTTATGGAGATGGTTTCTGATTGTGGATCTCAACTGGCGGAACATAAATTGTTCATTACTCCGACACCATGTGGTAGGCAGTTTTGTCCACATGCCTGACAGCTCTTCTGGAAAATGAAATCAGGGGGAACAAAAGATGCATAAGCAAGATCAGAGTACAACGGATAACACATGATTCAAACACAGAACTCCTCGTCTGTGTAGCACATTGAATATACATGGCGAAGAAAGCCTAGAGGGGATGTAAGGGTTTAGAAAGAGTTAAGAAGCTGTCTTTTACAAGGTGAAGTGCAGCTTATGAATTAGAAAGTATAACACTGGCTGAATGACAAACTACGCGGATGAGAAATAGTATAATTATGCACCTGAAATACTGCACAATACATCACATGGCAGCAACTCAGAAGATGCTGAGGTTTAAACGTGGCATGGTTGTTGATGCCAAATTGGGTGGTCTGAGTATTTCAGAAACTGCTGATCTGCTGGGACGCAGCCGACTCTAGGGCTTAAAAAGAATGAAAATATCCCACGAGAAGCTGTTCTCTGTGAAAATGCATTGAGAAGGACAGCTGCTTCAAGCTGAGAGGAAGGTGAGAGCATCTCATATAACCACTCATTACAACTAATCGATGCTCCATACTGCCTTGTATCAGCAGCTCAGGCAGGTGGTGGTGTGGGGGATACTATCTTGGTCCATTTTGGGTCCCTTAGTACCAACTCAGGAACTTATACAAGCTACAGCATATATGAACATTGCTGCTGACCGTGTCCTTCCCTTTACGACCACATCTTCTCATGTCTGCTTGGAGCAGGATAACACACTATGTCAAAAAGTTCAGATCATTTCAATCTGAAGGATAAAAGGCAGTCCAACCTAGTACTACCAAGGTGTATCTAATAAAGTATCTGGTGTGTGTATATTTTAAAAAATGCATAATGTACTGTGCTGCTCCTTTAAACAGTCCCAAACTAAGTGTGAATAGAAATATAAAAACCTTGTTTATTAGGTGCTGCTTTAATTAAAACCAAACCATCTTAATTAGAATTGAGTGACATATGGGCGAAGGTTGGGGTGGCTTTTGGCGCTTTTGAGCTTAATCAGTGGCAGCATCTGGCCGGTGAGTAGCTGTCAGAAGTAACAGATGTATAGAGCTGCATTCATCGCAATAGACAACTCTGTTATAGGAATTAGAAGAAGTAGTTTAATCTGCATTCATTGAAAACATTTATAACAATTAACGAGGCAAAAATATGCAAACTCAAAGCCCAAAAATACCAAACCCAGGTTTGGTATTTTTGGGCATTTAGCAATGGAGGGTGTGGAAAATATGCATATAGGCACTCTTGTTGGACCATGTGATGTTAGAGACTATGCTTGCAATTCATTCACACATCATTTATGCTAAAAAGGACAAAGCATACCCTTTTGTGCAGCCGGGGAACATGAAGCATTGATTTTTGTCTGCATTATGAGATGCTGCTTGGCTTTTTATGAACACAGTAGTGCATAATTGGAAAATCCAAACCCATGATACACAACCTCCATAAGATTTTCTGCCACTTGCATCAGCAGTTGTCATGAATGCGCACTGTAATTTCTGGTATCTGGTGAAGGAATTAAGATTCACTGTTAAACTCAGTGGCACAAATCTGCTGGTAAACATTCAGTTTCTGTCTGTCTCTCTCTCACTTCATGCCATGTTTCCTTCAGTCAATGATCGTGTCTTATACTTTTTGTTACCATACTGCCTGTTGAATGGGAAAGAATATCGATTTCAGGTGCAGGTTTCTGGGATCAGAAATACAGAAGGACGGCGAGAGATGGAGGAGTTTTAAGTAGAGGTCAAATAAAAGCTAGCTAGAAGAAAGGAAGGCACAGCTATGAGGCACAGCAGAAGAGAATAAGAGATAGTAGGGAGTAGAGAGACGGGTTTGGAGACAGAGAGAAGGCAAGACTGTCTGAGGATTTAGACAGAGAAACAGAGGCGGTGAGAGAGACATGATACCTCGGATATTAGAAACAGAAGAAGAGGTTGAGAAGGAGTTTGAGTGAGTGTAGCTGGCAAAGTCACCATAGCATCTCCAGATATGATCAGCACAAGACTGAAGGGCAGCAGCGTGTAGACAGGCTAGACGGTACTGCCTGCTCCAGTGGTGTGTGGTGAGGGGTGGTATTGTTTCAGCTATTGTGGACACTTTCCAATCCCATTTACAACTTGGAGAGACCTCGAGTCAGAGTTACACAGAAACTGGCTGTTGTCACAGAGTAAGCTGGCTAATAAATGGGACCAGTTTGCCTGAAAAGTCTTGTAATAATAGGGCAGAAGAGGTCAGACTTGGAACGTGACAATGCGGTGACATGAAGCCAGAGCTGCTGATGTTGATCTTTTGTTGACAAAAAACCCAACAATGCTGTGTTCCATTTGTTCTGTGGATAATGGATTGTTTAAGCCTGGTTAGAGGCCATAAGCGGCTCCACAATCTGGGCTTCAGCTTGGTTCAGAAGCTTAGATTCCCAGCAATAATGCCCGCGTAATCCTCGGTTAAACGTATTATGGTTCTTGCTAAAAAACTGATGCTTTGGTAGAGAACACCATTTTCACCCTTTCATGCTTTTTAGCAGGAGCACGTTGTAGGGAAGGTGATGGTTCAGGAAATCATTGCATGATTATTATTGTTATGCATGATTATTGGCCTAAGTAATACAATTTAGAAAAGTAATCTTTTAAAAAGCCTAATGAATAGAAATGGCAAATATGAACAGGGCGTTTCAATCTGCTGTGCTCTTTGCTGTCAAGGGAATGGAGCACACAGTAGTAAATTGACTTAGCGTGCATCGAGAGATGAGGTTTTTTTTTTCTTGCACAACTTTGTGTCTGCCACTTTGCGTCTATGTTGGATGCATACTGTTAAAGCTAGATATTATTTGGAGCTATAAGGCTGATTTTGGTATTTTAAGAAATAAGTACTCCCTAGGCTCTTTGTCTGCAGAAACACCACAGACATTTTCTAGCACTTTGAGTGTTACATAAATACAGAATTTAGTTTCTATTATCATCGCTGCTCTTAGCTGGTTTTCATCAAGCCCAAGCCTCATGTCATTATTAAGCTAAATGAAACACAATGTTCGCCTACGGGACTGAAGGGTAACACTAATACACAATAATTTTGCCTCCGGGAAACTCTGGACTTGTTTTAATCAGGTGAATGCACTTGCATTCAAGCCCTGTCCACGTCTGTGGTGGTGTAGTAAATGAAGAGCTGCGATGAATAAGGACAGATCACGTGCTATATTTCCATTCTCATTGGGCTTTTAGTTTTCACTGAGCTGTGAACGCTTCCTCCAAGACAGCACAGGAAGAGAGCATCTGCAAATTGCAAAGAGACAATTTGCTGTTGAATAACCCCGCTCTTTGCAAGTGAGTGACAGGTCCTTATCAGAGCACCCGCCGACTGATCAAAGTTGAAAGGGGGTCAGGCTGAATTAAAGACCAGCTAATTAAAATGTCCAGGGAGCATGCCAGCCCTCGTTTCGTTTATCGCCTTGTGCACGGTTGGGTAAAGAAAGAGAGAGGTGAGATTGGGGTAAAGGAAGATATTAGAGGATATATTATTAAATGCTATATCACTGTGTTTGGTTACAATCAGAGGCGTGTAGCTCAACTCTCGGTTTAAAAGCTTCACCTGTATTTGATTAGATGATTTTGGTGGGAGTTTGGCAAGAGTTTATCCACCTATGAAGGGCACAGTCGATGCTAGATTGAAGTCCCAGGTGAAGAAAAAAGCATTCCAGTTGTGTTTTCAGCCTGATTTCCTTCTTTATTGTTACTTGGTCTTTTGTACTTCTCCCATTCTCACCAAATGCTGGAGAATAGAGAGCCTGAGGCTGGTGATGTGCATTTGCATGTGTGGATATATGGCATCAAGGCTGTTTCTTTGGTTGCATAAAGGTCACAGAAAGATTTAGTGTCTAGACTCCTTCCACTGGCTGTGGTTTTCTCTCAGGGGAGGAATTGTGGCTTTGAGCTTTTTGAAATCAAATGATGCATTCACACACAAGCCAGAGAAAATCGAATCTAAAGGGTCCGGTGCCATATATATTGTATTTTTTTCCAGAAGTTTTACGCAATATTAATAATTTTGTAGAAAAAGAGGCAACAAGTGTCGTGTTGCTAAAAGATATCATACTACAAGAGTATGCATGCGTATGTACATCACATCATCCCACATACAGCAGTCATTAACTTCATTACATTAATATATGTCTTTTTAAATAATCTCAATTGTTTGAGTTTTCATATGCATCATCCCCCTGCGACCGCAATGCTACGTTGCCTGTTTGCATACTCTGAAAGTGACGGCACCTGTAACTTAACTGTCTTAATATTTTGCTTGAATCACCACTAAATAATAATGCACGTTATCATTACCTGTACATACATTGAATTATTTGTAGAAGAAATGATAATGAGAACTTGCTTTTTGTTATAAATAAAGTCTACTGATGGAAAGGATTGCATTCACTTTGTCAAATTATCATGAAATGCTGCTTAGGAATAGAAAATGCATTTTGTCCAATCACACTAATGTACTCTAGGTGTGAGAGCCAGTGCCATCGTGTTGTCTAATAATCTGAGAGTGTGTGTTTTCCCTCGCACTAGAGTTTTTGTTGTGAAGGTGTTTGAGGCTGACTGACACTGAGAGCGAATCATCCTAATGAGATGCCGTGCTGCTCTGTGGAAATGATTACCTCAGGGGAAGAGGCATTAGATTGATGAGGGCAATCTTTGCCTTCTTCTCAGAGAAACAAAAGCGTGTCCACCACCACCACCACCACACCATTCAGACAAGAGACAAGTCTCTACTTATCAGGCCAAATGGCCCATAACACTTCCTTGGAGAGTTAAAAGGGGGGCAAATCTGCACAGTACCACCTTAGCTTCAAGTGACAAAATCAATTTAGGTACTGTGCTGCTTACTTAGAAGTTCAATTTCTTAAAGTCATCAATAACAGCTTGCCTCTGCACATGCTGATCACCATAGCAACTCAGTGTTTCCTCAGACTAATACATAGATCGCAACCCTCTGCTTCCAGCTGTGTCTAGAAAATTCAAGGAAGTATTTTCAAATGTTCAATAAAGATGTGTTGTACACTAGCAATTAAGGTGTGTATCTCCTCTAAAATTTTAATGCTGATTAATCGATAACCGAGGTTATTGATGCAATAAAGAATGATTGCTGAGCGTCCCATTTGTTACTGTTTGGCCAAAGCTTCTGAGTGTGATTGCCTCCAAGCAGGCTTAGAGACCCATTAATCAGGACTTGGTTGATCGCTTCTCAGGTCAGCAGTGATCTAAGCCGAAGGGGTGGGGGGAAGCTTCTGGAGGTGAATGCGGCAGCAGTTTAATAGCTCACAGTGGAAAGATAGATTCCAACAGCAGTAATAGTAGTTGCTGTTTGCTGCTTTAACTGGTTGAAGGTTTCTGATTTCGTTTTTATTTTTCACGGCATGAAACGTTTTATTACTCATAACCAACAATAGATATAAATGATGGTGATAGTTTTTTCCAGTGCTGATATTGGTTGCATATATTATCGTAATGAGCTTAATAAATGTCAGCAACATATCCCAAAGACAGATCATCAGTTAGATCATGATGGTGGGTGAGCAGCGCTTGCTGGTGCTCCAAGGAGCAGTATACTGATGATCTCCCACATGTGGGTCAAGTTTTAGTAGTTTTTTTGCTTTGTTTGTAAGTCTTGTAGGTGTTTGTTCTCTTGGCTTTCTCGGTGCTAGGAACTGAAGAGTTATAAATGATTTTAACACGATAGCATAATAAAAAGAAGCATGAAAGTCTATGAATGGACACGAGCCAACAGAGGTAATGAATGAGGCTCCAGAAGAGAGTGAATGAAGTCGTCTTTCTGATTGCACATTTGCTAAGCTCCATTTAACATCTGCTCTACTTCCCACTGTTAGAGCATCAACAAAGCCATACACATCTGTTACTGATGAGCAAAATGACCCCGTCAGTCGAGAATTTATACACCGGAACAGTGTTAGGGTAATAAAATGGCCATCCTGCCGTATAACCTGTTCAGTCATGGTGTGTATTAATGCACACGTGAACAGGAAATAGTTTACATTAATATTGTTTGTACAGTATATTTAGTAAGAGAAGTTTGAGTTTATCTTAATAATAATAATAATAATAATAATAATAATAATAATAATAATAAATTTTATTTATGAGCGTCTTTCAAGTCACCCAAGGACACTTTACAATAAGATAAAACACTTAGTAAGTTTATTGCAGCAGGTCATCATTAACATGATTAACTTATTACATTCATATTTACAGTATACGTTACTCTTGCCGGACACATTTTTCTTCTTCTTCTTTTTTTTGGAAGAGTATGAGAACCTTTTGTTAGTGAAGTGAAATGGCTGCTTAAGCCGCCTGTGTTATAGCGGTTTCTATTACGTCTCTACAAGATTTCACTTAACATGCTAATCCAGCTCTGGAGTGGATCCTTGAAGAGACAGGAGACCGTGCTCTGAGGCCAAGGCTTAACTCTGGGATTTTATAGTTCACCTTCTCTCAAGTGTGGCAGCCCTCTACTGACACTTCAGACAATATATATTTGGCAGCATCCCACTTGAGGCATTGCTTAGCATTAACATCTCTCCATCCATGTCTCCATCCAACTATTTTCTTCCACTTATCTAATACATCAACATATTTATTATTAACTTTGGTCGTTTCACTTACGCTCTTTGTTTCCAAAATAGATCACTGGTTTCCTAATCCCTTTTAAAAGTGCTTTATCTTTCCATGTACTTACTAAAGCTCTGATGTCTTGAAATGCTTCGTTTTTCAAGTTTCGAGAATGAGGTTCAACAGTTCTGCAACCAACACTTAAAGTTAGAACTTCTCCCTGAATTTCAAAGCAAGATTTTTAATTTGACTGTGATTCTTAAAGTCAAACATTCACTTTTCATGTAACACCATGACGTGCACTTGTGGTTAAAGCTGGAATCTGAAGCGGCAACTCTTGTAAGCGTCTGTGCCTTTAATTTTATGAAATTTGTGGGTGCCATTGGCTTGTTGTGAGAAGTGTTCAACTAATACTGCCGACAGCGTTAATTAAGCCACTATAATGAATCATAAAGTGTATAGATAAGCCTAATTTTCAGTCTAACAGTGATCCAATTTTTAAAAAAAATCTTCTTGCTGCCCTTAAACTAAAGAAATGAAGGTTCATGGAACATGACGGTGGTGAAAATCTCTCTCCTCTCTCCCTCGGCCTGCCTTATCACTTCGAAGCTAATGAGCCGGGCTAGAGCAAAAACAGAAACATTTTGAACATTTGAATAACTTCTGAAAAGTTAAATGCAAACTGAGCAAGAGCTTGCTCATCATTCAGCAATAGCAAACACGAGCAACTGCTTTAAATGCAAAGAGATGACAGATGTCTGTTACTTCATAGCTGACAATACAGCTTGTTTTATTTCAGAGTTTCATTGTTGAAGTGATGTAAAATTAGTCTGAAGGAGCTTGATTTGCACTGAAAGGTTGCTGCATGCTGCTGCATGTGTAAAACAGATATTTTACGTCAGAAACAAAACTGAACTCTTTAATCTGAAGTGACTCACGAGACTATGGTGATGGGTTAATTGTATTTACAGATTAGCAATGGATTAATGCTGTCACCAATAACAATCCATGTTGCTGCATAGAATTCATCATTGGTTGGCGTATCTGAATATATCATCTCACTTTGGGTTCAATCAGTGCATAGATATGTTTTGTTTACTAGTTTTGCCTCTAGTTATTTCGGTTGGTTAGATCACTGGCTCGTCTAAAACTTTCAGGGTCCCCAAAGGATGAATTGCAAAAATTTCAGTGATCCCCTTCCTTCATTACCGCCACTACGTTTTCACAAATTCAGTTTGTCTAATTCTTTGTTTTACGACTGAATATTTTCAAAGAAAATGACAGTGCTGTCAACCTGAGCTTTGCTTGACTACTTTTATATTTTCTGATATAAACAAGCAGTAAGGGGACTGTTGCGCTTGAGATTCCCCACTGGTGGAAAAAGAGATGCTGTCCAAGTTTACAGTGAATAATAATAGGGAGAAAAAAAGACAGCAATCTCATGAATAAACAACATTTCTCAAATTTCTCTGGATTAAACTTAAATTGATGAGTTCCCATTAATAAAAGCTGAATGGGCCGACCCACAGTGTTGTATAGCAAAAACACAGTGCAGCCAACACCATGTTTTTCTCTTCAGATTTAAATGTTTTCAGAAGCAGGATGTGTCATCTCTTAAAAGTAGTTGTTTTTTTTTTTAATTCCCTTGAGTTTGTTACCTTCCAAACAACACAGACACAATGTCCTTGAGCTCCAGGTTTCTCGGGTGAACAAAGCCAAGCGAGAGCCCTCTGATACATTAGCCTTTGTATCGCCTCTTCACTCCCTTTCTGACTCTTGTTGGCTTTTTCTCTGAATTTCTCACATGCTCTGTTTTTCTTTTGTCTCTCTCACACAAACATATAAGCACCCAGTGTTCTGTTTTCAAACTCCAGTTCTATATATAGAAACTGTGTTTCCCAAAAGTTTTCCTAGTGCATTAAAGCATGTTCAAAGCTTGCACTAGCACTGTCAGAACAAACTAATACCCAGCAGTACACGACCACCACACAGCTGATATCATTCTACTAATTTGAGCCCAAGATTAGCTACTGATGTTATTCTGCATTGAATATATTTGTTAGTAAATGCACAATTCGATATCTACCTTGGAGGAAAACGTCGTATGAAATGTGTTAGCACTGTTGTGTATTATGTGTTCAGCATTAAGCCGAATATTAGGGAAGTGCCAGCTGACCACCACAAATTACACTGGAACAAAGTATGGAAAAGATTTATTATCTTGTGTCACTTCTCTCACCATTTAGTAGCATCTAGCATTATTTCACGTTTTAGAAAGTTTTTAAATCTGTTTTGAAAATAGTAGTCTAACTTTCTTCATATTTCACAAAGAAAGTGGGAGATGACCTTTAGCTATTACACACTTCTACCCAAGATGAAAAATGTGTCTGCACAGTTTTGTTTTTTTCTAGTTTTGGTCACTAGAGGTTATGAAAACATGTCAGCAATCAAAATAATTTATTGTGGGAATCTGAGGATGTGATTCTTCGCATAACAATATTAGCATTTACCCAGCTAGGCTGTGTTTTAGCAGATTCCCTATTAAAAGAACAGCACACATAATCAGATCCGGTAGCTACGGTAAATGTTATGCACATGTTAGCAAGGACATAAAGTCTGGGATAGGAGGTAGATGTACAAATTTTTAACTAAGCTACCAACCTACATCTAGAGTAAAAGCGTAACAATGAGATTTAATTCCCTCCAAGAATAATCACATTGCTCTCAATTAAATTCCGGGAACATTTCTCTTTGCCATAAGCTTTAGATTTGATTACGCTGGCTTGCCATGTCCATTTCTGGACTCCCATTTCAAATTGATTGACTTTCTCTTCTTCTGTACACGAATCAGCACTTCCCATCTGTTTCAACTGGGTCCTCTCTCTCCTCTGAGTACATGTCAGGCTGCCACTGACCTTCAAATATGAAGAACTCTGTGAAAGATTGGACAGTAGGGTTGCCGTTAATGGAAGCAAAGAAGTGTCCAGAGAGAAATGAGGCCACAACAATAGAGTGTGTGAGACCGTGCGGTGGCACAGCAAATGGACATGTCGAGAGACAAAAATTGTGTGCGGTCTCTTTTCTCTGCACCAAATAGATTCCATTCTCACAATCACTGAGCAATAGAGTCCATGCTGTGGCAAACAAACTGCCATCCCTTTGTCCCTCCATCTCAGTGTAATTGCACCCCTGGCTCTTTTTCACACAGGCCAGATTTATCCTAGCTGTAAGTCTCACCAATGCAGCACCTTCCATAAGTCCCTCTCACTCCACTGACATGGCACGCTCCCCGATCAGTGTGTCCGTGGGAGATATATCTCACTTCATACACAGATAAAGAAATGCATGTTAACATACAGTGACACACACATACATAACCACCTCCTCGGTTTCCTTAAATAGCTACTAAATTAATACACTATGGTGGATGTTGTGTGTGTATAAAGAAGGTCAGACATATATGGATGCTTTGGGATGTTGCCGGATAGTGGGAAATAGAGGCATGGACATAATACTTTAATGCTGGCTTTATTGGCTTTACTGTGAAGGATTTAAGCCTGTAGTCTGGACAGAGGTTCGCTGTTACTTAGGTTGAATCAGTAGCTGGGGTTTGCAGATGTGCGTTCTATGTATGAGGGGTGTGCTGGTCCCTGCAGTGTGTCTGTTTACTCTGCTGTTCTCTTCGATACTTAAGGGAAATGATGGAAGAGTGCTGTCTGGCAGAGCACTGTCATGCCTCAGTTAGCACTCTGGGAACCCAACAGCTACTGCACTGCAGTAGACCCACTGACAGGCATTGCACACTTGTTGTGAATTCTCTTATTTGAGCATTAGTGTCAGACTTTGTTTAAATTATTCTCAGTTGTGTTTGTTATGTCGTTTGTGGCTGTGCTAGTAGCTTAGAGAGCTAATGTCTTTGGTCCAGATTGAAATGTTTTGATGAACAAAAACAGGTGTGTTGCAAGCGCGTTACGAAAACGGGTCCCATCTGCCCAGGCATGCACTCCACCCGATCTGCACAAAACTATAAATGTAAGGTGACACATGCTGTATTAAACTGAAGTGCCACACTGAACATGCCTTCTTCGTTTGCTCCAAAGTTCAGCTGTTCTGCTTAGTGTCCATTGTAGGTGGATGGTTTACTCACTTACTCTAAAGATGCACAGCATCATTGATAGCAGCCTCTTCATTATAACACCGTCTTTACATGTGTGCCGTAACTAGATAATCATCTTGGCTATTTGCTCGTGTAAATGATCATTATATTTCATCTGATTGGTGTATTTCAAGGAGTCCAACTACTATGAAGGTTTTTACTGACATTTATGTCCCCTACAGAGCATGAATCCTTCAGGATTTGGTGACTCTCTTCATCACGTAGCACCATAAGCTGATCCGAGCTTCTAATCTCATTGTAAAATATCAATTACTCATATGTGTATTTTGTAAGCTGCCTCAAAATTTAGACATAGTGATTAATGGGTTTGAGAGGAAGTATGCTCTGATTTGGCGACACTGGTGATCCCAGCTTTCCCTTTGCTGCCATGAGATTCACATTCCCCCCTTTCGGTGGAATATCTTAAATATCTGGGAAACAAAAATGATGTTTCATGCTGACTTTTACCACCATCATTATGCCTAAGTGCTCAGAGCAGCCTCACATATTCAGTGAAACCTCTTACTCTTGTTTTGATTTAAGCCTTACATTTTGGCCTCGAATCATAACATAAATCCAGGCTTATACAAGATTTTAGAATAGCCCATCTTTCCATCTCAGTGACTTTTTTGCTAGAAAACTGCACTACTGAGGTCTGTGACTTTATAAAAATTTACAGTATATCATCAGTCTGAATTCCTCTTGAGGTGAAACTACCTTGCATTATGCCATTAGAGTAGTCCATTCACACGTATTTTTTCCCCCCTGTTGGTTTTATACTTTATTTTGCTTTCTGACAGAACTACTTTAGAGCTCCAATGCACCTAATTTATATAGTCAGTGGCATGGCATTCATATATTTGCCATCCGAGTCTGTACCAATATTCCAAACTGATTCCAGTGCTGCCGAACAGAAACCTGTGATACAGAGAAAGTACTGGCAGCTAGACCAAGGCGGTGTGAGAAAATGAGTGTTCCATTATTTATGCTCCACTCACTAACTTTATGATGCCGTTAGGTGGTCGTGCTGTTGTCCTCTGTCTCCTTTTATTAGCTGTGGTGCACTGCTGCATTTTAATGGATACGTCAAAGAATGAAGTTTCCTTTGGCGAAGTAGCAAAGTGCCTGTTTCTCAGGCTCAGTGAAACAAAAGAATAGATGGTGCACATCATAAGATAAGTGCACACTTTTAATGAGTTGGTTTGTCGGCCTGCCAGAGTCCAGTACTGAATTTGTATGTTTTTACCAACTAAGCACTTTTTACCTGTATTGGTCTGAAGGAGTAGTGGCCTGAAATTTAGTGGCATCGACCAAGTATAGTGATTTTACCATAGCTGCGCTCTTTTTATTTTATTTCAATATCCAATCTCCTCAAAACATTTTGTATAGTTTCCTTCTCTTTTATCTTTTCGTTCAAACAAATACGATGGTAGACGATACGACCTGATCAAATACTACTAGCCACGGGGTACTCATTAAATCCCACAGATACTGTAGAACCATTTAATGTCCAATCAATCTGCTATGTCTGACATGGCACATGTGAAAACGCAACACTCCGAGCAGCAAGTCAGCACCATGGCCTAACTCATGGCTTACAAGCCAGCTCTTGATTTTTAAATGGGATTATAGTGATCTCATGCTCCAAACCCTTCAGCTTATTTTGCTAATATGTTTGAGTCAAAGTGTAAAAGAACAAAAACCTTTGCGGCAGCAGTAACTATTCGCCTCTGCTCCAATTCAAACATCAATACTGAATGTTTCTTAATCCTTGCTGTTTGAACCATGCCTATGGGCGGATCTTATATTAATGTCTCTAGTTCTGAATAGGCGCTGAGCATAAGTCATTAAAAATAGATTAACTTCAAAAAGGGTAAAAAAAAAAAAAAGAAGAAGAAAGAAAGAAATATTTCTCTGTGGCCAGTGTAGTTTTATCTCATGCTAGGTAATAATAGTGCTGATCATGAGGGGGCTAGAATGCTCTCTGGATGTCTAAATGCCACAACTGGGAAGTGTTGACTCCGCTGAAATGCCATGGCTATCCAGTGACACTGTGAATGGTGTCATCTTCTACTTTTTCATGAGCCTCTTATACTTCTTTAACACAAAGGTCAAAGATGGAGTAGAAAACAAGAAGGATAATATGAAATGTCATGCGATTTCCTAATAAGACTACACTGGCTAATGTCTCTGTGGTTCTTTATATCCTCTGTTGGTTTTTGTCTTCAGAAAATGGGACCTAGAATAGAAATCTAATGCTGTGTATCAAACGTCAGAGACTGCAACAAGGGTATTTCTCGTGTGAATCGCTACAAGTGCTTAACTGTCCATCCATCGATCCGCTTATTCCAGGTTGTAGGGGCAGCTGTCTATGTAGAGATCCTCAGGCCTCCCTCTCTCTGGCCTGCTTCTCTAGCTCTTGAACGGGAACACCGAGGTGTTCCTAAGCCAGCTCAGAGACGTAATCTCTCCAGCGATTCCTGGGTCTGCCCCGCTGGTGAGGGCAGGAATGACCGGTAAAAGGGGAAGTTTCCCTTCACACTACACCAGTATAGCATCCTCATCACTGGTGACACCAATCTGTCTGCTCTCCCCTCGGTCGTGAACAAGACCTCAAGATACTTGAACTCATCCACTTGGGGAAGCAACTCGTCACCCAATTAAAATGGGCATTCCACACGTTTCCAGCTGAGAACCTTGTCCAGAGATTTGGAGGTGATAATTCCTGCTGCTTCACACTGGACTGGAGGTCACAGCTTGATAAAGCTAGACTCACTAGTACTTAACTGAATGCATCTCACAACAGGTGTTTATCAGATCATTGAAATGCTCGCTGCGCAACTCCACTCAATCGGTATGCTTTTACAAATTTGGAAGAAGAACAAGTTGTTTGGTAACAACAATAATATTGATTTGCACAACACTTTGGAAAACAAGTGAAAACAGTTTCAAAATGCTTTATAAAACAGAGTGAAAATAGATCACAATAAAATTAAACAGGTAACATAGCAACAACCGCAAATATAAACAAAGCCTAAATCCTCATCATTTATTGCCTTTAGCAGGGGGGCAGAATGATGTATACAATTTCCATCTGTGACTATGTTTTTTCCCCCCTTTTTCTCTCTCATACTATCCTATACTAAGCTGCAGGCCCTTTGGATCCACAATTTAAAATATCAGTAATCATTAAATGTGCATTCGTTTTAGCTTCTGGAGACATTTGAGGTCTTTATTTCATTAGGATACTTAGTAGCCATCAAGCAGTCAACTGTTTGCCACTCTGTGCTTTACAATAGGCAGGTGATGGTAATGTTGGAACAACTGACATTTAGTAGCATTTATATCTAAATACTTTTAAAACTCTCCCAGCAGTCTATAGTGAAACAGCCTGTATTCTATAGCCACACCATCCCTATCATCCTGTTTTCAGAGGTTTACAGCTGGTTGCAGACACTTATTCACGATGATGGCAAGTCAAGGACTGTTTACTACTTCAAGCTACTTTTCTTCCCTCCATCAAGTCCGACCTTTGAAAGCAGTCATTGTTTTGCTCTTGTATTGCCTCACATTACACGGGCTAAAAAAAAATTGTAGCAAACAAATAAATAGCTCTACGTGCAGAGGAGTACATGTGCAAACACTCCCACATGTGGTAAGATTGTGTTTGAAGTAGGACTTCAATTGGACACCCATGAACAGTGTGGAACTCGATATCCCACACAGCACATCCTTGCTCCCTTAGATCAGCATTCAACCATTTTCCCATGTGGCCAAAGCTTGGAAAGAATACTGTACAATCATGTATCTAAGCAGAACGGGGCAAAGCAAACTACTTGGATGTCTCAACAGTAAGGTTTCTGAGAGTTAAACATGCTTATTCCCTCAGTAGTATAATATCATGATTTGGTGTCTTGATTCTCTGATTTATGTGTTATAAACCATACGCATACATAAGGTCGTGTTTTCACAAAGTGACTCACATTAACTTAGATTTTTAACTTAACTAGTCCCTGTGGAAATTTTTATCCAGTGCCTGAAATGAGTGAATTTCCTTTAAATTATACACAGAATATGTGTCCCAGTGTACACGTGTTTTTAGGAAAAGGATAGGGAGATTTTTACTGTTACCACTGGACTCTGTAAATTATAACTTATTATCTACAGCTGCAAAGCAATTAGTAATTGGCCCACTTTACATATGGCCCTGTATGCTACAGATGTTGCTGCAATGAAGATGAAGAGTGGTAATCTACTGTAGGCCTGCAGCTACGTTTTAACTCCCATAGTTTGAGATCTGTGATAAACTAAATTGGCAGATGGCAAACAGAAGGATTTAGTTTTAAGCTCCAGCCTCACAAACACTGTTATTTTGTAAAACAGGGATTTCAGTCTTTTGTTTTTAAAAAAAAACAAACAAAAAAAAAACATGCAGATGCAAATCTGCAATCACTACCAGCCACGGCATTCTTAGGCTAAGAGCATCCTTACCTCCATCAGGCGCTATCAAGAACATACCAAAGCCCTAATCATATAGAAACGTTGGCCAATGACAAGCATTACATCTAAAAAGGATATAAAGAGAAAATTAGAAGAGAAAATACTCATTTTCATTAACATAAATGCACTTTCTGAAAGGGTGGTTTATAAGAGCTCCATTTTCAGTGACCTAAAATGCCATGTGTGTATGAACAAAAGACCAAAGCATATAGAAAAAGCTATGATATGGTGTTTGGTTGCTCTTAACTCTTTTGTGCTGTTGCTTTATAAAATAAAGAAGAAAATAAAGAATTTCATGGAGCATGTCCTTAACTGTAAAATGGTATCTTTTAGTTACGACTGGTTAATATGGAAAGTGCCAAATGACTTTCAAATAATTGTAATTTTTTTTTTTCATATGAGTCAATATTGAGATATATCTGTCAAAGTTAAATGTTCCGTTTTCACATCTCACTTAGGAGTAACTAAGTGAGATGTGAAAATATTAAGTTCATTTTATTTAAATATTTTCCATTTTCTGTCAGAAGTTGAACATAATACAGTAGGACCACGACATTGTACAACTGTATTTTAAATTGGTAGCATGGGTGTTTAAACCAAAGAGACATAACGTTATGAAGACTGACAGGTGAAGTGAAAGCAGTGATTATCTCTTCATCATGGCACCTGTTAGTGGGTGAGATATATTAGGTAGCAAGTGGACATTTTGGGCTCACAGTTGATGTGTTAGAAGCAGGAAAAATTGGCAAGCATTAGGATTTGAGTTTGACAAGGGCCAAGTTGTGACTAGACAACTGGGTCAGAGCACCTACAAAGCTGCAGCTTTTTTCAGGTGTTCCCATTCTACAGTGGTCAGTATCAGTATAGTAGTGAACCAGCAAAAGAGTCACGGGGGGGGGGGCAAGGCTCACTGATGCATGCTTTCTTGCATAAATGCTTGCCTTCTTTTTGGCCTGTTTGTGTGGCAGGTCTCATCTGCAGGCAGTGGAGAGCTGGTGTGGCTTGTTTCCAACCACTGACACTGGCAACGCCTGAGCCTGGTGTGCCAGTGCTCTGTAAAAGTCCTCACTTGCTGTGTGGCTCTGCTCCCTGGGACACACCTCCTAGATCTTTAGTTTTGCACTAAACAACATTGTATATACATATTGCATATTTGTTGCTAAAACCCCAGTCCTATAAAAGCCAACCAGTATCACAGCAAAAACATGTAATAGACATGCCAGTCAACCGTGTCTCATTCACGCTTTATCTCTCCAAAGTGTGAAATGTACAAACAAGCAGAAATTGCATTTCTGCATGCAGAAGTTGCATTACCAGCAGGGGGAGATAATATATTTAAAGCCAAGAATTTGGTATAGTGAGCAAAAGCAAAAGCAGAAACGATTAAGGTAGGCAGCTAATATATTTAAATGTGTTAATAATATCTGTTTAAATGCTTTCATGTGATTATTTTCATGTTCGCTTGAAATAAAATATCTCCCTCTGCTGTTACTGCAGCTTACTGCAACTTCTGCATGCATGTACAATTCATCCTTTGGAGTGGTAAAGAGTGAAATTGATATGGTAGACCAGCATGTCTATGCCATGATTTATGGTGGATAGATGAGAGAGTGAACCCCTTACAATCATAGGTTGATTGAGACCCCTTATTTTGCATGGCGGATGCTGCCTTGTCTTCAAATGAGTGCCAAGTGATTGTAAAACTATACGAAGTCCATTGCAAATTTTTTACTTTCTTCATTATCCAGTTTGCATCTGGATAATTAAAGTTTCACTATTGGTAAGTGGTTGGCAGACAAGTCTGTGTCTTCCATTCAAACTACAGGAGACTGCAGCAATCTGCAAATGACCAAATAAAAGGAGTTTTTGGTGCATCACCATCTTTACAGTATGATCAGTTTAACTTAGCAACAACCACTCACCAACCACTTGGGTGCCTTTCATCTGGTGGTTGCAAGGGGGTTGTTGACTAGTCTCCAGGCCTGTGTAAGAAAGGTCAAACTAAGACTAGTTGAAACACTGTTAACAGCTAGTAGTTGGCCAATCAACATGTCTGACTTTCATACTGGCCTCAGGTCATTTGTCCAGAGGTTACGTCGAACCCTGGTATGCTTTACGTTTAGACAAGAGAAGAGAAATATGTATAAAGTTACAGTTGAATTCCTAGTTTCTCAGAATTAATACTTCAAGGTAAAATGATGGTGACTCTGAAATGAGTGGTTGTTGACAATATCTCAGTAACACTGACTTCAGTTTGATAAGCTCTGAGCAGTTTTAGATCTTCATGGGCTTATTGCATATTGTACTGAGGTTAAAGTGTAGTTTTCCAGTCATTGTCAGAAACAACATTTTAACTGTGTTTTATAATGGGGCATTATAAACTGGGAAGAGACTGACATATTAAGTTCCCTTTCAGTTGTACCTGGTATTATGAAAATCAATTTGTAATATACAGTGATTTATTTCAGAACACTTGAATCAAGTTGTGTGATGTGTGGTCATTTAATTTTATGGTGTTTTTGCTGTTTTTGAGCTCCGCTACATCTATTTTGAAAATATGAGCTTGTTAAACGGTTTTTCTCTGTGTGTCTCGTGGTCAGCAGGCCGGCTTATCCATCTGATTGAATGCCATTTCATTATAATTGCTGGATTTATAACTGTGACAGTTATTTGATGTATGATTCATTAACTTATTGGTAGCTCAGTGAATGTTTGTTGTATCAGCAGTACGTTATTTGAATTCAGCAGTTATAGCCAGTCATAACTGCTGAGCATTGCCAACATGACGTCACTCGTTGGTTTGTAGACTAATGTTTTAAGCTGTTTTATTTTCTTTGGAAGCCAAATATGTCAAGTGAGAGATGGTTCTGGCCAAGGATCGCATGACTCTGTGTTATATATGTTAACAAATTCTCAGTCACAGTGTACCCATGCCATAAATAATATCCTGATATATGATGTATTTCACTGAATATAACAAGAATTCACAAACATAATTAGGAAAAAATGTTTAAGTAGGATCTTTGCTCATGGACTCTTCTTTTCCCCACCTGGTTGCCATTAGACATGTTGGTTTAAGGGATTTCTGTAAGATCTATCCATATTTATCAAAACTAAAAACATTTTCTGATGCCGTCTGTTCTCAGCACGGGGGTCCTCATAACGAGATTAACAAAAGAATGCATGTTTGCATGTGAGCAGAAGGCTGTCTGTGTGCGACCATATGTACATGTCGGTAATAGAGACGGGGACAGAGAGGCAGTGTGTGATGCAGGTCATTGAAATGTAGGCAAGTGTTCAGCCAGATGCTGCAGAAATCAATCATAGTGTAACAGATGGCAAGATCACTACAAGCATGATTCTCTCACCTCTTTGTGCTGCACTACCCCATGGGATATTCAGGATGCCTGTCTTCTATAATGAGTGTAGCCTATAGTACTCAAACATGATTTTTGAAGAGGCTTTCACACTTAGAAATTAGATTTTTGTTTTGGTGTGTCAAGGTCTGAAGGAACTACTTCAGCATTTAGAGGTTTGGCTTAAAGTGGGGCATAAAACAATCAAATCAAGCTCCAAAATCGAATCATACTGTGGTGTACCACAGCGCATTCATAGTGTCTTCAGACGAGTCACTTTCTTGCTGACGTTGCCATGGTCACGTTTTAGGGACTGAATGTATGCTGAGTTGGATTTCGGTAAACTTGGTCTCCAGGTATTGTGCTTGTGTTCAAATGATAGAATCATCACCTCCTCGTGTTTTTTGAGAGGAGCACAGGCAATTTTTTTCTTTTTAATTAAAATTGTGGTTATTGAACTTAGATTGTTTTAGCATTTGCCATGACATTTTTATTTTTTGTTGGTAAATGTTACGGATGTTTTAAATCCTTGTGGAAAAAAAGACGTGGTATATTCATAAAACGCTGCAGCTGCTTTTTTTTTTTCTTTTTTTTCATAGCTGGATGAAAAAATATTCTCAGGGTTGCCTTTTCCCAGAAGCTCACTGATTTTCATATTGACTCAATCTGTAACTGAGCCAAGATTGGGTCTGGTTTCCCTCCTCTGTGCAAACCTTTGCTTAAATTGATCATTTTCCATTCTAACACAGACAGTTGCACAGATGTATTCTCAGAAATACACAAAGCTGTTTCTCTCTGTGGCTCGCTCTGTCTCTGTCACACAAATGCTTTCACATGAGCTTTTAGAGGTTATTGTAGGATGTGAGCAACAGTAAGGGCTGTTAAAGAGGCCAGCTGGCAGACATTTAGATCTCATTATTTGAGCCCTTTCTTGGAACAGGTTTTGCTTTTGTCACAATAACTAATGTTATCTACTCATTGAATACCAATAATCACTCGCACACTATGACCAGTAGGCTACCTCCTGTAATTTACTAGGGTTCATCTGTTCTGATCATCTGTAAACATACAGTAGAGTAACTCAGAATTTGTAACATTTTTGGTAATCACCCTACTAACCTGGAAATCTGTGCTTCTTAATATTTGATTAACGACACACCTGGAAGGCCGTCGGAAGCCCTGGTAGATTTTTTTAGTGGATTTTGGATCGTTCTGGTCTGCAGTCTTGGCCTCACAGAAAACTCAGTCCCAGCCTGGTAGTTTGAATGAACTGACTTGAGATGTCAAACTTGACTGTCTGCATCATTTATATTCATTTAGATATTTTTAAGAGCGCCGCCATCTTAAAAGGAGTTATTTTGAGCCAAATAGGGAACTTTTTCCTAAAGCAAGTCATGAACTTTTGAACATGTGAAGCAGAAAGTTAAAGCAAAACACAAGTGCAACAGACGGATCTCAAACGTGAGTGTGATGGCCTGATTTTACACCACCACAGACCCAGCCTCTCCTGATGCCTAAGGATGAATCTGGTGACCAATTTAGTGCTGTCATTACTATTGTACTAAGCCATAGAGACTATGCTACTGCCTGCTTCTCTAACAAATGCAGGTAGAGGAAGTGTGAATTTAGACAGTGGCCCATATGTGCTTGTGTCAAGCTGACTTTTTAGCCATTAGTTAGAGAAACTGTCCAACATGTGCATATTATTGGTGAGACGACAGTGAACGACTGGAAACTTATTGACTTCCAGTGCTGCAAAGGATTAATCTGTATTTCTTTTTAGCAACCTGAAATAAGGTGATAACAGCTTATGGTGGCTGTGTACTAGTGAGGGTGGGCTGATTACATCAGATAACGGTCAATCAATTGACCGATAACATGAAAAACCGATTAATACACACAGCAAAAGGTGTTGCCAGGAATAATGACCAAGCTTACTTATAGTGATGAATTGGATTTTAACTGCCAAAAGCTAAAATTCTGTGTATTACCCAGGACCGCATCCCACACGCGCTGATATCGCTGCTTTTGTTCTGCAGACAGAACAGCGGCAACATTGTGCACCCAACTCGTGTTTTCGTATACGGTCTTTTATATGTGACAAAATATCCCAAGTCTCAGAGAACATAATCCACTTATACTTTAATACTTTGTTCTTCATACAAAAGAGAGTGTCTTTTAGGGAACTGTTACTCCTCATTTTTTACTGCAGAGTGATATTTAATAACAGAGCTGCACCTGCCGTGAATTCCCCCAGCACCTCCAATACTACAATGCTACTTCACAGTTCCTCAGGGGGGAAAAGGCACTGGTAGACAAGGCAGGTTCACCCCTAGAGAGTTTGGGAATATATGTGCATGCAGACACTGTGGTATACACCCTGACACATACAGAGGCACAAATCTTGCCTTGGCAAACACCGTCTGCAGAGACAGAGTCAGGTTATGGTACAGATGCAAGTTTTTCACATGACTACCTCCGACTGAAGAGTCACAGAGATTAAATCAGCAGCCTTACTTGTTCTCAATTAAAATGTTAAGCACAAGAAAAAGTTTCATGCTTCTGTCTCACACGTGCTTTATAATATTTCTTCTTTGCATGGTACTCAGCCCACTCTTTGGTGTTAATTATACAGAGAACTTGGAAATACACAAGGTCGATAGTGCAGAAAATAAAAGTACTAGTAGTTATAAGTCATATTGCAAATGGTTTCTGCTTTCATTTAAAAAAAAACAACAAACTCCTACATTAGTTTCGATTACCCAAAGCATTGTTTAAGAACTTTCTGATTAAAAAAATCAGTCCTGATCTTGTCATCCACATGAGCCTACACAGACCCTCCAAAATGCTGCAGTCAGTTTTCATCTAATTTAACCAAGTGAGTGTTGACTGGCAGGCTTAATCAACCATTCCCATTAACTCTATTTCTCTGTGTATTCAAGTCATTAGATGTAATTTATATCATGTTGCCAAATACTGTGAGCATTAAGCTCCAGCGAATCTGAAGGTTACTCAGCCCGCACTGCAATCGCTCATTACAAAGTGACCGCTCGTGTCTGCCTGCAACCTCGAGAAAAAGAAGCCACGCCAGCATTTGCTTTTGGTTTCACGGGACCTGCATGCAGACATGCCATGGGGAGACTTCTCTTTGGCAATGATCTCCACCAAGGTCACACCAGGAAAAAAATATCCACTGACTAGCAATTTTTAAAATCAACAAAACACTTAAATTTAAAGTGTTTTGTGGGTTACCGCTCCAGTAAATGGCACTGCAGTGGAAAGAGCCTTTATGGTAACTGCCAGTGAAATGTGTGGTCATCCATATCTGTAAATATATATTGATAAAACATGTATTTACCGATATGCAACATTTGTATTTACAGTATACTAAATTTAGTACACATGTCACCTATTAGCTTTGAGCAAGGTCCCACAAAATAATGATTTTATAGCATTTATCATATTTACTGCATTTCATATTAGGATGCACTGAACACACAGAACCATAATTCTTTTTTTGCTCAAATATCTGATACATAAAATAGAGACAAACTACGCATTATGCAAGCAACAATTGAAATTGTCCGTTCACATCACTGACTAATGATTAGTAAAGGCAGTATATGCAGACAGTTTAGAGCAGCAGTCCCCAACTTTTTTGCGCCACGGACCGGTTTATGCCCGACATTATTTTCAAGGACCGGCCTTTAAGGTGTCGCAGATAAATATAACAAAATAAAACTTGTACCGGTACCGAAAAAAAGAAGATTTATTCATAACACACGTGAAAAGACCCAGGAAAGCCGAGTTAACGATAAAAATGATAACAAAATAACGCTGAAAACCGATAAAAACCCTGAAAACCATACATTTCACACCTGAGCCTCAACTCTCGCGGCCCAATACCAAACGACTCACGGACCGGTACCGGTCCGAGGCCCGGGGGTTGGGGACCGCTGGTTTAGAGCCAGCTACCTATATTCCATTTTAGAGAGTACTTAACAGCAGCTAGCAGCCTAATACTGAGTTATATCACCAAGACCAGATCAGATCTCAGATAGGTGTTCAACGTATCTCAACTAGAGAAACAGAAAAGGGATCTATGGATTTTATAGATAAAAATTTGAAATTTGCTTTCTGACACATTGTGCTGTTCTCAACAAAGACTGAATACTTCTCACAGGTCTTCAGAAGAAGGAATATACAACATCACAAAGCTGTGGAAGGCAACAAAAGGATTTCAAAAGGCCTGGGTGTTCAGATAAATTGTCTACCACCGAAGAAAATTCAGGACTGCTGCTGCTCTCCCTCGGAGTGGGCGCCCTGCAAAGATCAAACTAAAAGTGCTCAATCCTGAAAGAGTTGGAAAAAACAAATCAACAACAAAAAACCTGCGCAAATTTCTACAACTTGCTAAAACCTTTGTTCAAATGTCCCCGCTATGAGAAAAACAGTGAAAGAGAATGAATGAACCTTGTGTGGCAATGTTCTGTGGATCGATGAAACAAAAGTTTAAGACTTTGCAGAAATACGCCACAATAGGTTTGGAGCCAAAATGCATCGCACACCAAGACCAAAACCTCCAGTCTGTAAAGGTTGGTTGTGAGGGCGTGATGGTTTGGGGTTGATCTCAGGGGCTGGATATCATACAATCTTTGATATAATAATATGTTAAATGTTGTATCAAGAAAGGTTACAGGAGAATGACAGAGTAGCAGACCATGGTCTTAGGTTAGATTGTGCGATTCTGGCTCGGCAAAACAAAGTTGTTTAAAAAAGATGAACATTGATGTTCTGCAATGGTCAGGTCAGAGCCCTGATCTTAACTGAATTGGGAAGCCGTGGCATGACTGGAATAGGCCTGTTCAACTAAGACAACCCAGATATATAAACAGAAACATTGTTGTATTGTTTCATGAGTAGCTGCGGAAAATGTCTGTTGGATGTCGCTGTTAGAGGATGTTCTGCAGTTGACTAAGTTAGTGTACTTTTTCCAGCCTCCGGCGCGTGTGATAAATGTGTTCAATAAAGACGTGAAAAGTGCAACTTTTTTGTTTAGTAATATTTTATTAATCTTTAATTGTTACTTGGATAAAGTTCAAACCACATTTGGTGTGCAGTTTTACAAAGTTCACAGAGTTTTGTTGCAACGGTGCTGTATTTATTATATGACCTTGCTTTTTTAAGCAGTTACATTTAACAGATACAATAAAAAAAACACTTGTTAAAGAATCGACAGCCATGCCAAAGCTCCTTCATATCTGTAGAAATAACAGTGCTTTAAAGTGAATGGTAATGTCAGCATTTTAGAAGGCTTACTTCTGTTTATAGCAGTAAATACAAAGTACAAGGAATGCCGTTCCACTGCAAGTGTTTGGTTAAAATGCATCAAATTGAAATGTTGACCTTGTAAGTGGATCAATAACCTGTAGATTGTACAACCAAAGTTCGAATGCCCTTTTTAGCGCCACATTTTGTGAGCTGAAATTTTAAAAAGTGCTGATAATGACATATTTATTCATCTTCTTTTAAAGAAAAAAATATTTGCTAGGTTACGAAGTTAAATTTTTAGGAGTTTTTTTTTTTTTTTTTAGCATCAGTGGAACATCTGTTGGATATTGTTCCAGAAAATACAATTTTGAAAATGACACTATATTAAAAGAATCAACATTAAGTTTATTTCCTTACCAACAAAAGCGACCGCAATGAAGGCAAAGCATAAGTAGTGACATAGCCAGAGATGAGGGTGAGCACTTAGTGTTGGGCGCTGTGAGGAGGTGTTGAAACGAGGCTGAAAGAAGTAGAGACAGAAAGCTGCAGTGTGTAGGTGGCACCCACGCAGCTCAACTTGGCTTAGCCGGCCCAGCATTAGCTAGCAGGCTAGAGCCTGTGAGTCTGAAATCTCTTAGGAAAGGGACAGATCAAAGACAGGGCAAGGGGCCACAGTACAGCTTACACACTTTCTGAAGAAGCAGCGCACATGTACATTTATGCGTGCAAACACAAAGAAACACAAAAAGCACTTGCTGCCTTAGCTATCGATTGCTATTGATTGCTTTCTATGTCTCTCTTCTTCTCCTCCAATTTTCAGTCCACACAATAAAGGCCCGTCTTCACTGGCAAAGCGTTTAGTAGTTGGAAAATGCAGCTCCAGCCTGGAGCCAAAAACTGTGCACAATAAGCAGCAAGATACAGTATACAGCTTCTTCTTTTTTTCCCCAAACAGAGCCACGTTGTATGGAGAAGTATTGGTTTTTTTTGCAAACTGCAGTTCTTTTGGTTGGATGGCCAGACTCCCCACTTGCATTATTAGGAAAGACAGCTGCTACACAGGCATTTTTCTACTCATGGAGAAAAACCTACCTTTGGTTCCACCTAAAAAGTATACGAAAGGAGGAAACAACATAGCTCCAGCAATGCTAGTTTCATGCTTCAAGGCATCCAATGTCTTAGGGAAACCACCAAATGTATCCAATACATCTTTCATCTTTTGATAGGATACCGAGTCTTTAAATTGACTTGTTTATATTAACCACATTAAACCTAGCAGATGACAACCAACAAATACCCAAACAGATGACTCTACTTTGTTTTGGCCTCACTGAACTTAATGGGTATGATTCTCACTGTGTCATTTGCATGAACAGCAGGATCATCATTTGCTGCTTTGTGCTTATAAATATTGATTGCTTAATTTGTTCATGGTATTATGAACCTGTTTTGTACAGTCTATTTCCAATCTATTTGTTTTTAATTTGCTGCATGCTAAATTGTACAGTTTGACAACTGTGTTAAGGACTATGGAGTGTATTGACTGAGGACAATAGATCCCAGTGACTCATTATGCAATTTTAGAGGTTTATGTATTGGTTTGCAGCCCATACATGCATTCAGTATCCCGTTACCTAGTGTGTGTGGAGGCTGGAAACTAACATGTATTCATCTCCAACAGAGACAATGTGGGTTTCTAATTTTGTGTGTGTGCAAGCACCTGCCCACCTGGAGGGTGTGTGTCATACATAATAAGGCAGTATGCCTGCTTCATGACCGTGCCTGTCTTGTCATCTCCTCTAAACCTTGACAAACATTAGGTTGACAGGTAGTGGCAAAACATGTCAAATCCAGTGATTAATATTTTTTCTCCTCGTCTTTCTCTCTCATTCCATTTTGCCTGTAATTATTCTCGCTCTTGTGTCAGACTGGCACGCGTGCCTGTTTGTGTACAACGTGCGTGTGGGTTTGAGTCCTGTCACTTAACTAGTCTATAGGGTTCTTCAAAATGTCAGTCGGTCAAATATGATTGGTGGGTCACAGGATGAGAAGGAGATTTAAAGGGAGAATGCCTGTTTGCGATGAGAAAAAAGGGCACACAGACCCATCATTCACACACACTTCAGAGCCATGTTTGGCAAAGGATACAATGACATTTGGATGTCCTAAATGGAAAACGATCGCTCGTTGTAGGGACTATTGCATTGAAATATTCTGTCTCTGCACTAAAAGGGAGAATTGCTCTTTTTTCTGCTGATAGAATGAACATATATTTAATATAAATAATGATTTGTGATAAGTTAGCATTAAGGCAAAAACTTGCTTACTGTCTTCTATGAAACAAAAAAAAGTTACATTTGTATTTTTAATATTAAACATCATAAAAGTGTTATTTCTGTTCTTATTCTTATACAGTTTTCTAAATGTTAATGATATAACATTATGAAATCATGTTTTCATGGCATACAATATTCATGCACTATTGAAGAATCATATTAATTGTCCCATTGTAAGTTTGTCTTTGAAAGCTTGGACTGTTTTGTCATCTACTTGTTAAATTAATTCATCTAATTCATCTAAATAAATTGCTCACCATAAAGGAACATTTTCAAGATTCTTTAATATTTCCTTTTATTCATGTAAATACTTTACATTCACATTGTAGTTACACAATATAACCCAATGAATTAGCATGAGCAGTTGCCTAGCAACTACTTTTTGCTTTCCAGTGTTTCCCTGAGAAAATAGTGTAACCTCCAATTACTTCAATGCTCGCCTTTTACCAATGAAACAGCATCTTCATGCTATATATGAGTGCTTTTTGTATGGTGGGCTGTATAACTAAGATACATGTGCCCTTTTATTATTCTGGAAAAAAAAAAAAAAAATGCAAATCAGGGTAGTTTAAAATGCCTTAGCATTCAAGGCTGCAGCACAAATGGAGAAACGCAAGAGAATCAATTACTTGTGCTGCAAAGCCACAGAAAATCTTTCTGATTTGCTCAGTCTTCCTTCAATTCTAAATCTTTAGACAAAACAATTCATAGTCTGAATGTCAGCTGTGTATTTGAAAGCATATTAAAGAGCAACCAAAAGACTGTCATGACTTGGTGAGTGTATAAAAATGGGCTTTTATTCCAGACTTATTTTAAAGTTTCTTATCTTAGACTAGATGCCATTTTCTGCCTCTTATTGCCACTCGTAGAAGTACTTAAAAAAAAAAAGAAGTTCATATGAATTTTTTTTTTTTTTTTTTTACTCCTAGTGAATTCTTGAGTGAGTTTTTCCTCCTCGCTGTCACCAGGTGCTTGTTTATTGGGGTTTTGCTCTAATATTGGCGAGTCTTTCCCTTACACAATAAAGTACATTAAGGCAGCTGCTGTGAATTGGTGCTGTATGAATAAAAATGAGCAGAACTGAATCAAATAAAAGTTGTTGAGCTCATGTACCATTCTTTGATTGTTCAAAGCATTTTATGAACACAAAAGACTCAAGCTGGGAAATTACGCAAACCTTGTCAGCTCCATTTATAACTAGCATTGAATTTGCAATAAGCATTAAGTTCTGATTGTTTAAAACCACATATAATACCAGTGAGGGGTACATGCAGACTAAACTTTGCCTGCAAAGAAACAACAAACAAGTCACAGAAACCACCATGAAAGTGCTGTGTGCTCAGACAAAATTGTGAAATAACTGCATGAAAAATATTGAACCATCAATCCATCTTTTCGACAGCTCAGTATGGAACTGTTGTTTTGTTCTGTTGTGCTGTGAGTATGTGTTTATCAGCTTGCGTATGTTCTGCTGCCTCATGTTTCCAAGCTGTGGTCAAGATTAGCTCCCAGACTGGCGCGTGGCCATTGACCAGTATTATCCTAACAGCTTGAAAATTTCTGCCTTTTGTGAGCCGTCGATATGAGCAACACTGCACTGCTTGTAGGTGGGCAGCAGTGCTCCAGCCAGTATGTATGAATAACAACTTAAAAAGTCGTTAATAAAATGCCTATTTTTATAGTGCTAATTGTTTTTTTCAATCAAAAAGTGCACTTGAGTGGAAGCTCCAAGTTCCTTATAGAGTGTTTAATGGCCACAGGTGAAACCACTCTGTTCAGTCACTCCATCTTATTTTAAATGAAGAGTCTTCATTCAAGTCTGTATTTTTTTTCCCTTTGAAATCTGCTGTACTGAAGTCTAGCAGTAAATTCTATTATTATCTTAAAATAAACCCATCGATCCTTGAGACTGAGGGGTTTATGTGATGGTAAGGTATCCGCCTGTGACTTCACACTTCACAAGAAATACTACTCCTTCATTGGCATTGGTTTTTATTGAAACTTACCATCTAATGGGCGTTCCCTCTGACTAAGCCTATGACCCTAAGGTAGTAGTTGTTGCTTAATGGGCGCTTTTCCATTTTCCAGAATTGCTATTCCTCCTAGAGTCTTGGTAGGATTTTAGTGATTAATTTCCCTGGATGTGTTTGTGAGCCAAAATTACTTCTCCATCAATCCATTCTATCCATCCATTATCCATCATTTCTCAATAAATTTTAATTTTCATTAGTTAATTAAAGCAGCCAACCAGTGACAAGAAATGCATAGCCTTATTTCTCTAATTCACATGTTACAGTTGTCTTCGGATGGATGATGAACTGGATGAGTTACTGTATTGCCCAAATTTTGGTTATGACCTAGATCACTGCTAAAGCTGACCCTGAGCCATGTGGCTATACCAGCTAGTTGGATTTACTAATTTCCATCAAATACAAATTACACCAAATGCACAAAGTTTACCTATCAGCACATTTACGGAAAAAAACAGATCAGGTAAACAATCAGGTCCCTCAATAAAATGTCACAATTCTTTATGAACAAACCCAAAAAAGAAACTTATTTTCAAAGCTTGTGACTTGCTTGTTTTTCCCATCCAGAATCCAGAAACCAGAATATTAAGAATAAAAAGTAAGCTACATTATTCACAAATTAGAAGCAGAAATCAGAGAAAGCTTGGCATTTTTCTTCATTTATTAATCAACAAAAAAGCTAGGAAGAGCTCTTTTGTTGTGATTTGTGTTTTAATTAGAGACGTCTATGATTTTCTGGTCCTGCAATCTCAGTTGGCAGTATTTACTTCCTTTTGGGCCTTTGAAATAATAGACTGAATATATGCAGTTTTTGTATTTTCAAATACACACACATACAAAAAAAAATATCAAGATGTTTTTTGAGAATCATAGAGCAAATAACTAAATAATGAGGGAAAATGAGACAAAGATGAATTCTTAATCAAAATCTTGTTGGCTGCAGTCTCAATATCTGACGTTGTAAATTCACTTTAATCTTTAAATAAAGTAGATAAAGTTGATTCATTGTGTGAAAACGTGTTCGTGTGGTAAAAGCACACGAAGGCAACTATTTGACAGCTTTGGAAACGTGCTCTATAGCCAGTGTTGGGAAGGTTACTTTTAAAACGTATTCCATTACAGATTACAGAATACATGCCCCAAAATGTATTCTGTAACGTATTCCGTTACGTTACTCAATGAGAGTAACGTATTCTGAATAGTTTGGATTACCTAATATATTATCATGCTTTTTACAACTACGGGACCTCTGACTAATATGGCGGGTTCCGTGTCGGGCTCGTAGCCAAAACTAGCTTTACTTTGTTGTCTGGGTCAACTTTGCTAGCGAGAGACAGAGAGGGGCGTTGAAAGACTGCTCCAACGGAGCTTATTGTTTCCGAGGAAAACACGAACACAGTGTACAGTCGAGTCTTAATAGCTTACTTACAACTGGGCTCGTCAGGCTCTCTTCTTGGCTGCAGTGGTTATTATTATATTTACATGCTTCCATCTCCCGTTTCTGCTCGATGACAGCTCGTACTTTTCCACTCGCCTTTTTCTCCCTCCTCGTGCTCACAGACACATAACGGGTATGGCAGTCCATTCTCCCTGCAGCACGGACTACACTGCCCATGAGGCTACATTCTTTAGAGCTATGTCTGTACCGTTGTGCTTATTAGCTTAGCACAACAACAAAAAGGCGCTCTATCACCCAGGAAACACGCAGAGAGAGCGGCACCCTGTAACCATGGCAACCGTAACGCTGCCGCCTGGAACAACAGAATGTAGCTGTCAAACAAAACCCAAACAGTCCTGACCCACCACAATATGAAACACGAAAGTACCGCCGTGTAATCCGTTTATTTCAACAAAGTAACTGTATTCTAAATACCACCTTTTTAAACTGTAACTGCAACGGAATACAGTTACTCATATTTTGTATTTTAAATACGTGTAGCCGCTAAGACTGGTGGACCTAAATCTTCACCACCACCACGTCTGGTATACATACAAGCGAAAAAGGGGAGTGGGTGGGTCAGCGCTCAGGGCACAGAAACTTAGCTGGCTTCAAACACACCATTTATTTTCAGGATAAAACACAGCCAGAGTCACAAATACAAGATAGAATTCCCCATATACAATAAAAATAGTGTTGCAACCCGCTAAAAACCCTGCCGGCAGAAATAACTATACACTATTAAAACAAGGCTAAAACATGTTTTCCATATGCTAAAATTACCCTCCCACAGTCCCATAATCCCACAGTCCAGCCACAAATGTATTTAGTATTTAGTATTTATTTATTTATTGTCATTGTCAAGAACAATGAAATTGCGTTTGGGGCTTCCATACAACCCAAAAAAAAGAAGAAAATAATAAATACCCCTTAAAACCCAAGTGTACATATTTAACCCAGTGTGACTCCAATGCAATAAGACAATCCTTAGCAATAATGTTCGTAGAAATTCAGACAAAGACCTGAGAAACATGACAAAATACAACAATGCAACCCATTCAATATTATTGTACTGTGAGATATGATATCAGATATGATAGTTATCTATTTAAGAAAGGGGGGGGGGGGGCAGGAGGGGGAAGAGAATAAAGATATGATGCACCAATGCAGACCAGTTCATGGGCGAATGGTCCTTATCTGAAAGAGACAGGAGAGGAACTTCTCTTCCGGGATGGGGAAACTCACCAGCAACAGACCAGGGAGGAGGCTCCTATCGCAGACCTGTCTCCTTCGGACAGCGCGTCGCCGCACAGTCCCGCCCCACTCCACACCTGAACACGGCCTCCCTCGTCTCACCGTCAGATGCAGGCAGAAGGGCATCCCTGCCCTGTTGTGCATTGCGGCCATCGCCACCTACTGTTGCCGTTCCTGCCGTTAGGACTGGATCGCCGAACGACTCGCGGCGCCCCACAGTCAGGCAGCAGTTCGTTCCACACACGTGCGGGCTTGCACGCGTTCCTTTTTCTCCTGCTCACCCTTCGTGCGTCGCTTCTTTCTTCTTTTGTCTCTGTGCTCACCATCCCCTTTAACAGGTCAACCTGGCGGCTGATAGGCCACCTTGGGGAACGCCCCCACCTCACAGGTGCCTACAATTGTCTGTTTAGTCCACAGTGGGTTAAAGGAACATGGTACAACATTAACACAAATATAAATATGAGGATAAAACCATGCAGTATAAATATCAATAAACAAACATGCAATATAAATATCGCAATAAAATCATGCAAATAAAATCAACACTATGTACCAATACACAGATTGACAAAACATAAAAAAACAAATTTCCACTGTGTGACATACGTAACGGCGGTACATGTATTCCGTTACTCCCCAACACTGTCTATAGCCCAGAGAAGGCTCTTGACCGCTGATGTTCTGTCATTGTTCGGGTTTCAGGATATTGTAGTACCTCTGTGGGCTGTTGTCATTCTGCTTGGTCAAGCAATGTGTTGGGTGAGGGATTTGATGTTTTGGTGGAATAAAAGGACTGTGAGAAAGGAGAAAGGTGAGGTCAAAGGTGAGGTTGAAGGATGTGTGAAAGGGATGGGAGAAGTGAAGCAAGAAAAAAGAGATGGAAAGCAAAGTGCAAAAAGAGGATAGGTGACATGTTTTGATATTCTCCTGCTGCCTAGTGGAACCAAGCATGTATCGGCACTTTGGCTTCTCTTCCTCTTATTGGGTGATGAAACCCCAGTTGCAGTAAATGAAATTTAATCAGAAAAAATTTCCACACAGGCAAGCTGTGAAATTTCATAAGTCCTGCTGTATGGGTGCACATATATAAGCATGTGTGTTTTTGTGTTTGTGTGTGTGTGAGTCTTTGCATTTGTGTCTACATGCTCATGAATGCGCATACAACACAGAAAAATGACAAAAATCATGGGCAATTCAATAATAATATGCAAAGTAGGTATGGTTTTGCAGCTGCAGGGTTAAGACATCACCATTAAAACCACTTACAACCCCCCATTTTCTCTGTGTTTATCCATTTTTCAGAACCTATTGAATGGCTTGAATTTCACTTTATAGCCGTACCTTTGACAGAGTTTAATTTCACACTGTGAAAATTGTCACCTCCAGAAAAGAGTTTTTTTGCACGGATAATTTTGGACACTTGACTCACAAGGCGTACGGGTTAATAATGTGTTTTAAAATTCTTGGGATTACATTTTAAGTTTGGCTTATGTGTAGGGCTAGTAGCAGATATTCTATTTATATACATGCAAACTGCTCAAAGAAAATTAAAAGAACATTTTTTTTTATCAGAGTTTAGTGTCAAGTCAGTCAAACTTCTGGGATATTGATATTGATCAGTTAAGTAGGAGACCGAGTGATTAATCAGTTTCAGCTGCAAACAGTCGTTTTACAGGTTAAAGCCACTGATTTTTACCTGCTTATCTTTTCTGAAATGTTCTTTTATTTATTTATTTATTTATTTATTTTTATTTATTTATTTATTTATGTTTAACTTTACACAGTTGCATGTCAAGTGAAAGGTTACTGGTTTGTTTCCTGCTGCAGACACAGTTTCCCTTTGGGGTTACATCTGGCATTAAAGGGAGCAACCAAAAGTAGCACGTATATGTATGAATAATTAAATATATATGAAGAATACTGTATATCAGAGATAAGCTCAATATCAATATCTTCAAGCGGAAGTCACTGCTAACTTCTTTTCCTGTATTTTTCTATTCGATATTTCAGTTGCCAACCTTGCCACAACAACACAACCTTCTTGTGCGGTTGGACAAATTCCCACTTACTCATCTTACAGCTTTTACCGCTTTGCAGTGGTGCTACTTATTACCTTCTTGTTAGGGGCCAGTCTAACCAGCACATGCAGCTTAAGCAAGCAGCGGGGCTTGTTCATGTGCTGCTATACTGAAATGACTGAGAGTGCACTGCATAAGATACTCATGTGACTCCATCTTCACCCTACACACAATAAAAAGAATCTAAATCGTTCTCGTTTTCCGTTTTAAATCTATGGCGTTCTGACTCACCTCTGAATGTTAGCAATTTATGTGAATTCCTGTTTAATTTGAAGTTATCTCTGCGTAGATGGCAACTGATTTCTAACGTCTGCCGACAGGTCGCAGTTACAGATTTGTCACAGTTGGTGTAATTGCAAACTTGACTCCAGTGACTCCATCGCATACTGATAGCAAACGGGTACAGACTGACGCTGTCTTATTGCTGTCATGAATCGCAAACGTCAATGTAAAGATGGCAACTGACTCTGGGTTGTCTCAGATCTGGTCCCATTTTGAAGCAACCAAAATAATTCTGGTCATGCCCTGGACTGCAACTACTGTTTTCCCTATTGTTACTGTCACATTCGATATATTATTATACTTGAGCAATATATATTAGCAAATTTACTGCTTAATGAACAGGCAGCTGGAAAAATGGTGATGCTGGTTATGGTGCAAACAGTTGGTAAAGGATCATTTGTACATTTGAAGTTGTTCCGCTTGTTGTTTGTTTCTTTGAAAAGACCCATTTATCTTTTAACAGTCTAATAGAGATAATCCTACGTCTACAGTTAATGCAAAATGTCAGCTCTAATTTATCCAACAGGGAAGAACAAAACTCAACAGTCCTTTGGAGATTAGTTAGCACTTATAAAAATGCACATGGTCAGTTATCTTTAAATCCCGGTGCCTTGTGTATATGTTTTAATAATTAAAGAAGGAATCTGTGCTGGGCCAAGTTGAAGTAAAGCACAAAAGCTTTTGAAGAGGAGTGTTATCCTCCAACATCCCATTGGTTTGAGAAGGACTAGACATGAAAAATGCTCCACTGAGGGCATAAATTGTTTTTCTGGCTCATGAATTTGCATGTATCACTGTGTTTTTTATTTATCACTTCTTTACCACCCTTTGTCATAGCACACACTGACAGTAGCCTATGCACTGAGCTTTTCTCTTCGCTGTGGTTCTGAGCCTGTATGTCAGCTCGGATACAGTTTGTGTTGAAGTGTAGGGTAGGCACAGGTTTGTGGAGCAGTGCTCTCTGGAGGTTTATAAAAAAATATGTGAAATTGTTTATATTTTCACTAACTATTTTTGTGAGGCATACAGGTTGTATCTTCTGTTACTGAGTTTAAGTGCAGAAGCCACAAAAATGAAACACTCACCGGAATAGTCCTCAAGACATGAGTCAAATATATATATATATGCTTACTGTTCATAATACTGTGCAGAGATTTGACAGTCCTTAGAACTCATCTGACGTTCTAAGGTGTGCTTCTCCTAATATTTTGATATGAAACTTCTGTGAGAACTAGCTTTCTAATATGACATTTAGAAACAAAAACACAGAACATTATTTACTTCCGATACTGAGTGATCCTGTTGCCGTGTTGGGAGATGTAAATAATTAATGCCAGTGCCGCTGTGCTATCCTTACAAATTACATAGCTCCTCTCTCAAATCAGAGACTGTAGCTGAAACACATGAATCATTCCTGCTGTTGTTTTATGGCAAAGATATTCAATGGAAGAAACCCAGTATTGTACATGTTGGTATTAGCTGCTTACTCACCAACAAAAACAGCAGCACTGACATTCGGATCACGTCAGCGTGTTGGTTATTTTTGATAAGGATCTTCATCATTGACATAAAGAAGTATTTTTCTACATATTAGCATGTTTTAGATACAGAATGTGTAACAAACAGAGTTAACAAGTCCACCTTCCACCATATATTAGCAATCTTTAGCTATTTTTAGAGGTCTTAGGATGTATGCCTCTGAAAAGCTACCAACACTGAATGCACATTTGCAAAAAAAAGAAAAAAAAAAAAGACCTCAGTGTTGATTTTTAAATGAAAACAACTTGGTGCCAAAAGGAGCACTCAAACTGTTCTGCACTGTCCAATCACTGTAACAACAGGCTTAACTTTTTCCCCGTCTGCTTTCTTCTTCTTTGGAAATTTCCAAAAAGATACAGGCACAAGAAAATAGGCTTGCATCTGAGGTAATTGCATCAAAACCTCATTTTCCTAAAAGTGGCTTTGTACCTGCAGAACGAATCTGCAATGGCGACTCAAAAATTGGGGATGACAGGGAATGCAAACCCATAGCACTGTTATTTTACACTGCTTGCTGTTTTCCCTTTTCCCCTACTGTCTTGCATTCAAATTCAAATTCAAATTTTATTTGTCACACACACACAACCATACACAGTATGACATGGGGGTGAAATGCTTGTAGCTGTACAATGCCCGACCATTAAATGACAGAAGAAAAGTTTTACAATATTTACAATTTACTACAAAAATTTACAAATTAACTTAGGAATTTACAGTAAAGAATGTGCAAATAGCAGAAGAGATTATAAAGATAAGGATTATAAATTATAGGAATTATAGGATTATAGGAAATGTGTGGTGGTGCGTGTGGTGACGTGTGTGAGAGTCCAGTCTTATAGTGACGTGTTTGGGAGAGTCCAGTCCTACACCTGGTTCAGGGCCCGAATAGCCTGGGGGAAGAAGCTCCTCCTCATTCTCTCTGTTTTGGCCTTAAGGGAGCGGAAGCGCTTCCCAGACCTCAACAGTGAGAAGAGTCCATTGTTGGGATGGGAGAGGTCCATCATAATCTTCCTAGCTTTGGACTTGCACCGCTTGGTGTAGATGGACAGCAGGTCAGGGAGCTCTGATTGAATGATGCGTTCTGCCGAGCGCACCACCCTTTGCAGATCTCGTCTGTCCTGCTTGGTGCTGTTCCCAAACCAGGTGCAGATGTTTGACGTCAGGACGCTCTCGATGGTGCAGGAGTAGAAGTTCTTGAGCACCTTCAGTGGCAGATGGAAGTCTCTAAGTCTTCTGAGGAAGAAGAGACGCTGACGGGCTTTCTTAATCAGGGTGTTGATGTGACAGGACCATGACAGGTCCTGAGTGATGTGGACACCCAGGTATCGGAAACTGTCCACTCTCTCCACTGGCGTGCCACTGATGATGAGGGGTTTGTAATTCCTCGCCTGCTTTGTAGTGAAGTCCACGATCAGCTCCTTAGTCTTGCTGATGTTTAGGAGGAGGTTATTCTCCTGGCACCAGGTCTCCAGGTTCCTAATCTCCTCCAGGTAGGCCGTCTCGATGTTGTCGGAGATCAGGCCCACAACAGCAGTGTCGTCAGCAAACTTGACAATGGAGGTGGTGTCGGATGTGGCTACACAGTCATAAGTGTACAGTGAGTACAGCAGGGGGCTTAAAACACAGCCCTGAGGCACTCCAGTGCTGAGTGAGATGGAGGGGGAGACTTGTTTTCCTACCCTCACTGATTGGGGTCTGTCTGTGAGGAAGTTGAGGATCCACTGACACAGTGATGAGCTGAGTCCTAGATCCGTCAACTTGGTGAAAAGCTTAGAGGGAATTATTGTGTTGAATGCTGAACTGTAGTCCACGAACAGCATCCTAACAGCATCCCCTCTGCCAGTGTCCAGGTGACTCAGGGATGTGTGGAGCAGGTGAGATATGGCATCGTCTGTGGAACGATTAGTCCGGTAAGCAAACTGAAGTGAGTCGATGGTGGGAGGAAGTGAAGAAGTGATGTGATCTCTCATCAGTCTTTCAAAACACTTCATCACAATTGAAGTCAGTGCTACTGGACGGTAGTCATTGTGGCAAGCGGGCTGTTGTTTCTTTGGAATAGGGACAATAATGGACCGTTTGAAGCACGTGGGAACCACAGCTTGGGCCAGGGAGAGGTTGAAGATCTCCGTGAACACCGGTGCTAGTTGATCAGCGCAGGCTCTAAGGACCCGGCCAGGGATTGCATCTGGTCCTGCTGCCTTCCTGGTGTTCACCCTCCTGAAGGTGTTCCTCACGGCATGCTCTGTGATGACGAATGCATTTTCTTCACTGGTGCACTCCGAGCGCGCGCAGCCGTTTGTTGTTTTAATTGCTGCGGCGTCGAAGCGAGCATAAAACGTGTTCAGCTCATCAGCCAGTGAAGCATCGGCCTTCATCATTGAACAAGCTGGTCGTTTATAGTCCGTTATAGTCCGCAGTCCTTTCCACAGGCTCCTAGAGTCGCACTGTCGTAGCTGTGACTCTAGTTTTTCCCCGTAGCTCCGCTTTGCCTTTCGGACCGTGCTGCGCACGTTGTAGGACGCAGCCTTGTATAGGTCCATATTACCGGAGACAAGCCCTTCATTGTAGGCAGCGGTGCGTGATCTCAGAGCGTCGCGGATGTTTTTATCCACCCACGGCTTCTGGTTGGGAAACGTTCGGATGATAGTTCTTCCTGCTGTGTCGTCCGCTAGTTTCCAGATAAATCCCACAACCGCTTCCGTAAACATGTTGATGTCATCAGAGCTGCGCCGAAACATGTCCCAGTCTGCGTCATCCAGTGCGTCCTGCAGCGCGGCCACCGATTGGTCCGTCCAGCGAGCGACCTCCCTCCTGATTGGTGGTTGCTGCTTTAGCCTTTGTTTGTAAGCAGGTATGAGGAAGATGGCGGAATGGTCCGATTTTCCAAATGCCGGCAGGGGTTGAGCCTTGTAACAGTTCTTGAACGGGGTGTAGCAGTGGTCTAATGTCCTCGTGCCCCGGGTGGGGCAGTTGATGTGCTGGTGAAGGTTGTGAAATGTCCGTTTGAGATTCACTCTGTTAAAATCTCCCATAACAATGAGTGCGGCATCTCGGTGAAGTGTTTGTTGATGTGTGAGAGCCTCATGTAGCTCACATAAGGCAGTGTCCGAGTCCGCGTGAGGCAGAATGTAAACAGTGCAGGCAATGACCGCAGTGAATTCCCGAGGGAGATAGAAAGGGCGACACTTAACGATCAAAAGCTCCAGATTGGGCGAGCAAGAGCGTGTGAGTGGGGAGATGTTTGTGCTGTCGCACCATCTGTTGTTCACCATCAAACACACTCCACCACCTCTTTTCTTCCCCGACTCCATTGTCCTGTCCATGCGGTAAACCGAAAAGAACCCCGTCGGCTGCACGGCGTGGTCTGGTATCGCTGGGTTCAGCCAAGTCTCGGTGAAGCAGAGGAGGTTGCAGTCCCGAATGTCTCTCTGGAACTTGATTCTGGCTCTGAGGTCATCAAGCTTGTTCTCGATGGATTGAACATTGGCTAGCAGGATACTGGGCATGGGTGCGCGGTGTGCGCGAGCCCGTAGCCTGTTCCTGATGCCGGCTCTTTTACCTCGAGGCCGTCGCTTAGGGTCGCGTCCTTTGTTCTCTCTCAGGATCTCCTTTGGCCAGGTTGGGTCCGGAGTTAAACATGGTGAAATGTTCGTGTACTGCAGACCAATAGAAACCAAACTGTCTCTACTGTAGCGGATTTGTGTGTTTTGCATGATGCCCATGCAAGATTATCGCAGATATAGCAAAAAGTGACGAAAAACTGCAAAAAGTGGAGAAGTTAGGGCAGAGCATCCAGCACGGCAGCCGACCTCACCGGCGCCATTCAGTGAAATAGTACTGAAAGGATAGCTTAGAAGATTTCTGAAAAATAGTCACTGTGGGCTGTGGCTGGGAATGAATCTGCATGTATTCTGTCAGTCATAGTAATATGCTAGAATTTTAGACAACACACCCTCATTAAATAGCAGAAACCACATGAAAGGATATGTTAAACTATTTAACAAAAACAAGAGTTTTGTCATGAGATTGTCTGTATGTGGAACAGTTCCAGTCAATATGTGACTGTTGTTAGATTATCTTTATACCTCTTGGGCGTCCTGTCACGTCATTCAGTCTTCCAAGAATAAGTGAGAAGTAAAGTTTGACTTCCTTCTTTGAGTCTTGTGAGGCCAGTATTCCAGTCAGGAAAATGTGAACACAAATCAAAAGCATGTTCTGTAGCAGTAGTGTGTAAGCAATGCCAGGATCCAGTCCCTGGTGAGCCGAGTGCACTGGCACATTAGGCCTCCACATGCCACTGTAGTTCTGCTCTGGATCTATCTGCCCTGAGAGATAAAGCAGCAAGGCCAAAGACTGCAGCAGCGCAAAAAGCTATTCAACCCTTTACTGGTACATCCCGATCTGCTGCACCTTCCAGTATAAATCCATTCTTACCTTAGTCCTTCGGTGCTTGCTACATAGAAATAATTGTTGCTGGTGACAAATACATGTAGAACAATTGAACTGTAGAAATAATAAAATAAAATAAAAATCGTTTCTACTCTTCTTTTGGGTAACAATATAACATTCAAAAATCAATTTAAATATCTTTTTACTGTTGTGACATGAAAGCATTCTCCTATATTTGAAGGTCATAATTTAAATATTAAATTTCTATTGAATTCTAGAAAATTTCATTAAAATAAACCTTAAAATGTGTGACGATTACTTGGCAACAGGTGGCTTTGATAGTTTCTGTGTGATCGTGACCATGAGCCAGGGTTACAAAATGCAAATACACTTGCTTCTATTTAATTATATAATAATGTATTAAACTATATGCCCAGAGGCAGTACCTTCAAACAAAGGAGCACACACCTCTGTTTGAAGGTAATCATATAAATATGTTGTGTGATGCTGTGGATTCTTTGTCAGGGCCGGCCAGACAATCAGCTGTATGGACTCAGAACTTCCCTCCCTAAAGCTAAACTATCAAAAAAACAAAAAAGCCAACAAGCAGCGCTTCACTCCCAAAAGGACAGAAAAATCCCACAAAGAGGAGGAATCTGAGGATACTGAGGAGTTCAGCATCCTTTCAGAGAAACAGGACAACCATCAACCATCATAACAGCTGACATCTGATTAAAACAAACATCAGGAAGTATGGCCATCACATGCAATCACCTGATATAGTTTCTGTGTAATAACCATGAATCAGGGCTGAAAAATACAAAATTTCCTGTTCCAATTTAATTTTATTGTAATAACAGATTAAATCAAATGCCCAGAGATATAATTATTACCTAGAAAAATATAATAATTCCTGGGTAATCACCTTAAATCAAGTAATCATTACACTTCTTGGTACTTGTTTTAATCAATTCAACATAGCATTAAACAGAAACAGTTAGGTCTACATTTTGCAGCCCAGATTCACAGTTATTGCACAATAATTCCAGCTAAGAAGCTACAGCAAACACATAATATATTCATTACCTTGAGGCAAAAGTAGCATCCTTAAGACATAAGAAATAATTTTAGCATGTAAATACTTACATGGGATTTTAGAACTATAGAGCAGTATTTTAAATTAAGGAGACAAAAATTCACTCCTTCCAATCCACAATTGCTTCTTCTGGTTATAAAAAATAATAAATATAACTAAATAATAATAACAAGGATAAACTGAAGAGGATGGATGGATGTTGTTTATGATCTCTTTGTACATGGTTGTCAGCTTAACTCAAAGTTCTCCTAGCTTTCATAGTTTGTTGTGTTTCTACCTTCTTCTTTTTTTTAAGTCCTGTTCTCAGGTCTAATTCCAAATAAAGAATGGTGCTCATAAACTTTGATTTTACATTCATATTAAAAATTTAGAGAAGTCATAATGCAGAAAGGCTCACTAAGCCTCCACTCTGAGCATTGCAAAGTGAGTTGAAGAGAATATGATCTAATATAGTAATGAAAACCACAGCACAGTTTGCATGAATATATTGTTAGTGTGGTAAAGATACATGTGGGGCGAGAGAACTTGTATGGACCTAAGTGCCTCATCATCAATTTTTGACAAAGGGCCTGGATTAGCTAGTAGAGGGTGATTGTACTTTCCATGTTAATGATCCTGTTTGCCTCGAGTGCACGAGGACTATAAGACTGTGGCATATGCAGATGTTTCTCTTGCATCTCTTAACAATTGCTTCAGGCATAATAGCGCACATTTGTTTGCACCTTTCTATCTCCTCTCCACTCTCCGGTGAATGCAGGATGGTTATGTTGTTATTTTGTTTTTGTTTTTTGTGAATCACATTAGAATCTCAGGAACAACTGTCGCTACTAGGCCAGCTGTTCGTATGGATTTTTATTTGGCCATTTAAATACTAATAGACAAACTTTAATCTTGTATGGAAGTTCAACTGAGCTCAGACCACACTCAGTTGAACAGCATTAGCGATCCTTGTATCTGATTGGGGGCAACAGCGTACAATGCACTCGTCACAGCTGCACATTTAACTAAGAGGTTTTAAACAATCACTCCTAATTCACTCCTGCCAGTTAATCAAACACAAAACAATATCACTTCACACACATTAGTTCTTAAAAAGGGGTCTTAAGGACATTCAGCCGGGCAGTTTCCTCGTATTTGGTGTGGTTGCTGTTGTTATCATGGACACAGGGTGGAGTTTATTTGCTAAGATCTTTCTGACAGATCTCAGAAAGAGTTATAAAAATAGCTCTGCTATAAACACTCTTATTGCATTTTTTTTTTTTTTTTGATCTGCCGGTATGAAACTCGCTACATTCATGGCCACTCCTACTTGTGCATATTCAGCTTATAGTCGATAATGAAAATCACTGAAATTCCAATTGTAGTCTGAAAAGTCAGCCACTGCTCTTTCACCGAGCTGAATGGCTGCTGATAAGAAAATATACGCCAGGACAAGCGAGCAGTACCTGATAGACCACTTTGTGCTTATTGTGTCGATGACCTCAGGGGAGTGAGATTAAATTAACTAAATTTCTCCTTCACCCATTATCGTTGCTGTTAGTTTAGTGTCATTTAATCAGTGTTGATGTAGAATTTTTGGCTTAAGTTTTGGTGAACTACTCGGTGTGTGCATACTGCACGTTTGCTCTCCGTGCTGCTGTATCATTGCTTGCTTTTCTTTTTTTAAAAGCTTCTTCAGCAACTCGTTTATAACGGTTCGCCTGTCTTAGCTCATTATACAGTCAAGCTCACTTAAATGTCCATGTTGATAAAGTCACACTAAAAGGGAGAGCTGGCAGAGGGCCTAGGAAAAACCTTTTTGTGTTCATGTTTGTCTTGTGCCAAAATCCTTCTGTGATCCTCCAGATTAAGGACCCTTTACCTCACCCTTTCCTCCATTTCTGCCTTTATGTTACCGTCTCCTTCCCTTGAGTTGTTCCATACCTTTCTCACTCCTTCCTTCCTCTTTTTTTCTTATCACCTGCACAAACAATGTTGTACTCCCCTGATACAAGCCTCAATCATGTACATATTCCATAGTCTTTTTCCACACCCACCTCCTATTGCCCCTTTCAACTTTTCAACTTCCCTGAGCCCTCTAGGGTCTACATCCTTTCCCTGAGCTTACACTTAGATCTAGATGCCTCTGACCCACACTTACATATCTGCCTGCCAGCAACTACACCACACATTATAGAGATTTGTAGAGTGTTACTTGTCTTTTGCAAACAGGGGTTAAAATGGGACAGCTCAGCTCAGGCAGCTTCACTTCTTAGTACAATCACGGGATGGACAACTTCACTTTACTGTCTTCAGCAGTATGTGGTTTTACTGTTCTTGTCTAAATAATTTAAGATACTTTTTTGTTGACTGGTATGATTCACTATTGTGCAAAATTCTTAATCCACCCCTCACCTTTCTTTTCTGTTTTGCTTAAGAGGAGCCAGACTTTCTTTCTCCGGGCTTTCTGAGTTTTCCTTTGGAGATTGGCTTCTTTTCACTCATTTTCAGTCTTTTTCTTCTACCTGACCATTTTCATTGGAATGGTTTTTGTTTGTTTGTTAAACCATCTGATACTGACCTACAGATCATTTCAGCCAGCATCATTTTTTAAGATCGCAAACACACAACCAATACAATAAAAGAATACCTGAATTAAAAAAAAACTCAGTGGAAAACAATCAATTATGGATTTGCCTTGCCAGAGTCTGGACCTCAACATTATTGAAGTAGTGTGGGATCATCTTGACAGACAAGCAGCTCATTTCCAAAGAAGAGCTTTGAATGTCCTTCAAGAAGCCTGGAAATGCATGCACGCATACATGTTGGTGTTACAGTAGCACAGGTAACAGTGATAGCTGTCGAAAAAAGACATATATTTGTCTTAAAAGGTTTCATGCTCAATATTTACTCTTGCAAAGTTCTAATAAGAGACAGAGAAAAATGCAAATTTAGTTCAGTGAAGCCACATGAGACGCAAAATACCCATTCTCCAAAAGCAGCCTTTTTCTCCCATAAAATTTAACCTTTAGAATCACTTTCCAGGGATTTAACTGAAATAACAAATGCACCCAAAAACAAACTAATAAACAAAGCCAAGTGAGAGTGAACCCCATCTATGTGTTTATGTGTTTATTTGTTTAAACCGAGCCAGAAAAAGATAAATTTTCACTTTCAGTTGAATTTCTTTATTAGTAATTGTAGCTTTTTAAAATGTATTTTTATTTATTTATTTATTTATTTGCAGTTTGTGGCACTAGCACTAGGTTTCTAATATGAAGACAATGAGGAGGTAGCTGGAGCACACAGCCATGATGGACTGTGATATACAACAGTTTGCATGACCTTGATGGTGTTTGCATATAAAGCGACCTTAGTGGAGAGAGTGACAGAAGGTTACATTGTTGTCCCTTTAGAATGCATGGAAAATATAACATGTAATGTTATAAATCCTCTATTTTTTAGGCAGGAGAAATGTCATAGGGGAAAAAAGCTATCTACAGTTATATTCCAAGGTCAAAGAACAACACATTGAATAGTCATAAAAGATGAAATGACAGTTGGGTCTGATTGTTATCTTCAGTCCTTCAGCATGCCCTCCTTTGTGGTAACAGACTTCTAATATGTTTTTGCCACTTAAATAGCTCAATATATCTCTTAAAATGTATGATGCACATCTTCTCTCCTCTCCTCTCTTCTGCACTAGTATTGCTTTTGCCCTTTGTCATTGACTACACCATGCACTGAGCAGTAATTAAGCGGAGTAATCCTGTTTCAGTGACAATAAACTACAGCAACCATAGATCACATATACTCGTGACATGAATCACTGTGAAAATTATTGTAACATTACCGCAGGCTTTGAAGAGGAGCAGTGCACTGTAACTACACAAAATTATGTGCATAGCCTGAGGAACCTATTGCATCTGTAAGCCGCACAGACCCTCACAGAGGTGTAATTCATTAATGAGAAAATTAATCTAGGGGTTAAACTGATGGATAAAAGAGCTAAAATTGTGCACGTCTATTTATGTGTAAAAGTTAGGTGTGTCATCTTTTTGTTATTTAGGGGAAGTTTAGAGAGGTCATTGTGTGTCTCTCTGAGATCCCCTCCAATCAGATTATAATATAGTTCAGTAATTAATGACAATTTGTGTCTGTGTGTCCATTTCCCCTCTTAAAACCTGAACATGCTTCATTCTGTACAGTAAAGGTCAGTTAGACAAAACTTGCAGTTCAAAACTGCCTCACCCCTCTGGCACTGAGCGTGATTACACTTCCTTTTCTTTTTTCCCCCCCTTTTGTTGTTATAGGCTCCACCCCACTCCTCATTTATGTTACTGTCCAATATGTACCTATTGCTCCCTCTTCAGCTCTGGCAAACCCATCATTGCTGATTTACGTGTGAAATGTCTCCCTAGAGATGTGCCTGGCGCTGGACTTAATCAACATTGTGTGAACTCTTCAGCAAAAGCCTGTAATGGATGTAGATTTACATGTAAAAGAAGTACTTCATCCCTCAGTTGAAATGAGGTCACTAAAAGCATCTTAACCCTTTAAAGACTTTACCATGAAATAATTGCTAGAAAATTCGAATTTTTTGGAAAATAGAGAGTTTAGTTTACCTTCTGACGAAATAAAAAAACAAAAACTTAATGAGTTTGCATATTAGATTTGTTATTTGTATCATATTTGCTACATCAGGCTTTTTGTGCCATTTATTTTTGTTTTTGGTGGAAAAAATCCCACTGATAAAGTAGAAATCTTAAAAACTTATACTGGGTTACATTGAAACTGACACTGAAAATCACTATACAGTCACCATTGCAGATGTTCTTACCTTGCCCTTACTTGATCTGAGTTCCTCTTAGGATTTGCGCACACATAGTATAGGTATGAGTCATAAAATAACAAAGATTTTAGTACTGTCTTCCCATATGGAAAAGAAATAGAAAATAAACTTATAAAAAACTTGCATAAGATGTGGCCCACTTCATATAGTGAATCATATAAGGCTTATATGATTTACTCATGAAAGTGTCCACTTTCTCATTACTTTCATATATTATTTTAGGAAGTATCCAAAACAAGTTTCATTTATATAATTTTTCAAGGGATCTTATATGTGTTTTCACTCATGTATGCTTTTCATACAAGTTTCACACAAGACAGATACAAACTTTATAAGATTTATATATATCTTTTCCATATGGGTTCATTGAAAATGCTGTAAACGGTTAAGCATTTCTTTGTTTAATATGGAATTTAATAAAAACCTGATTTCATTTTCATTTTTAAAACCCTGCGCCAAATCTTAAAATTGTCTTGTGGAGTGACCATGCTTGGCCATGGTTGAATTAATATTAGCTCTTTACTGTTAACTGGCTTGTCTATCATAGTGAAGGCTAATAATAAGTTTTTCTAAAAGGGTAGGAATTTTTTATTATTTGTCAATGAAAACACTGACTTATACTGTGCCGTCACACCTATATTTTAAATTGTGCAATTCCAGGGACAACTATATTTTCCTGAAGGATGCCATTCAAGGTCGTGAGTGAAGATCTCTGTGACGCTCATGACATTCAGGACAAAATATCTTTAAGAGCTCCTAAAACAAAACAAAAAAATAGTTTTAATATTATATATTATTTTTAACAATGTTAAAAAAAATAATTACTTAAGTTAAAATATAAGCATAAATTACATAAGTGTGATAAATGCACAACTTCACTCTTTAACAGACTGAGAGACAAATAAGAGACAGCCCAAGAAGAGCTAATTAACAGGGATCCACAGAGAACAACACAGCAAGTAAATCAAAATATCATATATATAGCTCCATAAAGAGTGACTGAATGTCAACCCATTATTAAGTCTTAGAATTGGCCTATAGCTATTCTTCTTTGAATACCATACATAGATAACAAGATGGGAAAATAATTAAGAAAACAAAAATACAATAATAGTTGAGTGATTATAACTGCAGGGATGTCACATTAGGACACATAAGTTCATATGAAACTTTACATCCATTAACTTAAATACGCTTTTTTAAAGTATCATAAGTACTGTAGATGATGAATGTAACCAAATGAGGTTGTCAAAGAAATTTTTTCTCAGATACTAATTGGTATTAAACTACCGTACTAGTGGATTAGACATTTATTTACAGCGGTGCTGATACCAACAGTCTTCAGCTCCTCCAGCTGACACACAATTTTAAACTGAACTGGTGCAGAGAAGCAGCCCCCCCTGCCCCCGTGATGTTCACGAACACATGGACAGCTGCACAACAAACTCGTGCGAAGCATCTTAAATGCTAACACCCCATATTTATGAGGAATTTCATGAGGTCAGTAAAGCTCCCGGTTCAACAACATCAAGGTTTTAAACAGGTATAATAAATGTTAACCTTGCCAGCCACATGTTAAAATTAGCCATTTAACTATTAGCAAATGCCCAATAGTCACTCTAGCCATCTGTTAGGTGAAACATGCTCTTGACTCTTTAGTTTGCTCACCAGTCTCATGTCAGGCTGGAAAATGCCATCATTTACCTGCTACAGCGTGCTCACTCTGATATTGGTGGCATTATGTGAATAATGTTGTTGTTGTTTTTTTATTTTTCCAGTGCCTTTAGCACCCTCCACTTCAGCTGAGTGGGAAGCAGGTCAGGATGTGTGTCACCACTTCCATTGTCTCCTAGATTGCTGACTATCTGTCAGAGAGGACTCAATTTGTACGGCAGGGGGCCTTCCTGTCTGATGTGGTTGTCAGTAATACCAGGGCACAACAGAGGATGATCCTGTCTCCATTCCTGTTTACTGTGTACACCTCAGATTTCCAGTATAACAGTGAATCATACCATCTGCAGCAGCTTCCTGGTGATGCTGCAGTCGTTGGTGTATTAGGGGTAGCTACAAGTAGGAGTACAAGGCAGTGGTGGGGATTTTGGTGAAGTTATCCATGAGAAATAACCTCCCCCTGAATGTGAGTGAGACTAAAAAGATGGTGGTTGACTTCTGGTGGGGAAAAAAAAGAGAAAAAAAAAACAGTGAATGACCCCATTAATATCATAGGTGAGGAGGTTAAACAGCTGATACTTGGTTGTTCATTTGAATATGGGTGCCATGTAGAAGAAGGGATGAGAAGATTTTACTTTCTGAGTAGGCTCAGATCCTTCAGCGTGTGGAGCAGGAGATGTTGGAGATCTTCTAGGTGTCATGGTCCTGGGTCGTGCGACCCAGTGTTTTGTGTTTAGTCTATTTTGATGTTTATTGTTTGTTTAGGTTCATTAAGTTATTCCAGCTCATTTGTAATTATATTACCCTCGTATTAAGCCTCCCTTGCCCTTCATGTGTTTATGTCTGTGTGTCTTGTGTTGTCAAGTTCATGCTGTCGCGTCTGTCATCTTCCCCTGTACTCCGTCTCCCTGGTTCGTGCGTCTACCTGTATTCAATGTCAGTGTATTTAGTTTCACCTCTCCTGTCCTATCGTTAGGTTCATGTGTGTCAGCTGTGCTCCCATGTGTGGCCACTTCCCCTGATCATCCCTCATGTGTATTTAGTCTCTGTGTTTCATGCAGTCTGTGTCGCATCGTCTGTGTTCTCACCTCCATGTTTTCACGGTCAGTCTTTTCAGTGATCATCTCTGAGTTTTCTTAGTTTGTCACAGTATTAGTTTTCCCAGTTTAGTTATAGTCTAGTCACGCTATCCCTGCTTTGTTTGTACACTTTGTCTTCAGCCATAATAAAGGCTCGCTTTCTGTTAAGTTCACTCCCGTCTACTCACTTGTGTACGCACCTGGGTCCATTACACACACCACCGCACGGCCTGTCTCTGCAGACCGTGACACTACCAGTCTACAGTAGCGTGTCCCTTTTACTTTTGCTGCTATCTGCCTAGTTGGTGGAGGGCGTCAGTGCCAGAGTTGCCAGCAGGATCAACAAACTAATCCACAACGCTGCAACCATCACTGGCCAGAATCTGGAGGCATTTGAATCAGTGAGGGACAAGAGGTCACTGAACAAACTGCTCTCCATCATGGACAATCCATCATTTCCCCTCCATTCTACACTACAGAGGCAGAAGAGCTCATTCTCCCTCACTGCCATAAAATATGCTTCGGGAAATCTTTCCTACCCTTCTCTATAATAAAACATTTTTTGTATTTCTCACTGCCATTTCTCAGATTTATAGTGTACATATGATTTATGAGTGCTATTTGCACTACTGTTTGCTAGATTTATATTTTGCAAAATCTCAATCTTATTTTTTTAATTTCTCTTCAACTTTATTTTATCATGATTATATTTCAAATTTTTGCCCTACCTTACATTCACTTTGGGCCTGTGTACTTTTACTTTTAACTCTGTGTTTTTATTGTGGCTTATACTTCTTTTCCTCTCTATGCTGCTGCTGTAACATAGTAATTTCCCCAGCAGGGTTGGTAAAGCGATCTATCTATCTTGCTTTACTATTGTCCTATAACATCTAGCTAGCTGCTTTGAATAGTAATTAGCGCTTGATACAGTTTTCCCACAAAAAAAGTTCATTAGCAATTCTTCAACACCACCATCTCCTCTTTCTTTCTCATTAAACAAACTACAGTATGTAAATATTAATCTTCCAAAGGGGTAATTACCAAGCACAATGTATCTAAAGCTGAAGAGCAAAATAACAATAAGGAAAACCACAGGGATTAATTTTCATATCATAATATCGCAGAATGGCTCTGCCTTATATTTAGAGCTGAAAACTGAAAGACAAGGTGAAAAAAGGTAACTTGGTATGAAAGCGTGGTGAAAACATAGGAGCTTTGATTTCCAGCATAGGTAAATCCTCCCGTGTCCCTGACTGTGTTTTCAATAAGTATCAAACTCATTTCTGCACACCATCAGTTTAACTGTAGGACTCGGAATCATATCTAGGTTACACTAGAGATCACAGAAAACAAGAAACCTGGCTTTATCTCCGTGTTCCCCTCTCTGCTATAACAGACTGCTTAATTAGAATGCTTAGAAGACAGCGTGAAGACAACAGGCAAAAAAATACCTTTCAAATTACAGTTCATTTCAGATGCTTGTTGATTGTCTTGTTTTGTTGTTTTTTCCCTTTTCCCGATGAGCTTGATGCTGTTATCCTTTGTCTGTCAGCTTTATCTAAAACAACTTTTAATTCTTTCTCCTTTTCCTCAGTACGCACTTCTCTCATTAAGACAGGCTTTCTTTTATGTAAGAGTTTGACTCAGTGACCCTCATCACACCTCCTATATATAGTATATGTACCCATGAGTTAATGGTTCCTGTTGCTCTTTGTGTGTGAGAAAATCACAGCTTCAGATTGCTTTTTCAGTCACTTTAATGATGACTGAGTTACAGCAGTCTTTACTTTCCAGTACTTTTGTGGTTCAATTCTTTTAAATCATAAAAGCCTAATTTTCATGAAACCCTAAGTAACACTTCTAGATCCAAAACAACTTGTTAATACCTGCAGATCTTAGAGACACTTCAGAAAATGCAATAATTTGTCTCTTTCAGGATGATATGGGTCAGTATGAAACTTGTTTTTAAAGATTATTAGAGCTTCTGCATTGTAATGTGCAGCTTTGGTTACACATTTATCACCTTCAGGACACATTTTTTGTCTCCTGTTATTTTATAAAGCTATTTTTCTCAAGTTGAAAGTCAGGAAGAATAAGGTGACTTTTGGATGAATTTAAAGTGGAAACATTCATATTTTCTTGCTGAGATAAAAAACAACTCAAAGTATTTACTCAAAATCTGAATTTTACTATGGTTCATGGGCACTGCAAAATATTTTATTATACTGAAATAAGTATTTTTGTGACATTGTGACATTATTACTCAGTCTATCATGTGTTATGCTGCAAACTTAAACCTTAGCCGTACACATGTAGAGGCTGGTTGGCGACCCACTCATAACCTGCTATTGCTATGGAAAAGTGTGTATTATGTCAGATTTCCGCAGTCACATAGCGCCAAGTAGTTACCATGTTCTCACTGATTGGTCCATAGGCCTGCATGACTGGGGCTTAGCAAACAACATTTTCACACGGACAGCCAGTAACCGACAGCCAGCACTCACACCTGGTCAGGGGACACTATTTTTTGCCTAGCGACCAGTGGCTGCCAGCTGGTTGCCAACTGGTCTCTCGACCTGGGTGACTGGGACCTTAAAAAAAACAGTCATTACTCCCTCACCCTTCAACCAAACCCATTCCCCTTATTTTTGCTGTATCTATAACTTACTGCAACTCATAGTCAGCATTATGTTCTTAAATTAATACATTAATAAAATGAAATTCAAATAGAATAAAATAGAATAGAATAGCCTTTTATTGATAGAAAAATATAAATAGTAGGACAGCAAGAATAAATAACAGACAAGAGTATATACAAAACAGGAGGAAGGCACGCATTCAACAATATTCTGTTGTAGACGGGTAGAGCAATTTATGTAATGTGCCAGTGTGTTTGGCACAGCTGTTAAAGAAATGTGGAGTTGGTATTGTGCCCGCCTGAGAATATTTATTAATTTGCTATACATAAAGCTGTTTATAGTGCCTTTTTGTCCTTGTGCACACGACCTAGTGATTTGGGCCTATTGTAGCACTTGATCTCTAAAAGACATTGATCTGTAGCTGAATGAAAAGCAGCCCTTCCAGCCACTTGTGCTGCTTTAGTATTTGAATCAAAAACTTTGCTTTCACATAGATTTTATTGATGTGCACAGGCCTCCTGAATAATTTCAGAGCTGGTTGGGTTTAGGACAGAGTCTGAGCTGCTGCTGAAACACTGTTTGCAGTTTCTGATGTTCACCTCCATTATCCACCACCCTCCAGGTACAAGCCATTTCTCTCACCGGCTGTGCACTGCCACAGAGGCAGGTTGAATCTGTGATTGTTTTCCAGCCAGGCTTCTATGATGGATGACTAGCATGGCTGCTTAATATGATACCTACACACCATAGATGCAGTACATCCAAGAACTGTGTGCAGATGCACTCTGTTTATTGCTTGGGTTGGTTTCCATCTTTCATTAATCTCAGTGATGGGTGGTGTGCTGAGTGGGTTCAATTTAATGGTGGGAATTAAACCTGACTATTATGGCAAGATCCATGTAACATATGGTGTATTGTGAGAAAACATGTCTAAATTCTGAATGTCAGCCATTAAGAGACATTACGCTGAACTGGCTGCAGCAGCCACTGTATAGCCACTATATTCATTGCAGGTGCTGCGCTCCATTGCCAGCACATGAACTCTACGAGTTAAGGTTTGCCTTTCATTGGTGGAAAAGTTCTCTAAATGGATCAGTTGAACTAATAAGAAGCTGGCATACATGTTGCGATGATTTTTGTTCTTTTTACAATTATAGATTTACACAAGTTTCTAAACAACTGCAGATTCCAAGATTATGATTTCAGTCAATTATATGTAAGCATAAGTGATTTGGACGTGTCACCACTTTGCCGAGGTCTGGAAGAAGACTTAAACTGCCATCCTTAGATGAGAGGAAAGCAGTTAGGATGTTTAGGAACAACCCAGGAACCACCGAGGCTCGAGCCCACTATGAACTAGAAGGATGTATGGTGCACAATTATTCCACCGTGGAAAAAGAACAGTTTGAAGAAATCAAAAACCCACAATTACCACGACATTCATGACCCTGATGAGTGTACACAAACCTCTGATCACACCTTTGAATCCAAAAGCTGAACTTTTGCTAGTAACTCTCCACTAGCATGTTCTAAATTGCAACTTGAATTCTCAGGAGACGTTAGTGTGGCAGTATCTTATAAGAAGAAACAGGCAATCTGCCACTGACTCGTGTCATTGCAGTTTTAGCTACAGCTACAGAGCAATTAGTTGTAGGTGCAAGTGCCAAGACAAACAGGCTTTAGTTAATTACTTAAGATATTTGACCCCCCACTGGCATCTCGGTTTAAACCCTTTTAATTAATTAACGGACAACAAAGTCTATATTCAAAATCATTCTGTTTTATAAGCACTCCTACACTGGTGGTGACTGCCAGCCATGTCTGGTTTCATACAAGAGTTATCAAACGAATTGTATGCATTTTTTCATCTCTATGCTCATTTACATCAAATACTAATACTGCAAAACAAGCTAAATGGTAAATATGTAGCAAAAGTGAGCAGTGTTTTAGCCAGCCCTTGCTGGAGTGCAAACAGGGTTCCCTGTCAGCCATCATTAATGGGTGTAATTTTGATGTCGCATGTCACAGGAAAGTGCCAGAGTAAGAGCACTGGGTGTTTTGTGTCTGTGTCTTTACTTAGCAAAGAAAACAACTCAACAACTCGTTATGCCTATAACGGTGGCATTAGAAGGAGGTCTGGGTTGTACATCATTAGAGGAAGAGCAGAGGCGGCCTTGGGGCCTTTCAGGACAGGCAGGGAGCGAGAGATTGACAGAGAAGAAGAGACAGATTGACTGCTTAGTCATAATGGGGATGAAAGCGTACTGCAGCAGTTTAACTACACAAACACAGGCACAAGACAATAACACACATATATGCATGGTGCATGTAGACTGTATTTGAGACTCCTGTCTGCGAATATAATTACATACTGATGGCATCAATGGACACGTTTCAATTTGCCTCCATCTTCAATTCATGTAGTGAATGAGTTGCTTTTAATTTAGCAATAGCTGTGCAGGAGTGACAGATCAGGACATATTTAATTATTTATATGGTTAATCTGAATTGTGAATTTAGTTTTTTGATCTGTTATTCAGAGGAATTGCACATACATGCTATTAAATACTTAAATAACAATGCTCTCCAAGCTTTTCCACTCTGCATGAACTAAAAAAAAAAAAAAAGCATGATTAGTTGTGATACAGTTAGGACAAGCTGCAAACAGAAGACATCACGGAAGACAAAACAGATGACAGAATTGACTAATATCCCAAAGAAATAATGAAACAGCCAGAGGCGCAGATCACAAATTCAGGCCACAACTTTCATTAAGAAAAAAAGATGTGTGAAAATTGGATTCAGAGATTTGTGAAATGGGCAATTATCTTTAAGTGTAAGTGATGGGTTTGTTTCCAGGCAACCATATGTACAGTCTACTCTCATTGGCCACTTTGACTCTCTTTAGACTTGAGAACAGCCTCAATTCTTCACGTCGCAGATTCAACAAGGTGCATCTCGCAGTAGCTGCAGATTTTTTGTCAGAGCATCCATGATGTGGGATCCATGATCCCATTCTACATCCCGAAGGTGCTCTTGGATTGAGATCTGGTGACTGTGGAGGCCCTTTGAGGCCCCCATTGTCATGTTCAAGAAATCAGTTTGAGATGATTTGAGCTTTGTGACATGTCGTGCTATTGTCAGCAACAATACTCAGGTAGGCTGTGGCATTGAAGCGATGCTCAGTTGGTATTAAGGGTCACAAAGGGTACCAAAAAAATACCCCCTACACCAGCGGTCCCTATCCTTTTTTGCACCACGGACCGGTTTATGTCCAACAATATTTTCATGGACCAGCCTTTAAGGTGTTGCAGATAAATACAACAAAATAAAACCAGTACCGGTACCAAAATAAAGAAGATTTATTCATAACACACGGGAAAAGACCCAGAGAAACCGAGTAAATGATAAAAAAATAATGATAAAAACCCTGAAAACCATATATATCACACCCGAGCCTTAACTCTCGCAGCCCGGTACCGCGGGAGTTGGGGACCACTGCCCTACACCATCACACCACTGCCAGCTTGAACTGATGGTAGGATGGATCCATACTTTCATGCTGTTAATTCAAAATTCTTTGAGATAACAACTCCAACATTTGCCTCTGGATTGACCGTAAGTACTCTGAGTATTTGTTGTAATCTGAATATTATACCACATCAAGGTCAGGTTCAGTCAGCCTTCTTAAAATGTCATCACATCAAAAGTTTAGTGAGATTAAGAAGACAAAAGCTGTTCCTGAAGGCAAAATTCAAAATAAAGTAATAAAGTACATCGTGTGCCTTATAATTCTCACTCTTTTATAAATAAACAGTATAAATTAAAGAGCTGTACAGCAGTTGTTGCTATGTTTCACTATGCTTCTGTCACATACACTATAGACACATGACTTTACCAACTAAAAGCAAAGCAAGATAACAGGAACAAAGTGTTCTTCTTTAGTGCTTAAATGTAAGAAGTCAAACCTGCAACAGTGGGTAGCCGCAGCCATTGACTACTCATTATTACACCTACAGCATGTTGCTTCTCCACACATTCGCTCTTCATGTTTCATGTCTTCTGTGAATTTATTCCCATTAGGGGACCATGTGCACCACACTATGCTCTAAAACTAAACAGGGACATAAAATACCTATGCAGTAAACAATATTTGCAGTTTGACCCTTACAGCTGTTTAACCATTACTGACAGGCTGTTAGGATTTGGGGGGACATTGATTTTGAAGTCAAGTTTGCTTCCCTCCAATTTATTTTGCCAACTGGGAGCCATAGTTACCTCAGTGTGCCAAGGAACAGATTTTCAGGCTACACTGCATATGACTTGTGTTTCTGCTTCTCTTTCCGCCTCCCTTTGTGTTGCCCTTGGTGTTGCAGCGTTGTACAGTATGATTGAGAGTGTATATCCCCCTAGAGTATTCTGGGGCTCTAAGTCATTTAATACAGACTATGAGGGGCATCATACACAATACACACAAAGATCAGGGTCAAATATACACATTTTGACCTTTTTGTGTACACACAGACAGCATGCACACTCCTCCAACTTTAGGTAAGAGAGAGATTGCAGTATTGCAGCACGTTGGGAGTAGAAGATACTTGAGAAGAGATCAGTTGAGCGTTTGGTCCACATCCATTTATCTGTGATTCCGCCCCTGCCCTTTTCCTCTCCTTCTCTCTTACTTTCATTTCTCCTCTTATGCTTCATGAAATACCACTGATTTCTACCTCTTCAAAGGCCACTTGTGAGGTACGCCTGCCCATGCAGTTCCACTGGGCACCTCCACGAAATTCAAAGAACCAATCAGAGACAATTGTAGATTTCATAATAAGAACTTATTGTGGCTGATTGTGGATTGTACTCTTTTGTTTTATTGAAAACTTGAATGCAGATGATGCAGTTAAGTTTCATTTAATAGAGACCGATCAGTTTTAAATGTGGAAACATTGGCATTATGGGATGTTAGAAGAATGAACTAAAAGTCGATGTAATTTCGTAAGTGTAGTAAAAAAGAAGAAGAAGAAAAAAGTTTCTTAGTGGAAAACATGTTTTTTTGTGTTTTGGGGGGGACTTGGCAGGGAAGTTGTTCAAAGCATCTTGAAAACTTAACACAGCTAGTTCTGTCTCCCCATTTAATCCCAGACCGACTGTGTTGATCCTGTAATGTCAGGATCAGGACCCATGCAGGAATCTTACTGCTTCTTCATAGATTTTCGTTAGTGCAGCGCAGAGTCTGTGGTCAACTTTGCACACCATTGTTTCTATGGTGAAGCTGTACGCTGTCGCCAAGGGGCAAGGTCACATATAGTCACTCTAATAGCTACTCTTGCTTGTTTTGTTGTTGGTCTATCGGTCAGCAATGGGGAAGAGCTGGAATGAAACGCTGTTAATAACAATAGAAAGTGTCCACTTCAGCCACTGTCTGTGCTTTTTAACCTTTGATACTTTTTCGTGCTTCTACAGCATAGATGTCAAACTCTGGCCCGCGGGCCAAATTTGGGCTGCAGCCTAATTACATTTGGCCCACAAAGCCGTACCAAATTACTATTAGAGCTGGCCTACTGGTATAATACAGCTAATATACATATTGTTTAGTATTAAGCTTTGCTTGTTCCATATTCATATTTTCAGCAAAACTTGTTTGAGTCCATAAGAAAAGATTCATTCTTATATCTGGAGGAAGAATTTTTTTCAATAAATATTAATGTTAGCCCGCGACTTTGTTCCAGTTTTGAATTTTGGCCCACTGTGTATTTGAGTTTGACACTGACTCAAACGCAGTAGTAAAATAAGCGTTATTTTGTCGACAAGAACGGCTTTTACACATTTTCTTTTCAAAATTTAGTAAGCTTCTGTATGTATAAATATATATATACATAGATAAATATGAGCATGGCACACATAGCTCACCAGAGAAAAATCAGCAAATGCTTTCTTACCAGATATGGATCATGTAATGAAATAATGAATCCTCAAAAGCATAGAGCTCAACAGTGGTGGCTTTAAAACAAGAACGTTTGTGGAGTCTGCATATCCTCGATGTCTCTGCATAGGTCTACTCCAGAGGATTGTAACTGTAAATTAGCAGTAGGTGTCGATATATACAAATGTATGGTTCTCTGTATTCCTGCCATGGATTGGTGATACCCGGGCGCTTGTCCTCTAACAGCTGGGTTAGCACCCAGCCCCCACGACTTTAAGTTAAGCAGTTAAGGAAATGAATTGATGGATCAATACAAAAGACTGAATCAACTATTCAAAATGCCACATGTTTTACATACTCTAATAGCCCCAGTATAGTCTGGATGTGTTATTAGACCAAGAACTTCACAAAAAATGAACATTAATATCAAGTTAGTGTAGTTAACATCTACTTGAAGCAATATTCTGTTCTTCCTTTAAATAGTTGAAATTAAAAGCTCCTTTGCATTAATTTGGATGTGAAGCTCTCACAAAAGCTAATTTCCTACTCAAAAAAGATCTCATGAAATGATCGTGACAAAATTATTGATAACCCTTAGAAGTGGTGAAATTTCAAGTAGACTAAAGACTGTTGTGTTTAATTATTTTCTTCAATCTTAGAATTGTATTCAGCCCATTTAAATGGATGCTCATTGTACTGTGTATACCCTAGACTAAATATAAAAACAAAATAAAGAACAGTGAGGAGATGAGGAAAAATATGTTTACCAAGCCTCTCCATGCTCATATTCTTAGGAAGTTTCAGTACAATGGGACCTTAGCCAAGCTCCCTAAAGTTTGACACAAAAGAAGAACTGTCCCTGGATGGAATTCATTTAATATATATAGTTTACGGTATTTTAAAGCAGATAGGGACTGGCCTTCCTGAATGAAAGTGGCTCCATGTGGCCGTGGAAGAGCTTCATATTTAAAACTAAAAAAATCAAAATTCAGACTAGGGTGAAATAAATGTTAACGAGTACGTACCACATTGACTAAGCAAAATTATGTAGCCAAGTCACTGAAACCAACCACAAGTGTGCGTTCTTTCAAAGAAAGTCTTTAAAAGAGAATCATCCTATGAAAAATTTTTTGTGAGAGCTTGAGCAGGCTAAGTTGTTATATGGTGTTTTGTGCTGTATCTGGCACATGGATGACTTAGATCTGTGTAAGGCAAAATAGAAGCAAAAGATTATTAAGAGATCGTGTCATGTCAGAGACCTCTGTCTTAATTGCAGGATATCCAAAGGTTAATCACCAAACAGACATGACATATGCAGACACATACAAGCACCGGGGACTGGAGGAGAAGAAAACATTGAGTCCTGATTTGAAAAAATTGAAAATCTATAGAAAGAGATGAATCTTTGATTCCTCAGCAGTTTGCTCAGGAATCATGAGCCAAAATACCTGAAAAGTATAAACGTTTCATTAAGATCTCCAACAAGCTTTGTCCCATTTTCAACAGACAACAAAACACGTTAAATGAAAAAAATACGCTGGTCTGTTCATATCAAATGGAGAATAATTGATTTTCTGATACTCAGTTTGAAATACTTAATTTATTTATTTTAATTTATTTTTAAGTAGAAGAGTTCCAGTAACTTCGGCCATATTAACTGATAAGTCACTGAGTCATTAACTCTTTCTGAAATCTAACTGATCCAGTGAAGATTCCATCTATTATTATGGAGAATGTGAGATCTCTCCCCAATAAAGTAGAAGAACTGGCGGCTCTTACCCGACATCAGAGGCGCTACAGGGAGTGCAGCCTGATGTGCTTCACAGAGTCGTGGCTAACTGCGCTAACTCCGGACTCACACGTAAACATGGATGGTTTTCATCTGATCTGGGCCAACAGAACAACGGAGAGTGGTAAGAAGAGAGGAGGAGGTCTGGCTGTGTTTGTGAACGATAGATGGTGTAACTCTGGGCATTTATCTATCAAAGAGACGCTATGCTGTAAGGACATTGAGCTGCTAGCGGTTAGCATGAGACCGTACTATCTACCGCCAGAGTTTACACACGTGATTATGATAGCTGTGTATGTCCCGCCCTCTGCTAACGCTGCAGCAGCCCTTGAGGTCCTGCACACTGTAACAAGCAGACTCCAAACACAGCGCCCTCAGACCCTTTTTGTTATGTGAAGGCTGTGTGCACGCAGGGGTGGTGATATGAAGGACCCAAAATGCAGACTCGCAGAAATCAAAGGTGAACTTAAATATAGCTTTAATGCTGAACTCCAAAAAGTAACAAAACTGAGACTCCAAGGTAAACTTTACACAGACAGAACACACAGCCAAATAAGGGTAGATCGCGACAATGACAAACTGCAACAAAGGGCTTAAATACATAGAGGGAGCAATCAGGGAATGGACAACAGGAGGGAAACACAGCTGGGGCAAATCAGAACTGACGAGACAAGGAAGCATAAACTGAACACACTGAGATAAGACAGAGACCTTCAAAGTAAAACAGGAAACACATAACACAGACTGAACAAAGACAGACTCACATGCAGGCACTACAACAGAGGGAACAGAGACGTGGGACCAGGGCAGACACAGACACTGACTGGACACGGGGATATAGCGGACAGGGGAGACAGCAACTAAGGATTACACAGAGACAAACCATAAGACATGACTCTAACAAAAACCCAAAGACTAGAAATTATAAATAAGATAATAAACTCAAAAACCCTGGGTCAACGACCCAGGCATCCTAACACTTTTCCTGATCTCTGAGGACTTTAATCACATCTCCCTGTCCTCCACTCTCCCCACCTTCACCCAGTACGTCACCTGCTACACCAGAGACAATAAAACATTGGACTTATTGTATGCCAACACCAAGGAGGCATACAGCTCATCACCTCTCCCTCCCCCTGGGGGGCTCAGATCAGAATCTGGTTCATCTCCAGCCTGCGTATAAACCTCTGGTACACAGAGAACCAGTAGTGAAACGCACAGTAAGGAAATGGTCAGCAGAGAGTGAAGAGGCCCTGAGGGACTGTTTCCGTTCTACTGTGTGGGACAACCTCTGCAGCCCCCTGGAGGATGACCTCAACAGCATCACAGACTGCATTACGGATTACATGAACTTCTGTGTGGACAACACCGTACCCATCAAAAAGGTACGGTGTTTTTCTAACAACAAGTCATGGATAAATCCTGAAATTAAGGCTCTCCTCAAGGAGAAGAAGAGCCTTTAGATCTGGAAACAAACAGGAGCTGAGAGTTGTCCAGAAGAAGCTGAAGTGGAAGATAAGGCAAGGAAAGGAAAACTACAGAAGAAAGAGGAGGAACAGCTACAACAGGGCAACTTCAGAGGGGTTTGGAACAGCCTGAAGACAATCTCAAGACAACCCCCCCCCCCCCCCCCCCCCCCCCCCGGCTGCAGGAGACTTGGGGTGGGTGGATGACCCCAAATAAATATTTATAATAATAATAATAGGTTTGATCAACCACCCACCCCTCCCACAGCATCGTCCCCCCTGCTGCAATCTCCTTCATCTTCAGGGACTGCCTGTCCTTCATCTCAGAACTTCACACCTCTCAGCTTCACACCTCCTAGCTCCCAGTCATTAAGCCCACCCCCGGCTTCTGTGGACTCCAACATACACCCCCCTCCCCCAAACTCCACTCTTTCTATCTCAGCACTTCAAGTGAGGAACGAGCTTCGCAAGATCAAGGTGCAGAAGGCTGCAGGTCCAGATGGCGTCAGCTCCAGGCTCCTGAGATGCTGCGCAGATGAACTGTGTGGCATCCTAGGATATCTATTCAACCTGAGCCTGTCACTGGAGAAAGTACCACAGCTGTGGAAGACCTCCTGTGTGGTACTGGGAACAAAGACCTCACATCCCAAGGACCTCAGCAGCTACAGGGTGGTAGCCCTGACATCGCATCTGATGAAGACCCTCGAGAGGTTGGTTCTAAACCATCTGCGCCCCCTGGTGAGGTCTTCATTGGATCCGCTACAGTTTGCTTACCAGCCTGGCATTGGGGTGGAGCACCCCATCATCTACCTCCTGCACCGAGCTCTGACTCACCTGGAGAAGCCTGGAAGCACTGTGAGGATCATGTTCTTTGATTTCTCCAGTGCTTTTAACACCATCCAGCCATGACTTCTGAGAGATAAGCTGGAGCTATCGGGAGTGGACCACCACATGTCCCAGTGGATACTGGACTACCTCACAGAACGTCCACAGTATGTGAGGACACAGGGCTGTGTCTCTGATACACTGGTCTGCAGTACGGGGGCCCCACAGGGACCTGTGCTGGCACCGTTCCTCTTCACCCGCTACACTGCAGACTTCTCCATCAACTCCCCACGCTGCCACCTACAGAAGTTCTCTGATGACTCTGCCATAGTCGGCCTCATCACAGGTGAGGACGACTCAGAGACCAAGGAGTTGGTGGTGGACTTCCGGAGACACAGACCCACCACACTGACACTGGTGAACATCCAGGGAGTGGACATTGAGATAGTGGACTCTTATAGGTACCTGGGTCTTCACCTGAATAATAAACTGGACTGGAGCCACAATACTGACGCCCTTTACCGGAAGGGCCAGAGCAGACTCTACCTGCTGAGGCGGCTGAGGTCATTTGGAGTACAGGGAGCGCTTTTAAAGACCTTCTATGACTCTGTGGTGTCATCCGTCATTTTTTTACAGTGTTGTATTTTGGATCAACACTTTATCGGCAGCTGAGAGGAAGAGGTTGGATAAACTCATTAGGAAGGCCAGCTCTGTTCTGGGATGTACCCTGGACCAAGTGCAGGTGGTGGGAGAGATGGCCAAAATAACATCTCTGATGGACAGAGTCTCCCACCCCATGCATGTAAATGTTGCTGAACTGCAGAGCTCCTTCAGTGAGAGACTGCTGCATCCTCCATGCATGAAGGAGCGTTTCCGCAGGTCCTTCCTCCCTGCAGCTGTCAGACTGTACAATCAGGACTGCTCCCAACAAACATAGATGTTTACATCTGCGCTGTAACTGCAATAACCGATTCGCACTACAACCTGGTTTGCCTCTTATCTGTAGTTATTTTTATTTAATTTAATAACTGTACAGTACTCTGTTTATAGTAACCGTTGTCCTTAATGTAAATATGTAAGAAAAATTGTGTATGTTTCTGTTCTGTGTCCTGTGTACTGTTTGTTTGTATATGTGTCTTTCTGGCTGATGTTACAACCAAATTTCCCCTTGTGGGACAATTAAAGGATTATTCTATTCTATTCTAAAAGCATGGAGTCCCTCTTAGACAAGGTCAATAGGGTAATCATGGTATATATACTATAATGACAGGTGGCTGAGCCAGAAGCTTTAAAACATATGCTTAGACTGGAATAACAAATGAACTGGTCCTTCAGTATAAGGACGAGTTCAAAGACAATACTGGTAGGTTGAAAGCTTTGGTAATTTGTCTACTGACACTGGTAGTGTTTTACTAGCCTGAGGGCAGTTCTCATTTTGAAAATTCAGTTAGGGGAGGAGATTATTGAAACTGGGACTTTACAACCTGCAATTAGCACAAATATCTCACATCATCATTTAATTAAAATTACTGTCCTTTAGGGATGATTCCACTCTTCTGTCATCATAATATTGAGTCATTTAGTGCTAAGTCCCCTCCTAAATTCCAAAAAATGCCTGGAGATTTTTTTTCACACCGGCTATCAAAATGCTATTAAATATTGATGAATCGGGCAGACTTAAGATCATCTTTGACTAAGCCTCCTGCTCCCCCGTATTTTGAAGGTGGTTTTGTCACTTGAAGCCATCGACCTTGCTTTGCAACATAGCTCTCTGTCTAACTGTATATGTCTTCTTGCTCCCGTAAGCCTTTCGTTTCATTTTCAACCTGTTGTTACTGACACACAATGCTGTTTACTTGTACACTGTGAAATTACCCACATGTTGGAGTTCGCACTGAATGTGAACGAAATGTTTGTGAGCTTTTGTTTAACAGCTTGCGTAGTGCAGTCATAAGGTGTAAACGAGGTGCAATAAACCTGTTAGTAAGAGTATGTAGTTAATTACTGCGCGTCTGAATGTGTAGATGTCAACTATGAATAATTATTGACACTGATATGTTCTCGGGAACACAAAGGACTCCTTCTGTTTGTCTAGTCTGAACGATGCAAACGAGGTACCTTTGAGTGAATTGTGGAGTGTTCGGCTGGTTTTTATTTGACGCATGCTGAGTAAGACTTAAGTTTTTGCAGGATTTTGAGTAGCTTGAGTGATTTTTGGGATTGTTTAATATTGGGCTTAGCTACAGCATTCTTTTTTCAATCTTCTGGTAAACTGGAGGTGCTGCTGAGCTTCAGGATGGCAGGACTGATTCAGCTGCTGTAACAAAGATATCTAGTATAGTGACAGGCAGAACAATAGAAGCCTGTGCCTCAGATGAAGACACCGGGGTACTCATAGGCACATTGTTATATAAGGTGTATAAGCCCCGAGAAGAAAATGCAATGCAAAGCTATGCAGTGTTTTTCAAAGTCATGTGAGATTAAACCAGTATCAGTACACTTTCAATCTAGTATTTATTATGTGTGTTACACCCCTTTATTAAACTCTTAAACTTTGCTGCTACTGCTGTGCTCAGTGTTTTCCTTGTGGTCTTAGCCTATTTTCTTTCTCTCCTTTCTTTTTTTATATAAGGTTGCCCTTCTGGGAAAGAGAATCTCATTTCTGATACGTTTCCAAAACTACAAACTGCAGAACTGTATGGAAAAACTCACTAACCATATTTCAAGTACTCAATTTTTCTAACTAAACACTATATGTGTTTTCAAATGGACTTCTTAAGAGTCAAGGCATCTTCTTTGACATGTTAGATTAGTGTATCGTCATCTTTGACTTGCTACCAGTATGGATGAGGCGATTCTACTTGTATTCCCACTGACAGGTAGGCCACTGAGATTTGATGTCACATTAAATGTGTGTTTACTGCTTGGAGAGGTTAGTGAGCTACATGCTGGTTGTGAACATCCAGTTCATTCTTGAACAGAGAGTCTCAGGTCATTTCAGAGAACTGAAGAGCGGAGCGGTGACTGATACTTATCATATACAAATACCTCCTCCTTCTCATCTTCTGAGTGCATTGTTTTCACTCGTGTCTACACGTTTCACGTGGACTGACATTCTCTTTGAACTCACTGCAAATATTCACCCGAGGAGCATGCGTACCACATGCATATTAATTTTCCGCAGCTTGTGACAGTCAAACAGTCTTGAACATCGGTCACACATCACTTATTCCCATCTACAAGTTGCTTTTGTGCCATTTCTGCGATTCCCATTGCAGCAGTACATGAATATATGCTAATATATGAGACTCATTATGCATCTGACGTGCCTTTGGTTTAAAGTGTCAGTTTTAATTGTCCATTTGCAACTGAATAACACAGCGTTTGATGTATGATTGACAGTTTTGATATGTGGATTGTGTAAACTGTTGTTCTGACAAGGCAAGTCAAACAGCTGTCAGACCAACCTGTTCCAGCAGTCGCTAAGCCTTCCTTGTACTTCCCAATTCACAAAGCGCAGACAGTCTGACTAGCTTAATGGTCAAACCGAGCCCACTGATTCCAGGATAGGAGTTCGCGATAGATGTAAAGAATATAATTATCAATGTTTTTAGATAGTGCCAGCTAGTCAGACAGTAAGCCATCACCTCTCCCCTACTCCTCAATATGTTTAAGTTGAGGCTTGTACTTGTAATTTTTTTAATTATAATTGATGGCAGTTGCTGATCCAGATGTCTGACTGTAATAAAACACAGCCACTAAATTAGTCTGTCTGGTGGTTCCATCATTTTTTTTTCTTTTAATTTTCATTTAACATAGCGAGGAGCATACCTGCACGCATGCTTTTTCACTCAACAGGGGGGAGCAGGAAACTCGGGGAGCTT